>NC_143448.1:3740000-4051666 GCF_987193195.1 Phasianus colchicus
CTTCACAAAACAACCTTGCAGTTCATTCGGAGCTAAAGAACAAAGGAAGTGTACTAAGCTACACAGAGGATCAGTAGCAGGCTGGGAAGTAGAGAACAGGGGAAATCATAAATATGTTTTATTAAATAAACAAAATTTTTCTTTGGGTTTCCATCTCCCCTCATTCTTCTGCTATTTTTATAGGTGATCTTTAAGGTCCCTTCCAACCCAAGTGACTTATGATTTGAATCTCATTTATAGCTTTTTCTGCTTTTCTTTGTTTTCCCTTTGATTTTTTATTTTCCTCAGTCCTGAACAAGCTATGTCTTGCTTTTGTCTGTCCTCTGCCCTTCAAAAAGCAATGGGAAACATGTTTAAAAACCTTTTTTTGAGGGAGATGGCTCATTCTGCAGGGTGATGAACTCTTTAGCATTTAACTGTGGCTTTGGAGCTGTTATTCTTGATGAAATCATAATGAAGATGCTTCAACTTGTCAAGGGCAAAATTAAGATTGCACTGTAATGAATCAAATGCTTCAAATATTCCATGGGCTTGTTATATTTTGTGTAACTACACGATGCATTAGATTAACAAACTGTGTTGAGATTAAAATATGCAGTGGATAGAGCAGTCTAAAAGCAGAGACTTTGGAGAGAGGGCCTGTCACGTTCCTGATCTAGTTTAGACAGATTTTTTCAGAGCTGATTAGACTATCCATTTGTATTATGTACCTCAGCCACACAGAAATGGGAAAGAACATTCAGTGAGGCTTTTATTGGACAGTATGTTCTTGCTTGCAGGAAACCTGAATTTGTTAGTGGGACTGTGCTGTTTCTAGTATATGATGGAGGTTTTTTTTCTCCCCATTCCATGGTTATGAAGGAAGAAGCACAAAGAAACCTATGCCTGTTCTTCTGCACTTTCTCATTAACAACTGACTCATCCTTTTTTTTTTTTTTAACTGCTGTGTGGGAGGACAGTGTATATAATGAACTTGTTCCATACTTGGGGTCTTCTTTCCCCTTGCTCACCAAAACTAGTTTCAATTAATGATGTACTGCTGTGAGTCCAAAGGCAGCTTTATACTAGCTGGGGCTGATTCTTCACACCATGCCATACTTCCTCAGCCTCTGTATGGAGGCCAGTACTTTTGACTTCTGATACAAAGTTATGTGTTTTCTCTGATTAATTCTTTTCTCCTGTTATGTTGTCTCTAACTTACATCTCCTTTTCCCTAATGTTTTAGAGACAGTTGGTACAAGTTTCGATCACCTCATGTTTGATTTGGGTAAGCTACCAAATGTCAGTTTTGGCTACATGTTGTAAATCTACTGTGGTGGGTGTTCTGCAAAAAATGTAGTGATCCACAGTGCTCTAAGCTTCTGCTTTTAGACAGTGCACTGCATCGGTGCCCAGAAAGGATATGTGGCTCAGCACAGTTTATTACTGTATTGCTGGAGGTACATACCAACTTCGCCCTCAACTCCAGCATACTCTGTTTTCTGAAGACAGAAATGATTCAGACATTTCTTTGCTCAGAATCCAGTCCCTCTTTAAGCCAATGTGCAGAACTGAAAACTGTCAAGTTTCCTCTTTTCCTCATGTCAGGTTCTTTTCTTCCGTGTTCACAAATCTGAATCCCACTGATCCATTTGTAAGCCTTACTTTCCAAGGAGTTTGAACACCAGGAAGGATCCAAAGCACAACTTGAACTACAGAAATGTGCTTATGGCTTAGTGATAAGCACATAATGCTTCAAAACAGATGTTTCAAAAAAGTCTGTATCTGTTTTTAAGGAGCTTAAATGTTGGGTAGAAGATTCCGCTTCAGAGAAAACTCATCTGTTACTTGATTATAAAGCACTTCTCACTGCCCTCTGGTCTTTCTTTTATTACTCTCTAGTGTAACTGATCCAAATTGGTCTTAAACTGCAGTGAAAATGTTCTTGGTTTTTTTCTCCATTGTTCTGTTCTTTGTTTCTTGCAATCAGAAATGGCAGTTAGCTACCAAGAAGAGGAGGGATTGAAAATGAACTTTGATTCATTGAATCTGTCCATCTTGGCTATTTGCATAGCAAGCTGAGAGGTGAACTCTTCATTTCCCGTCTAAGCTTGATCACTCTGGGCTGACTGCTCCCTGCACATCTCTGATTCTGAGATTTTGCTACTGATCTCCTCTGATGCTGTTAATACTGGCTCACTTTGTATTCATAAATGCTTATGAGCATTATGATATTCCATTATCTACTAATTGGCAATGAAGCTCTCTATTTCTGCTACTCTAGGTTCTTATTAGCAAGACAACCTGTAGGATTTCACTTCTGATTAGTATTGTTTTGCTGTTATTGAATTGATCCCAGGATTTTCCATGCTACTTTGATGTACTTAGAATTGGTTGTGCTTAAACCTCAAACATTGTAATCGTTAAGACTATATGAAAACCCTCTGGCTGTGTGAACAGTAATCAAATAAAGGATTCAGCATACAAGAAAGCAGTTCTTGACCAAAATACCTTGAAGAATTTATGAATGTCTTACCTCAAACTGTAATTTGACTTTCAAAAAGAGCTGCTCCAGGGAGCATCCCAAATCAGCTCTGTGTATTTGTGCTCACGTAGCTCTGGGAGCAGTGAACTTTATATGTAGGTAAATGTAGGATTATGAGTATACAAGTTGAGAAAGAAAACAATCTTAGCTTCATAAAGGAAGTTGTGCTTTAAATTGACTAGTATAATTTTGGAGCATGATCTTTGTGTACTTTGTAAACACATTAGCCTTGTTCTCAAACACCAGTAAGAAGAAAATGTTAAGGGGGGATATGTTAGGAATTAGTAGGAAAAGAATATAGAACAAACAAGGATGTGTTTTCTCACCTTTTCATCTTCCTATTGTAGCTAAAATAATAGGGAGGAACTGTACTTATTTTTTAGATTCAGATGTTTCAATTGGTCTGTTATTTGGAACCTTTCACCACTGTTACCTCTAAAAATTCCACAACTCTTCCTTCTTTATAAGGGCTCTTTCAAAATAGCTGTGAAATTTGTAACCCTAAAACCCTTTTTAAACTTGAAAAAAAAAAAAAACAGGTTGTTCAGTTTGCAACTTGTTTGTTCTTTAAAGATGTACAGGACAAAGCCAAGTAAACATTTAGGAACCCTGGTGTGCTTCAGAGGCCAGTAAGGCACCACAGGGCCAGTTCATGATCAGAATAAACCTTGCTTTGCATTCATTTCCATTATTAAAACATCTGATTTATTGCAAATGTATGTTCAGAGTTCCTAGGGCTGGGCTATTAGGAAACACTTTTTCAGTGTTAACTTTCCTTGGAGATAAATTGTAGTTTTACCATGCATAATACACAACAAAGTAGCAGATCTGAAATATATTTTGTGATTGAGAAGTGCACAGGATTTCTTAGTACATAATTTGCTGGCCTGCCTCAGTAAATGATTATCCAAAACTGCAAAGGGGAATCCTGTAGCATCTCACGATCTCAGCTGTAAGGTTGGTGAGCATGTTCAGCTAGCAAGAGGTTAAATATGGAAGCTGGCATTCATGCATTTTTTGCATGCACAGTCTGGCTTAGTTCAGTACGCAGAATTTCAGCACCAACTTGCAGAAGTTACTGGATTACTGGATTTATCCCCTGATCTGTACAAACGTTACATATAAATGGAAAAGCACATCAAATTGAGCTGGTCCAACATTGACATGTAGCTGATAAGCCTATATAAAAAAAAGTGCAAGGTTGGAATATGAATTAAAGGTCAATCTCTTGATAATGATGTATGAATTCAGAATGCATCAACCTTCGAGCATATTAAATTCTTACAGCTTCAAATGTGCATAAATTGAAAAAAAAAACAAACCTGCAGTAGTTTGAACAATTAGCACATTGTAACTTAAGAGCTTACAAATTGCAACCTAAGCACAAATGTTTTTAATTCCTTTGTGACAGATGTACCTGGAGGATTTTATAGAATTTTAATAGAACCTGAGGTTATATTAAAGGCAGACTTCTTATTTCCAGCAATTTTTTGAATGCTGACTTTTGGCTTGAGGGTAGGAAGGGTGGGCAGACTGTCTGAGCTCTCTTGGTTATTCATAAACTGAGCTCACTCAGACCAAACGTGCTTGTAATTTTTAAAGTCATGCATGTATGTATGTAAACATTTCCTACTAGTATGTTGGCCTAAGAAAACAGGGCCTTCCTGTCTGTCCTCCCAGCTCCCACATATCCTCAAATAATGTAAACTTTTAGTACAATACTCTGGCAAATGGGACAATGGTAGAAAGATAGGAAATAATTGAAGAGAAAGAAAAATGTCTTTGAATGTGAGATACAGAATGAAATCTGCTGGAACCCCAGGTACGTCTCCTAGTGATTTTATCTGGGAGATATGGTACTGCTGAAATGGAGCTTAGCATTTAGAGAAGAGGCTTCATAAGCTAGTTTTCAAAGGAACTTTTTGACAAGGATCCCTTGATGAGAAATTAGGTGGCAATGCCATCCTATTTCAGGTGTATATGTCAGAGCTTCTTTTACTTGGCCAGGTTGCTAAAAACCAATCTTTTTAACTGAGTTTTGTTCTTTTATTCAACTGTCTGACAGTATGTGTGTATGTCTGCCTGTGCAGCTCTGCTCTGTCTCTAGGCTGCTGGTGCTTTTCTGCTGTGTGTGTTGATAGCACACTCTGGGTAGGTCTCAGGGGAAGGCTGAGAGCACTGCTGCAGGGCAGACACAGGAAATCATGCTGTGCCTCAAAACTGCAGAAGAAGTTGATGGAAGACACAAGGAAATGACTTCTTAGAATAAAAAAATTTCCCGCGTATTTCATTAAGTTTATTTTTTTTTAATTGAAGTTACGGTCTGATCTTTAAAGGATGAGGTTGATGGATTGTATACTATAATCCATGTGCTCAGATGGAACTAAATACAATTTTATGTTGCCTTCTTTGTTGCAGCTTTGCAACTAAGAAAGTCGGGCATATACTACTACTACACTGGAATTGTTCACTTGGCCATGTGATCATGGTTTTAGAAATGTCCCTAGATTTGCATCTAGCAGTCTCTCTCACATGTTCTGTAAATACTGGCCTTATCTTTCACATGTTGATTTGAGATTCAGAGGATGTACCTATAGCAGATCAAATATGCTCTCCTTTCTAACCATTCAAGTGGCTTAAATTTGATTTGTCCCTATAATGCTTCCCTACTGCATTCATCAGTTTCTTTGTTCAGTGGCTTAAACTGTGAAATAGGATGAGGTCGTTTCTGTGTATTACCAATGTTACGTTATTATTTGGAGTGGGATAGAATAAGAATAGTAAAACTCCAACGAGGTTACCAAATGCTTTAGATCCAGAAACAAGCTGTTTAAAAATAAATAATCTTACCCAATCATAAGGCTTTTTGTTTGTTTTGAAATGACCTTATAATGTACTATAATAGCAGTGTGTTTTCAGCTAGCCTCTGGAATGCTGTCCATGAGAAGTCCCTTCCCTAAACTCTATGGCATGCAGTTTATTTCTAAACTGTGTTTTATTTGAACTTACTCTATCTTGAGGAGTCCATATAGCGCAAAGAAATTTTCTGGGATTCTGAATGGCAAACCCATGGGAGCTCATGGCAGAACAATTTGCTTGTAGTGGTAATGCAGACAACATTTCACTAGAAACTCTTGTTCAAGAAGGTTGTAAGTTTGCAATTTGATTTTTTTTTTTTTTTTTTTTTTTTTGAGACCTTTACTTGCATAAACAGCATAGATAAAGGTAAGGAAATATGTATGAATAGCTGTTTACAAAATTCGCTGCTTATCTGTTCAAAACAAACAAAAGCAACACAAACAGGCCATACACTAAAACCCTTCTCTTAGAGGTGGAAGGAGGATATCAGCTCAGTTATCCTGTTTTCTTCAATTTGTAGGAATGAAGTAAGAATGGTCATAGATCCAGACTGAATTCTTTTTTTTAATATCAGTATGTGATTTTTTTCTGTCAGTGCGATCAAATGCAGGCTAAAATAACAGATAAGAATCAAGTAACTTTATCACCTCATGTTACACTTGGTTTTGATGGATCCAAGGTGGTAAGGTTCTATCCACTGAAATTGAACACATATTTCATAAAGTTAGATGTTTTTATAGGCTAAATTAATTTTCCAAACGTGGAACAAGATTCACTTGTCAAACCTCTTAGCAGAATAAGCAAAAGCTGTTCATTTAAACTCTGATGAAGCTTAGGAATTAAAACCAAGTGCAACTACTTGTCCTTAATAGACCAATTAGATACATATGAAGGAAGCTAATTTAACAGAACTGACATGTACATATGAATTTCCTATTAGGATCTAATGTGAAGTGTTCTTAGGAAGATCTGCTTTAAATGATTGACATTCAATGTGTTTCAAGGGTATTCTGATAGCACACATGGGAACAGAGTTAGTCTGCACACTGTGCAAGAAGGATGCCTTATAAAGTGCTAAGAGAAGTAGTTGGAACAAAAAGTAATTGCATTAGGGATGCCAAAGATTCTGTTTGGTCTGCAAAAAAAAAAGCTAGATGAAAAGCAGATTTCTGAACAGAAAATGCTGGAAGGAGACAAATTTTGAAAGATAGTTTGCATGTATGTGGTGTGATGTCTGATTTTTATTTTTATTTTTTTTAATCTTTGGATCAACAGTTTAACAAGGTCTAAGTGCCAGAATTAACAATAGCTTCTAGGCATTCCAGAACTATGACTAGGGAAGTACTTAACAGGAGGGAGAGAAAGTGCTCTATCATTGACATATTTGAGAAGGCAGTGAAAGGTATATTTTAAGATTAGTCCTCTCCGTTGTGTCTAATCAGGAAACCAACAGTTGGAGAAATTGTGGAACTGTTTTCCATTTAACTCTACAGGTCAAATGTGGAAACAATGCAGAAATATGTGTTTGAAGAAATGAATGTCATTTAAGAAAAAATATTTTGTAATTTCAGTGCTTTGCAGGAAGATGACACTAGTAATCTTTGACTTTTGGTAGCATTCTTTTCAAATATATGAAATAAACTTGTATTGGGACATAAATATACAGGCAAGGAAGGAACAGGAGTGAAGTCTAAACCATACAAAGTGTTTAGGGATTTGTTGGAGATTTTTTACACCTAAAGCAACTGGGTAAACTTGTGAAGTCATGAAATTATTCTATGTGAAAGAACCACATTTTTTTTTTTATCACTTCATTTGTTATTTTTGAAATACAATCATCAACAGATCTTTTCTGCCTTTTGTCATGGTAGCTGCTGGGCTGGCAAATCAAAACATTTCCCAGTCATCTCTTCTGCTTGTCACATCTAGTTGGTGGCATGCTCAGTGATCACTTGGGTTGTATGGTTGCTGTGCTGCAGGCAGAAACTGTGACCTGATTGTCCTACCAGCACCTAGTGATAGTGCCTCATTACAACTTGCCTTTGACCAGGCAGATAACCTACAGTTTTTCTTATCACCGCACACACAATGATTTTAACATTTCTGAGTGAAATAGAGTTTTTCCTTTTCATGTCCTATAAATCTCATGTTGCATCACTGTAGTGGTGAGCTTTGTTATCTGAAAACTGTTATTAATTATGGCTTATCCACTCAAAGATCCTTAGTGAAAAAATTCCATCTTTAGTATTTTCCTTGGTAAATTCTTACAATTCTGCATATTTCATACAGCTTGAATGGAATAACCCTGATGTTTGCCTCACAAAGGGGTCAAAGTGCCAACCAAGGTCTAAATCCACCAAATACTAATTGTAAACATTAAAGAACTGCAATGCAAACAGCTGCAAAACTGAGGTACTTCATTTTCAGGGTCCTTTCCTTTTAGCTTACTGAAGTGTACTCAAATACCTAGATCATCTTATAGTCTGAGTATCTTTCTGTCTGTCAGTGTAAAAATACTGTATTTGTAGGACTTCTATTATAGCACAAAAAATCAAAGACAGTCCAGCAGGCATGTATGTGGAAATCAATAGAGCAATTCGATAATGGCCTCATTTTGTGCTGTCTATAATGATACAACAAACTGACAACATGAATCTGAACTTCAGCTGAAAGACATGGATGACATCTGTAATTGAATGGAGCTTGAAAAGGATACTAGTTATTTTAAAAACATGACATTAGTGTATGACATTAATTACATTAGTGTACAAATTAAATCAAAGATATTTACCTTCTTCTTTGATCTTTCTGACTTCTTAGAAATATTCTTTACTTTTGTGTGGAGATGATACAAAACCTTGAAAGAAGGAACAATAAATTGAATAGCAAATTGAACAATATATATTAGTATTTGAACTTCATACACAAGCGCTATAAATTAAAAGAATTGCTCTAGTGTGACTTCAGAGTTGAATGTGATGCTTTCAGACTTAATTTTAAGCAGTCTCCGATTTTCTTTTCAAAGCTTGTTTCTTGAAGGTGAAAATGCTAAGCTTTCAGAAGATGTAGCTCAGCATTATGTAAGAGCTCAACTGGCTGTGTGCTGAAATTAACAGGAATCTTGACATGGATTTGAAATTTTAGACTGTGCTTAAATCATCTACATTTACACTCTAGGCTGTTTACAAATAAAGGCAGAGACCAGGCTACCAGCACTGTACTCTGGTATGACTGCCTTGCCACTCCTGAGTGCAACACTGACAAATGGAGCAGTTGCATGGGTTCCCCTTTCGGAGAGCGTCATAAGAAATGTTAGAGCACTGTCAGGAAAATCTCAGTTAATGACATTTAAATCAATCTTTATGCACCTGGTTATAGCACAACCATGACCTGACAACATTTATACTTCAGCTTTTGGAGGTAAAAGATTGAGTTTTCTAAAGCAGTTAATGGACAAAATAAAGCCTCTGTTAAATGCACCTTACTTTTCATTTGCTGCTGTGCTCACCAAGGGCAGTGAGGGGAAAAACAACTGGAGTCACAGTGACAGAATTTATAAACTAGTGGCATTTTCTTGTTTTGACAGCCAAGGCCTGAGAGGCAGATATCTTCAGCTTAAACCTAAGTGCCTTCTCCTTTTCATAGCACTGATGATATTAAAATAAACAGCCTTGAAAGCATCATAACTTTTGATTAAACAGGCATGAATTAAAATCCCAAGACAACTTTTTTTTCAGGAGAGCTGACCTGCAACTGACTAGAGATAAGGAAGTCCACTCCCTGGCAGTCACAAGCTGCTGCACAATAAAAGATAAATTAAAAAGTCACAGAAAAATTATTCTGGAAGTCTAGCATGACTCATAGGTCTCAGACATTCTAAAGATCAATCAGGGGAGACAAAAAATCAGTAACAATCCACAAGAAGTGAGAAAGAAATGCCTTGCTGAATAAGACTTAAATCCTAAAATGTCTTTATGAGTCTTTGCAAGACACAAAGTTGGGACTTCATGTCCAGTAAAATGAAGAAATTGCAGAAATGATTTTCTCTGATACTATTTCTGTAACTTTCTGCATGGTTGCTTCCTCTATAATTTTCTTTTCTTCCTAGGAGTAATCAATTTTTATTGAGAGGACAAACTAAAAACTGCAAAAAACAGCAAAAGTTTTTAACAAATTTGGGTGTCAGCTGAGCTTGTAGCAGTTCCTCACTTTGTACCTGAGCAGAAATGTTTTTCAGTCCTCTTTGTGAGATGGTGATTCTGCTCTATTCTACAACATCTGTCATATCCCCCCAACACCAGAGAAGCATCCTGTCCTAGCAGGGAGTATAATTAAATTGCATCTATTGGATTTGTTGGCTGAGTAGTTTGCATGTATGAATCCAAGCCAGCAAAAGGCTGGAAACGATCCTTTCCTCTCTTTGAATGTTGCTCTCATCCCTCTTACCCACCTTGGCGTAGCAGCAGGTGATGAGCACCAGAGGCAGGAGGTATCCTACTAGCAGGATCATAACCTTGTACGTCTGCTTGGCTGTTGAGCCCTCTGCCCAATTCTCCCAGCAGAAGGAGCTGTTGGGTGCTTGTTGATGACCGCTCATAAGGGCCTGGTGCTGGGCCACAGGGATGGCAATGAGTAGAGACAGCAACCAGATGACACCCACGCCGAGGGCAGCGTTGCGCTTGCTGCGGATGCTGGACGAACGCTTGGCGTGAACCACAGCGATGTATCTGTCCACAGACATGGCCACCAGAGTAAAGATGCTGACCAGCATTGTTGCCATGGCCAGGTAGTGAACCCACTTGCAAAAGAAGGCACCAAAGATCCATTCTGGCAGGGAGTAGATAGTGGCCTGGAAGGGGACACAGAAGAGTAAAAAGGAAAAGTCTGCAATGCTCAAGTTCAGGATGAAGATGTTGGTGGCACTGCGTGATGGGCGTCCCCCAGGCCGGAGACGACCCAAAACAACAAACACCAGTGTGTTCCCCACCATTCCCAGGAGAAAAATCAAACCAAAAAGCACTGGTACGATCACCACCTCAGGACCTCCCTTGGCAGCCCCCGACCAGCACGGTGGTTCTCCTTTTTGGTAAGTCTCGAGGCTGCACTTGCTGGTGTTGGCCCCAAAGAAAAGCACAAAGTTGTCTTCCTCCTCCTCCATAGATCTAGGCTGCTTAGAGACCAGGGAGCAGTTGCTGCAGCCCTGACCGCTGTGGAGAAGATCAGTGTTTGTTAATGGTGGCCAGAGGCTGAATGCTTGGGTTTTCCAATGCCCTGTGCCTTTGCTTTGGGAAGCAATTTTCTTCAGATGATTCTTCCAGATTCTGTATCTTCCAGGAAGTCAGACAAAGGGTTCTGAGGAACTGGTCTCATCTAAGAGGTTTGGTAGCTGCTGATGGAGGAGATCTTGTGACAGAGGATAAGTCTGTGCCAGGAGGGCTGAGGATGAAGCAATGGTAAAGCAGTGGCAGCCTGGTTTCCTCACGCTCCTCCTCTTCAGCGTCCCTCCCACACCACTCCCTGGAGCTGCGCCTGTTGTACCTGCTTTCCAGCTCTGTTTGGAGCTGTGGTAGCAAAAAAAAGTGCTGTCCATGACCTGAGCCTTTCAGAGATTAATCTCTATCAGCTCAGTCTTCATATGAGATTAGACATGGGGGGAAAAAAGCAAAAGCAAGTTTCTATTCAAAGGGATAGATGGAGCAGCAGATGCTAAATGGTTGTGTGTGCAGTACTATAAGGAGCAGCACTGGAACTGTCTACATGAAAATTTAAAAAAAGCTTTTTTTTTTTAATCAACAAAATAGTGTTTATTATTTGTTTCAGTTTTTAATGTGCACACGTAAGAGCATGAAGCAATCTGGATTGTGGTGCTGTCAGCATAAAAACCTGAAGAAGTCTTAGATTCAGCATCTTGCTCCTGCCTCTTTTTGGTTCTTTCCAAATCCCTTAGTGCCTCAATATTCACGATTCTTGTAGATCCACCTGAGCTCAGTTCAAGAGCATTTGCTCTGGAGAAAAAAAGGCTCAGTCTCAGTAACTGTGAGCAGCTGTAATATTCACTGCTAGGGAAGAGATGGATTATTTTAAAAGATGTTTCATTAAGGATTAATGGCTTAGTTTCTATGTTCTGGATACTTGCATATAGAAAAAGTATGCATACTCTAGAAGGCACTAAGCAACTTGTTTTTGATAGTCTGTTTCCTTTTATTTCTGAAGACATTCTGTGAACCCTACAGGCAGGAAGGAGAGAACAAAGTTCAGGCAAATATTAACAGTACTTGCACAGAGATCTATGCTTGCACTGTAGCCCCTTGCATAGAAGCATACATGTTTTTGTTTTCAATGGTTCCAAGTTTAGGGACTAGATCAAATTGGACCTCTCTAGCTCCTATGAATAAGGAGATTAGGGTGGAGGGAGTCCCTTAATTTTTGAAACTGCAGAAACTGAGAGCTACTGTGACTTGTCTCTTGTTGAGAGAAGAGGTAGTGTTGCCTTATTTAGCCTGCTCGCATAGTCTTGTTTAAAACCTGTTGCAAAGCCAGGCTCTGTATTCCTCCCACATCTGCATGCACCCATGGTTTTGAGGTTGGTTCTGGAATGAGATGGAAAGCAGACAGTGAGAGATGCTTAAATTGCAATGGAAGATGTATCTACCTTTGTTGTGTGCCAGTGGGTGGATCGCTATGGCTGAACCAGCCACCTCCAGACAGCGTCCTCTCTCTGCAACCAGGAGTTTCCACCTGCACCTCTCCGTGTCTTCCGCACCCCAGCAGTTCTGCTTACTGAGGCATAGCAATTCAGACACTGTTAAATATTGCAGTCTCACAAATCTGTTTAGCTGCTAAGATCTGTGCTCTCAGCTCGCAGACAACTGCTTCAATGTACAGGTTTCAGGGACCCCCCACGCCCAGCGTTATGCCGATGATTCGAGTGCCATCTACCGGCATTCCACCTCCTTCACTGCTCGCAGATCACTCCTGTGCCGCTCTGCGCTCTTGCTCCCTTTCAAACATTCTCTCCATCCAGTCGTTCAGTAGCTAACTTTATCTGCTGATTTTGTTTGTTTAGTGCAGTCATGCTAGAAACTATTATTTAAGAAGAACCCACAGCAATCAGAGTAAATGCATGCTTTTCTTTCTTATATAGGATTTGAGCAGAATAATAAGCAATCATAACACAAGCGGTTTCTCCTACAAGGGGTTTGAGACAATAGGAGGAGGAATTTGCATATAACCTGCAGAACAAAAACAGCTTTACAGATCTAAAAGCTTGTACAGCATGCTACTCAGAAAATAGGAATAAGACAACACAATTCTGCTAACAAGGAGGAAAGGATTTTAGAGTTTGTCAGATTTAAATGCAAAATTTTTCAAAAACCTCCGGAGTGCTGGTATATGGTAACTGTTGAGTCACGGCCTGAACCACTGATGGAGCACCTGGGGAAAGGACCCAGTCAGCCCTGGGAGCACAGATGAAGGCAATTCAGCTGTGTGACCAGGAGTGGTGGGGCCTGGCTGCACCTCTCTTAGACCTCATTTAAGGGCTGACTGCTGCTGGGGAAGGATCTCTTTCTGGGGGTCCCTCCTTGGTGAAGCTTTCCCCTGCAAACCTGGTATCTTTTGATACGGATGAGTAATCTTCTTCCTTTACGGTACTTTTCTGTTGTGCTGATCTGTTATCGCATGTTTGTTGTTGTACTATTCCCACTGTACCGATCTGCCCAATTGCTACACCTTGCAAAATGGGTGTTCCTGGCTTTTCTATCCCTCTTTAGAATACAATTCAGGTAATTTAAAAAAGAAGGTAATAAAAATACAAAAAAGCTCTGCTCTGTACTGCTCTAGCGTTTCTAGATTTCAGTGAGAGTTGTGACTGGGGAAGGAAGTGAAAAGAGTGTGAATATTCTGGATGGAAAGCATTATTGACTTGCAAATCAGGTGGAAAAGCTCATCTTGTTTTCAGTGGTGAACTCATATACTGCTAGTCTGATTTCAGGTGGATTATGGCTGCTGTGGGAGTATTGCTGGCTGGTCTTACTTGAAAGGAAATAATTTCCATTGGTTATTTACGCATCTTTCAAAAACTTATCCTGAAACTGTGGTTACTGTGACATTTAAAAGTTCCAAAAAAGGCAAAGACTTCTGATTTGCTCTATCTGCTATTTCTTAACTACTTGAAGTGGTCTGATTCTGACAGTGTGATATTCCCCATCCATGAGAATTCACAGCCTGAATGCTGTGGTAGGGAGCTAACCCTGTGTCACGGAATTAACTAGATCAGTTTATGCCCGTGACAGGGGGCAGTAGGCCCCTGCCCTCCTCACCCCCCACCTGGGCCCAAAAATGGGAAGGAAGGGGGAAAAGGAAAAAAAAACAGCGGCAACAATCTATGGAGGTAAACTTATTTTACTAACTATGATATCGGAATACAAAATAATACAATATAATACAATCTAATTGAAATTGAGACTAATAAATCAAATAAGATATGAGAGAGAGTTCCCGAGACCGAGTCAAACCTGAAAAAGCTTGGAACGGCTAGGAAAAAACCCTCCAGCACCCACTGCCAGGCAGTAAGAGACCGTCCCCCCCCGGAAGGGTCAGATCCCGTGACTTACGTAATGTATAGGGATAGGTACGTAGAATTAGGGCATTAACACTTTGATTCCAGTACACGATGTTTTGATGTGGAATATTGAAAATCAAATAAGCAAAAACCAAAACCATGACACCCTGCTAATGCATAAGCCATATCTATTAGTCCAGCTAAATGGAAGAGATCAAGAAACTTTAAGTGCTAGAGCACAAATAACAAGGGAAGATGTAATGTCTGACTTGCTAGCACCATTCATGTGATGTATGGTGTTGTAAAATCCTAAGTACTTGTACTTGAAATCCAGAAACCATGAAATCAGTGTGAACCAAGCAAGGTGAAATAGCTCTACAAATTCTGCTGTTCTTTAAAAAAAATTGGCAGATATCACCTAGATCAAGACTGAAATGGATTCCAGATGCAGTTACCTTTATATGAGTTGATTTGGGGCTAAATGAGAGCATTGGCCTCACATGAAGAATCGCTCAAGAGGTATTAATAATACCTCTAATAAAGAGGTATTAGAGGTCTTGTAGAAGTATGACAACATTGGACCTCTCTTAACAAATTAGCACTCCCACAGTTGGGAGAATAGAGGGAGAAGTCTTCATTGGGAATGAGGGTAGGAGGAAAAAAAAGCTAGATGGTAATATTGAAATGGTAACATTTTTAGCCTATGTAGGTACAAACCAATTTGTCCATTTTCTGATTGCTAATGGATGCTTCAGCTCCTAATTACTCTGAATGCCATGTTGCAAATCACTCTTACTGGTTTTGTAATTGTGCTCAGCTTTTTGATACCTCTGCATTAGCTCTCTAATGCTCTTGATTTTTGAGTGAAAGGAGGCCACTCAAGCCTCATATGGAGCAGAAGTCTTACTGTCATGCTTCTCTCTTTCTCTGAAGAAAGTAGATTACATCTCAGACCCAGATTCATTTAAAGGAAAACAAATAGGCATTCAGCCTCAAAGATCCAGTTCATAGCCTAGAGTTTAGCATCTGTCTTCATATACTGCGCTCTTCAGTAAGGTGACTGGGGCCAAAAAGTACATTAGGCTGAGGGATGAGCTATTTAGATGTAGCTCCTAGGAAACAGGCAGTGGTAAGTCTGAAGAACCTGTGCTTGGACTGTAGCAGTCCACTCGTGCTCTCAAGTCTGGTTGTACCCTGGTGAGAGGAGGTGCAGTATCCATTCTTGAAGAATGACTTTGCGATAGGCAGGAGGTTCTGCCATGCTCTGTATACACTGGCCCAGAAAATGAGTCCAGATTCAATTCCTTTCCAACCCGCATAATCCTTTCATGAAAGAACTGAAACATCCCCCAGATGTGTCTCCAACTTGGACTGTGAAAATGTCAAAAATAGTATGGTAGGAAAAGATAGAAACATGAAAACCTCAAAACTCTTACTGTACTATATCATAGTGTGTGAAATAAACTGGAACATCGGGGTAATGAGGAGTCATTCTTTCTCACTTTTTAATCTTGGATAGCTGGACAGGAGTTTGGTCAATAATTGCATGGTTTTCACGAGACTGCATTTGTGCATGAAGGGGAGCTTTCAGCGCACCAAAAGGACTTAGTCATACAGCTAGCTGAAAGGGTACTATGCTGCACTTAGGCAAGTAAAGTCTCAGTTGTGATGATGAATCTTGCTTCCTTTTGAGGAGTATCAACTAGACATGAGCATGTTATTGAGCTATAAAAATCTTTTCTGGTAAAAAGGATTTAGATCTAAAGCAATTGAGAAGACAGCTCTTTCATTTTAATTGATGACAGTTTCCAGCACAGCTGCTGAGCCCTGTGATGTTGCAATTGAGACAGTACAATTAGGTCTTACAACAAACTGAGGTTTACTGATTTTTTTTTTTTTTGCTAGATCAGTTTGTATTATTTTTCTCTTTAATAAGATTTAAAACTGGCACTGTTTTAATAGGGCTATAGCCTGTTTTTTTTGGCTATACATTGTGTTACTTACGTGTTGGCTGAACTTTGAGCTTGTCGAATATGCAGTCAAGCAACAACAGCAAATCAAAGCATATTTTTAAATGTTAATATAGGCTAAACACCGAAGTTGTGATGAACAGGAGGGTGTTCTGTGCTCTCTATTTCCAGCCCCACAAAGAAGAGGAGAGTTGTAATAATCCATCTACACATCTACCTCAAAAACATACTTCTGATCAGAGTCTGCTAATTATCCCTTGTTCTTGTGCCTTGTTTCACTTCACTCTCTAAGCTGTCTTCTACTGCCTTTCAATACTACTTAGCATAGACATGATCCTAAATACTGTGAACAAAACTCTGAAAATATTCTGATCTGGCAGATGTTCTTGCTACATTTCGGTCTAAAATTTGCAAGGAACAGGTGTGAAGTAAATATCATTTCTTCAACTGATTAGGCTGTTGATTTGTTTCCTCAGGTTAAATAATTGTATGTAAAATTCTACCTGATTTTTTTCTTATGATTATTAACATAATGGCTGATTTAATGGAAGGTACTTGGAACTATAAATTTGTTTTGAGTTGAAGTCTTTCAGCTGCACTGATCTCATGATATTGCCCTTCCCGATGGTGTCAATCTTGTGAGTTTCAGGTTTCTCTTATTCATTTTTTTGGGTTGTGAGAGGAGCTGAAGCATACTGCCAATTTGCTTTCCTATAGATTTATGGAACAGCCTCAGTCTAAAAACCAAATAAACAAACAAAAAAAAACCCTATTTTTGTTTTGCCCTGACTTGAGGGTACTGCTGAATGTTTTCCTATTCTTCATTTCATGGCAATTCCAGATTATGCACTAGAAATGACTTAGTTGTATTTTATGTAAGTAGTTTATCTAATTTGCAGGTATATTTGCACATGAATTATGCCATGGAGCTTAGTCTTTCTTCCCTGAGGGTAGTAAGGATAGAAAGTATCTCTAAAAATTTCATAGGAGAGCCTTTAGGACATTCAGGCCACAGAACTAAATAGTCTGCATGCTTACTGCCCAACTTGCTTAGATACAATCGCTGAGTGCAGGCAGTGTATTTCAGAGTAAAGACAAACTACTGCTTGGATAATGTAGGGTGTGTGAACATATGTTCCTGTAGTGGTGAGGAGACGATTCCAATGTGAAAGAATATTCTTGGATATATAAGAAAAAACAAAGGTAGGTATTCAGAAACTCATGGAACAGATTAATAAATAATAAATAAAAGCTAACTTTTACATAATTACTACTTTAGGTGACCAGGTAGATGTACCTGGTCACATTCAAACAGTTGTGTTTAAGACTGCACCTGTAGAAAGCTTCAAAAGCTCTGCCTTTCCTCATTCTTGGAGAGCTGTTTTATGATGACTTGTAAAGTCAGTCTCCAAGGTAGAAAATGATGCTGGTAATAAACAGATCACACTCAACCTGATGCAGATCAAGGAAGCAGAAACATTTTGTCCAGTCTTCCTCTGAGCAGACTGCCATACAGTAACTAAAACAACAGAGCTTGGCAAAGAAATTATTATCAGTTATCTCTTGAGGTACTCTTTCATATTCTATGCTTTGATTAAAAACTTTTTTTCTAAATGCTAGAACATACAATGTGCTAAAGAAAGGAAATATATGATAAAAAGCTGAAGGGTCTCAATAATGCTTGCATGCTGCATATGCTATGTTAAAATACCTTATCTGCTTTTTTTTCTTTAAAGCTGAACTATTGCACGCTGGGCATACAAGGCAGACACTGCTTTTTTTAAAAAACTTTCTCTTACTCCATGTTTTCTGTGACTTGAATGTTTGGTGTTCAAAACTGTATTTTTCATAGAATGTTTTGGAAGGGACCTTAAAGATTGTTTAATTCCAACCCTCTTTCATAAGCAGGGTTGCCAACCACTAACTCAGCACTAGATCAATTTTTCCAGGGCCCCATCCAACCTGGCCTTGGGTGCCTTCAGGGATGGGGTATCTACAGCCTCTCTGGACAGCTGTGCCAGTGTAAAAGATTTCCTCATAATGTCTAATCTAAATCTCCCCTCTTTTAGTTTAAAACCATTCCCACTTGTCCTATTGCTTTTTGCCTGTGGAAATAGTTGGTCTCCCTCCTGATTATAAGCTCTCTGAGTAGTGTAAGGCCACAGTAGATCTCCCTGGAGCCTTCTCCATGTTGAATAAGCCCACCTCCCTCAGTCTTTCTTTGTAGGAGAGGTGCTGCAGCCCTCTGGCCATCTTTGTGGCCCTTCTCTGGACCTTTCCAGCTGCTCCACAACTTTCTTGTGCTGGGAGCCCCATGCCTGGATGCAGTGCTCTGGATGGGAGAAGAAGGAAACAATCATTTCTCTTGCCCTGCTGCCACTCTTCTTTTGATATTACCCTGGATATAGTTGGCCTTCTGTTGTCCTGCATCAGGTTTTTAATCCAAGTCCTTCTCTGCAGTTGAACTTCATGCTTTGTTTGTTTTTTTACTTCAGGTTTTTCACTAGCAAGAAAGGCAAGCAAAATTTACTTTGATTTGCAGTGAAGATTTTAAATTCAATGAGGAATATATGCTCACATTAGGGAAAGTTGAGTAATAACAGTAGTACATCTGGGCTGATTCAGTCACTTGGAGTTAGATATTCTGTGAGGTTACAAGGGGGTGTGTTTTTATATAAGTTCTATGTTGTTGTATAAGCATGTAAACAATCATGTTATTCACCAGTAGGTTTGAATTACATAAATTTGCATTCTTCTCTCTACGTTTCAGGAGATCCAGGAAATGTGGAAAGTAATTTCTCAAAAATCAGTATTACTTCAAGCTATTTGACATCTTCTAACTACCACAGTGTATGACCCAGTAGCCCAAGATCTGGTTTTTAACATTTAACTTTCAGGTTATCTACTTTAACTGTATCTCTGTGACCTGAAATCTGGGTACATTTTTCTGTAACTTCTGTTGAGTGCTAGCAGAAATATATCCAAGCTGAATAGCAAACTAGAAAGATGAACTGCTCAGCTGATGTCTTTAGTTGACTGAAGCCTTTAGTAATTCTTCCTTTTTGATCAAGAATCAGTAACAGTATTTTTCAATTACTTGAGGCTATGATGATGCTCTAGATATCCATAGAAAACTTTTGCTATGCTGATGATTTAGATGAAAAAATGAAATTAATGCTCCAGTAAAAAAAAAAATAAAAAAAAAAATAGCTTTAGCTAGATACTTGGCAAACAAGGTACTATGGGCTCTACTCTGTAGGCAATGGAAACTTAAAAAGTGCAACAGTTCATGATTCAGACAGTGGCTTTTTTTTAGGGGGCATCACAATTACACAGTTGACTGTAAGCAGTAGTATGAAGATAATTGGCTCTCTGTAAATTGAAGCATATGATGCCTTTAACTTTGCACTAAGCACTTCAGTAACCTTTTTTGAAACAGTTATCTGGAGTAAATACTGATGATTTCAGTGTCTCCTAAGTTGGCTCAATGATGGGAATGAGAAGGCAAGTCTGACTGAACACACACCTCTTTGTGTGCTGCTAAATCCTTCACATGACTTTTTCATGTCTTCCTTGCTGGACAGATAGATGTGTGGAAGATGGAGTATTTACAATCAGCAGTAAGTTACTTCTGCCTCACCTAGAGTTTACAATAAAAGTCAGACTGCTTCATTTGAACAGTCAAAAGCAGCGTGTCCATGCTTTGCTTGCAGCCATGCAGTTTAATTTTTGATGAGGCATGTAGATTTGTTTGACTAAGCTTGCTGTTTGTTTATAACCAAACAACTGAGTAACAGATCATGATCTTGGCATTAAAAGAAATCATACTGGATTAAAGTTAAAATCATTGTGCATACACTGTTGGAGATATACATTAAACTAGATCAGAAGTACCAAAATTATAATAAACTTTGAAACAGGATGCTCACTGATACTTTTTACTTTTTAGGTAGAAAATAATAAATGTGTTCTGGCTTGTTGTCTTGAATCGGATGACACATGCCTCTTCCTGTGTGTTTCTGTTGTTTTGTACACAGCTCTTTCACAAACTAAGTGTGGTCAAAGTGGTGTGGGTGATATCTCTCATTCTATCCTTGCAAAGAAGAAAAGAGAATCCAAATCAAGATCTTTTATGTGATTATTTGTAAATGCATATATGATTCTGTGCAAAGTGCAATCAAACCCCAGTGCAGGGTGCAAGGAACTGTTCTTGTGTTGTGAAAGCTAGAAGGAGAAATTCACCATGGACAAGTGGTCCCCTGTTAAATGCCAAATTTATTGGCATTTAGATGAAGGAAAGTGAGAAGCTATTACAATTCCAATGTAGTTTATGATTTGAAAAGTAGATTCTTCTGTGAATATCCTCAGATATCACCATGGGAAGCTTACTTACACTAAGGTCTGTTCATGAACCTCTTTTTTTCATGTGTATGTATTTACTTGTCTTACCTGGTTAGTTGTTAATTAAGATCACTTGCTTGATCCATCTCCTAACACTCCTCTTTCTGTAACAAAATGCTGTCAACTAGCCAGCCTTGGAGCATGACAAAAATTCTCCAGTACTTGTCCTGAGTAAGTCCTGGTCTCTTGCTGTGCAAATAACACTTAGTCACTCCTGACCGCACCACTGAATGTTGCTTATTACAAAAAGAGAAATGTAAGTGTCCATGCTGTGTTTTAATGTCATCTTAGCAAATAGGTTTCCATGGCAACTTTATCTTGCTGCTGCAAGGAAGCTCTTTTTCCAGTAGAACCAAAGAAATTTCCTAATCTACAGCCTTATTAATACTACTGACACTGTCCTCAATTAAAGTAACCTGTTCTTAAGCACAGTATGGTGTATAGATTAAAAAGTATCTCAGAAATAGTGAATCTCCAGAGGGCAAATTTTCTGATCTAACAAAGAGGCCCTAATACAAATGTGCTTTGAGTTTTCTTAGGAATACTTTGAGAAAAAAAAAAAAATATATATATATATATACACACACACATATGTTTTCTTTTTTACATACAGCTATGAATGCTTAAGAGTACATTTATGCCTCACATCAGATTACTTTTGGAGCATCCTACATATATTTCAGTGAAAGCACAGTAGGAATCTACTATTTAACAGGTGTTTGTGGTATCTGTAGCTGTACTGGAGTATAATGAGGTATAGCAATCTTTGTTAGATCTTCTGTGGCCCTACTCTAATTTAGCTTACTGCTCTCCATTGTCCTGCAACTTCTGCGCTTAGCTAAGTGACATGGTAAGTAAGTAGGTCACTCTGAAAGTATTGCCTCCTATGTCACTGCTAAAAAAGCACCACCTACAGCCTTGCTGTGTTCACATCCACCGTTTGGAGTCCATGAACTTTCAACAAGTGTTGATGAATATCAGTGGGTGTCATTTTCTCTGCATGGTGGAATTTAATTCCACGCTTTTGTTTACTACACGCTTCCATGTCAGACTGCCCTCTGCTGCCATCTGTCATACAGCAATAGCAGTGGTGGGAATATTCAGTCCCTACTGCTCTACTACCAACATCCACCCCTAATGTTATGGGCCAATGTAATAAACTAGAAGGTATTACTTTCAGAGCAACCCACAGACCCTGTTGTGGGAGGATCCAAATACTGTTTGTCTTTACTCTGTGTGTATGCATGTGTGTGTATAAATACAAAAGGTTTTGTCAAGAATGAAGATTTCGGGGTTTGCTCTTGAAACTGGGAAGACGCTTAGAAAACCTTAGCTGCCTCAATTTATTGTGTTTAAGTGAAAGGAAAAAAAACAACTGCAAGTTTCTCAACATAATGTCATGCTCACCAGCATCTTAGAGTAAATGGCTTGGCTTTCTCCCTGGAATTAATATTTGCACAAAAAGTTAATGGAACATACACAGAGTGTTGTGTTAAACAGTAGAAAGAAAACTAAAGAAATCAGTACAACCTAGATTCTTCCAATATCCTGGAATGTGCTGACAAACTTGCAGTTAAAGATGTCTGTATGAGGGAGCTGTTCTGATAAGTTTTCTGGTAGAACTGCCTGATTCTTAAAAGTGATTTTTTTTTTTCTCTGAAAGTACTTGGCTAGCTGTTACACACAAAGAGGGTGAGAAGGACAATATGTTCAGCTCTAGCTTAAAAATGGGTTTGCTTAGAGCTAAATGTAATTTTTCTTGTTAAAATAATGTAATCTACAATTAATACTGCATACAACTTCAATTATGTTTATGCAGAAATATATTTGTTATAGTATATTTTGTTATGTCTTGGTAGCACAGTTTATAATAACTACAACTTAGAAGAACAAGTAACAAACAATAAGCTTGAATACATTTGTATGTAAGAAAAAATGTCAAATCATTCTTAGACTGAATGCTTGAAATGCTTACTATTCTACTATATTTAAAATAAATGAATGAATAAATACAAAACACACTGCCCTTCCTTCCACCACAATCCACCTGTGGTTCTGTGACAATAGGTGTGAGAGTACTCTGGAAATAGTCTTAAGCACCAGCACACGCTTTGACTCAAAAGTCATCCTAACTAATGTCCTTGCTGCTGATAGCACAACCTGAGCTGCTTCAGCTGACGTAACACTTCTGCCCTTCCTTAGCAGTGTGATCTTCCATTTCCCCAAAATCATCCTGAAGTACATAGAAGTAATATATGTATTTAAGTAGAATATAAACATCGCTTGGGCCAAGGCACAGAAAAAATATTCAGTGCTGTTCCCAAGAATATAGTTTAGTTTTCAACATTGGAAGCTTCAGGCTAGAGCTGTATTTCAGAATTATACCAGCAGAGCACCAAAACCAGTATAACTGCTTCCAGTCAGAGAAGTATAGGAAGGAGTAAGGAAGACTCAGGCTTCTGTGAAGGCCAGCCTGGACATATTTTGCAGATTAGGGACAGCAGTGATGACTTACAGGAATTCCCCAAAAACTCAAAGCAAAATCTCAAACTCAATTTAAAAAACACTTTTTACTAGGTGGCAGAAATGAAGACTAGTAGACTCTCATCCTCTTGGGTTTTCTTACTGATGTCACAAGGATTGGCTTTTCTCAGAATTTTGTGCTCAGATGTGTGCATGGCAGTGGAGCTTGTTGCCCTGCACAGCTGTGGGTGCCTGAATGTCACAAGGAGTTGCTGCTAATTGAAATAGATGTGGATGGCTTTGCTCCTAATTAAAAAAAAAAAAAAAAAAAAGTGTGAAGTGGAAGAAATAGAGCTTTCTGAATTCTGCTTTTGAACAGGAATGTGTGTATAGAAATCAAACCAGAGTAGGAAATGATTTTTCTAAGTACTTTTTTTCTAGAATGTGTTTCAGGAAGTCTTTAGTTATAGTTATACTAAAAGATTAAATGTCACCAACAGCTTCTGTTGTCCACGGACGTTTTGTGACCTTCATAGAAATGACATACAGTCTTGACAACCACCTATCTGTCCTTAGATCAAAGATCAGATTAGATTTCCATTGGGAAGTGCCTGCCACCTTGTGGCAAGAACTTTTCCTTTTCTTCAAAACGCATTAAGCTAAAACATATAAAGCAGGAATGTACAGCTAAAGAAACAAAGAAAGCAGATTAGTGGCTGCAGATTAGTGGTTTCCTTTACTAATTGGATATTGATTCATAAATATCAGCAGTATTTTAAAAGGAAAATTTAAATCAGTTTGTCACAATGTTTTTTTCCCTTCAGCTGCTTGTTTCATCTTTCTAATACGCTACAAAAACTAACTCTTGAATTACAATATTTACTTAGGAGAACTTCCAATAATTTTGGGTTTTGTACAAAATGTTGCTGAAAGTCATTGAGTGTCAAAGCAGTACATGTTTGTGTCCATCCTGTAAGGTAACTGATCTCATTGCTCTATTTACTTTCAGCTATGGGAAACACTGAGCTATAACTTTCCTCTCTTATAACTACAAAACTTTCTGTGCTTCGTGAAACCTTTTTCTCTGTTCCAAACACAAGAAAAGAAAACAAGCCTCTGAGGTTAAAAGAAAAAAAACACAACACAAAACAAAAACCACAAACATTCATCTTTGTACTCCTTCCTTTTTCTTTTTGCACTTGGCAATAACTGTCAGACACTGTGGCTCTTTAAGTACACAAACAGATGGCATAATTTAACTGTTTTCATTGATGATGGTTGAACTGGGGTCATGAAAATGTAGCAGCTTCAGCCATCCACAAAACCGAGACAGGGGGATGTAGGGTGGCGGGGAGGGGAAGTAAAAACAACAACTCATAATGCATTTGGTTCTCAAGTTTAGATGACTTTTTTTCTTGTGAGGTTTTAACTGAGAAATATATTGCAACTATGCTGATTTCAACAGATTAGAACAAGTAGTGAACTTCCCCCACTGAGTATAAACTCATTTCATTTTAGGACCTAAAAGTAATACCAGAATCAGTAGAAGAAACAGCTGGAATTTCATTTACAATAGTTGAAACTGCCAATATTGCTGTTTTTATGTGAACAGAAATCTTGATACATAGGATTTCCTGTTCCCTACTTGTTTTAGCATTTTCTGTTTAAAATATTGATGTCTGTGCTCAAGAGCTGTCACAGTGATATTCTAGGAGATTGCGATCTCTTCTTGGAAGACGCCATGTTCAAATACTTGGTAAGCAGCATTTGTAATATTAAGTCAGTGTGGTTCATCCTTAAGCCATTGTGCAATGATGAAGTTCAAAAGCTGATTCATACACAGATTCCGTGCCATATGCTTAGATTGCTAGCATGCAAGACAGATGTTGCTGTGAGAGCTTGTAGAGTACAAGTATTCTAGAGAAGCCCAAGTTCACTTTAAATTGGGTGCTACCATAGACATCTGCATATGCAAAAAAAAAAAAAAAAAAGAAACCCAAAACCTTGCTTTCTGAGCAGCAGTAATCTGTAGTTTAATCTGTGGGCAGTAAAAATGCTAGCTCTTTGAGCTCTTCAGCACTAGTGAACTGCTCTGTGTGGAACAAGCATTTCTATTGTGAAAAATAGCTCCAAAGCATTATGTTTTCCCTTTGTGTCTTGACAGCAGCTGGTATGAGTGTAAGTGCTGCTGTTAGTTTATAGCTTCTCAGCTTGCTCCAAAATGTATCTGAGATGGATAAAACATGATATAAACATAGGGATTGCTATTATCAGGAGCAGCTGTGTAACTACATTCTGGACAATAAAAAATAGCTTTCTGGCTATCTATTAAGAGAACAGTCCTGCCAGATGGACTCTGCAGGAAAGACATAGATCCCAAATGCTATGTTATAAGAACTATCAAAAACAAACAGCCATTAAGGCTCATCTAGTGCCATTGAAATAAAATGATAGAAAAAATCTGACTGTGAGCCAAAAAAGTTGGTTCATAGCAGATTTTAAAATCTATTTATGTTTTGAATCTACAGAATTAAACCATTAAAAGTTATAACAGGAGCTTAGTGGCTCAGGAAAAGTTGTTCTTGAACAAGGGGTTGTTGTTAAGCATGATTTTCCTGGAGGCATGTGGAAATAGTTTTAGGCAGAAATCATTTCAGAGATTAAACCTGGCTTTGCTAGGAGAGGAAATTGAGAAGATAGGAGGAAAAAATTGCAGGTAATGATAGTTATGCAATACTAATTAATTTGTAGGGAGGGGATGAGCACTAATAAAGAAACATGAGGTAGAACTACAGCGTAAGTAGGAAAGTGAATGTGAGTCTGTTGTTTTTATCTGTTATTTGCAACTCTAAATTATATTTGGGAGAGGGTTTCCTGTCACATGTATACAAATGGATCTGGCCTAGATCAGACTTCAGATAAAGCAGCAGTTATTTCATTAAGAAAATATTTGTTTCACTTAGTGTGCTTTTAGTCCACTCAAGTTGATGGTTAAAGTTTTTAAGTGAAGTCCATCAAATTAACATTCTTAGTAATGTAGATGTTTTTGTTTCTGTTTAAATTTCCAAATACTGAGAATGAGTGGGCTGATGAAATACATATGTTCCAGTCAGGATGTGCCTTGTGCAACAGCCTGGTGAATGTTTTGAGTCTCAGTTAATTCTTTGCAGTGCAACCATAACCAGAATTACGATGATGCTTTGCTTTTTCTGTAGAAAGCATAAGGTAGAATAAGAATGATTATTGGCAAGCTATTTTTCTTGTGAAACTCTAGGATCGTGTTGTTGCACGTACTTCTTTGTGTATTTCCAAACTGACAGCCCCAAGAAAGGGAATAGAAAGGTTCAGAGAGAGAAATATCTTTGAAAAAGTCATCTGTAACTTGTGAGTATTTTAACTTCTATACAATGGCACGGTGAGTCCTGATTAAAACCTGGTAGGTACAGCATCAAGGTCTAGAATACAGTAAATGTGGCAAAATTAGGTCATCAGTTAAGGGCATACCTGTGCCTGTTTTTCCTACAAATTCAATTCTGAGAGTCTTCCTTAAGCGGATCAGCAAGGAGAAGAGATGCAACCATCACAGTTTGCATAAGAGGAGATTCCAGTGGATTTAAGGGAAAAATATCACAATGTGAGCGCTGGAACAGGAGCCTGGGAAGGTTGTATGATCTTCCTCAAAGGCGTCAAAAAATTCGGCAGAATAAATGTCTGAGCAACCTGATCTAACATTGAAATTAGCTTAGCTGGGGTCAGGATGCTGGACTAGATGATGTCCCTTCAAAAATGCCTTCCAAACTAAATCAGTCTGTGATAGAAGGCACCTTTGTCTAAAACAAAGTGGTGTTAAATGCGTCGTTTTGTAATGGACAGATACCTGATGTACTGCACAAGAAGTCTGCCACAAGAGGGAGGAAAAGCGGCGCGGCCCATGTTAGTGGGCGGTAGCTGAGCTGGAAACTTTCTCACAGACCTCATTCCTGAGCAAGGGGCAGTTCCCAGGCGCCTGTTGTGTGAAGCCTGTAATGTGTGAGCTAAAGAAATAGAAGACATTCTCGCTTGCTGTCCTGATGCCAGGAGGATCTGGTGCCAGGCTTCGACAATTGCATTCAACACAGAGGAACGTGGATTACGACTCTGCTACATTTTCCTAAGAAGGTAATCTGCTCCAAGGAGCTTTTAGATAAACAAGAAAAAACTATACATTTCATGTCAACATCCACTTCTCAACTCTGCTCAGTCAGCATGGAAAAAAAGCTGTATGGCTTTCTTATTTTACGTTAACTGCTGTTCAAGTATGGGTGCTTTGTATATCATGTTCTTAATTTAGTCTGGTGCTTCCAATACTCCTTCAGTTTTCAAGAAGTGGTTTCTGAATAATGATACAAGTGAGTGTCCTTTTTACCTAAATAGTCTTAAAGATAAATTACTGTTACTGTCAAAATATAAAGAATATTTTACATAGGCTGTATGAGCACGAAACATAGAAAGTGCTGTTACTGTATGTTCTTGAGGTATAATGACTTGAGACTAATGTTAAGTAGGAAATTCTCATAGCATTTTTGAACAAATACATAGAATGGAGATTTGGTGATGTATAAATGATTACTGTTAGTAGTTGAACAGCTTGAGGAACATGCAGGTGCATTTCGTGCTTAAAAGTATTCCTGAAAATCACTGTGGACATAATACTGGTGGAAAAAGAGTGTTTGGATCAAAATCTATATTGTGTAACAGATTTATGTAGCATCAGAACAATGTTACTGAATGAAGAAGGCTTGCTATTTTCTCATTAGGAATTTTGAACCAATAAATGTCCTTTTTCAGTCATTTTGTGAGGATCTGGTAGAGTTCTAGAGGAAGGGGTTGCAGATATGAGTTGTGTTCTGAAACGAAGAATCTGAAACTGAAGACTGTCTTCAAATGCTGGTTTGCCTTTGTGATAAGTTCTGATGCTTGAGCAATTTTTCACCTTTCTTTAAAATTTTACATGCTTTACTGTTAAGAACAAAACTAACATTTTCTAGATTAGAAAGATCTTTTTTGTTGTAGTAACAAAATAAGTCTACATGTATGCTTTAACATATGCTTTTCCAGTTCTGTAGAAATGCTGTTTTGTTAGAGCTTTTGGGGTTTTACAATGTATATGTATTTCTGATAACTGTTTATAGAAGAAAAACAGCTTTCTCAAGGGCTGCACTCCCATTTCAGAAGGACTGTGAGAATGATTATACTTCCAGTAACTGCTGTTCCTTGTAATCTTTCTCTTGCATGTCACAATCAGAAGAAAACGGAACCGTGTGTTCTCTTTTAGATTTGAAAAAATGTGGGCAAGTACAAAAAGATAAAACATTTGTGGACACTCTTCTTAAAAACTGTCCATTATTTGAGAGTTCATATTTGGGTATGAGGATAAACTTCATTGTGGCACAAGTACTCTAGTAGGCATCCTTGTGCTGCTGAAGGAAAGTTCATTACTTCCTATGAGAGCAGTATACCCATTATGGTAAAACTCGGTTGTTAATGGTCATCTCCATGGCCTGTGTGTGTGTGCCTTTCTGCTTTGTAGCATTATTTTTTAATGGTGGATCAAAACATTTGAAAAATATGGGAAATATTTCAGAACTTGGCAGAACCCTACTAAAAAAAGACCTTTCTTGGGAAAGGTCGGGAGGGGGCGTGGTTTGTGCTGACATGGAGAGGAACACAGGAGCAGTGAGACTTTTTAAACAAGAATAGAAGCATGTGACAGGGGCCCAAATGGGGTGACTGGGAAGAAGGGAATCCCTTTCAGATGCAGTCTTCTGTCTGTATCTTTGGAACCTATTGCAGTCCATACAGCTGGGAGTACAGTTGCAGAGGGGAACCCTGAAGAGTTGTTTGTTCAAGTACGTGTTGTTCTGAGGTTTCTGGTTTGCAGTCTAGGAAAGAAGCATTGCTGCATCTGTGCTAGCTTACTCCCTCTGGGGATCTGCCTCCCAACACTGAGGTCAGAACTCTTAACCTGGAGGAAGTTCTGCCTGACAGTATGTGCTCTGACAGTGTTACAGAAGTATTTGGCAGGCTGTTCTGGTTTCTTCTGCATTTACACCATAATGCTTATCAATCCTGATGTCAGAAGAATTTCAGTTATTTAGGACTGCTGAGAAAATAGTTCTCATCTGTAGTCTTCAGATGATAAGATGCATTTGTAGAGCTCCCATTTACCTAAAAATTACTGGATTTGGTAATCTCAGTGTGTCAGAAAGTCTTAGAAACTGTGGACGGGGAAAAAACAGCAATAGTAAAGCGTGGAAACCTAACAGGAAAGAAATTCAGTAGTTGTCCTTCTCTGAGAGAAGTTCTGAGGGAATTGCTTTAAAGGGCAAAGCAATCAATCTCCTATACTTCAGTTGCAAATACCCTACCTTGAACTCTCAGCTTAGCTGGACTGTGTGAGGATGAACCTTCTTCAGGCAATATTACTACCTCAAATTGTGAGCTCTACTTTACTGCACACTTGAGCATAATAATTCAGCAAATCCAATTATTAATGTCAAGGCTGTCAGGAATTTACTGACTGTGCCTATTCCATCTCTTCAGAAACTCATTTAGTTTCTTCTGGGCTTTGTACTGGTGACTTTTCTAAGCCTGATGCTCCAAAATTGTTGTGACTACACTGTGTGCAGAAGAATGATGGGGTTGGAAAGCAATTACACTGGGATCATTGATGATGATGTTGAACAAGACCAGTTTGTCTGAGTAAAACTAAAAACTGAACACTGAAGTCTGCTTGTTCAGAACTGACACATCACAGTGGTTACCAATGGCAATTCAAATATTTTTCTGCTAAAAACAGTATTCAGAAAAAAAAAAAAAAGAAAAAACAACATGAGAAAATGACTTTTCCAGTATTTTTCCTGTGTACAAGCATAAAGATGTGGCAATGAATAAAAGTAGTATGTGGAAGAGCAATTTACTTGGCTGCTTTGCAGACCTTCTGCATACTGTTGTGTTTATTCACCTGTTCTAGATCTTCTTTCCTACACCACTTCAGGACTGATTTTAAACTTACTTCTCCACATATGCTGCTTTTTGCATAGGGTTAAATACTTCCTCTCTTCAAAAATACTTTCTGACAGATGAGTGCACAACTTAGCACACTCCTAAATCTTGTGAAAAGGCCTAAGCAGCTTCTTTAAAAAGCAATTTACATCAAAGTAGAAGGATTTTTCAGAATACCAGTCTATAGATTTCTAAATCCAAGTTGTGAAGTCATTTCTTCATGCTTCATGCTCACTTCCATGTCAAACACTATTTATCAGACTGCCTCTCTGCAGCCATCTGTCACACAGCAAGATGAAATATTGATAAGAAAGCTCAACCTCTACTGCTGTACCACCAACACTGCCTCTGCTGTCATGGGCCAACTTAATAAAATAGGAGGCATTACTTTTGAAGGAGTTCTTGTATACTGCACTATTCTCCTGTCATCTGCAATAAACAGAATGTATGAGAGTGACATGGAAGAGCATGTAGAAGTTCCATGGCATCTGATGTGGAAGATACGAAGCAAAGGTGTGAAACTGAATTCTCTGTGCAGAAAAAATGGCAGCACTGACATTCATTGATTCTTGCAGAATGTTTATGGAGACCAACCAGTGGAAGTGGGTGGTGCGTGGCAGCAGTGACATTGGGTCACTTCCACTAGTGCAGATTTTGACGACTGTGGCATGCGGCTCTTGTTCATCACTGGTGAATATGCAGAGCTGGTGGTGGTCACTATGTTTAAAAATGGCATTTTGTAGATAAGAATTTGCTCTATCAGACAGGGTTACTGTGCTCTTTGCTGTATTTGGAAATAATGAGATGTTACTCTTGGAGCAAGCCATATGTAGTCTGGAAATACAAGAAAAAAAATCTCTTTTGCCTTTTAATTTTATCATCTCTTAGATATTTGGTATTTGTTTTTATCTCTGGAAACAATTCATGAGAACAATTTCTGTTAGTAATAATAACAAAAAATCTGTATTACTGGAAAATGGTTTATTAACACCAACTACGTTAACTCAGTGAGCAACAAATGAAAAGCTAGCATTATTTTTTTCTTTTTTGTTCTTGCCTTTTGGAAAAACTTCAGCTCTGGCTGCACAACATTAGAATCCTAGCAGAACTTTTGTTTGAAAGAATTCATTATGTACCTCTAGATTAGGATTTCACTGCAATGCACAAAGGAGGTGATTGCTTCTCAAACAGCTTTCTAGGTAATTTTGCCTGTAACTCTGAATGTAGGAAAAAAGCTTCTCCCTGCAAATGTCCTTTTGCTTCCTAGCAGACCTTACATTTACTTTACTCCAGACAACAGGTGTTTCTAGCCTGTTTGTAAAATGATCTTTTTTCCAGCACGTAAAAAGCTGTTGTATAAGTGCTTTACTACTGCATTAAAACAAACAACAACAACAAAAAAGCAACCAACAAATGATATATTGATTGTTCTTGATGTTATCATACCCATTTTCTCATTTTTCCTCATTGAAATAAAGTGACCCTTTGAAATCTGGCACAAAGTGTACTTTGGACAAAGTGCAGGGTTTCAATAGCTTTCCCTTGCAGATGCTCTGGTGAGCTGTATGTTTCAACAAAAAAGGAATTTACTTATAAGGGAGAAGCTGATATTTTGGAATTTCTCAAAAAATGTATCCATGTCAACTCAGTGTCAGGTTTCCCAAGTAATGGGAGCAAACCAGTTAAAGTTGTTCTAAGAGAGAAAACTCTCTCGTTATGGTATTTTGGGAGCTGCTTTGGGGAAATGGGAGTCTAGAGTCTGTCAGGCTCACTATCAGTTCTGAATGGGGAGATGGTTCCCTTCAGCAGTCAGCTGGTGACAGCAGCAATGTTTATTGGAGTGCTTATAGGTTTGAAAGTGTAATAGCCATGGGTTTTAAAATTTTATGGAGAATGTAGCTATCTTACTGTTCCTGTTCCCACCTTCCATTCTTTTCATTGTTGTTTCTTTCTTCTTACAGAACCAACTGCAGCCTTTACCAGGAAGAGGGCGTTTTGGCTCTGCTTATACTATTAAACCTGTGTCTGCAGACTGGAAATTTTCCTGTTTAGTTGTAGTCAGCGAATATTGTGGTATCTCTTTGCTTTAACAAACTTGCAAATGAAGCAAAATCCAACACAGTTGTTGCTATGGCTGTTGATGTTCCTCTTTGATACGGTGCCGTTCATCTGTGAGAAATCAATGAGAGACAGAGCTATCAATCTGATGCGAGATACACGTTTAATTGATGGGTATATAAACATCTTCAACTAAACTCTCAGTGAATCTTCATAAGTGGAGGTGCTAAAATGTGTTAGGATGAGTAGGGATGCAGACTATTCCTAGGACATAACAGTTAGTTATTGTTGAGATTTATCAGCTGGACAGAATTCCAATTCAAAGGGTAGTTAATACAAGAATGTCTTACTCTAAATGCATTTGTGATTTTTCTGGTGAGATTTCAATGCTGAATTATTGTTGCCCTTTACACAGTGTCCTTGTCTCCTTCCCATAATTTAGTGGCATCGTTGGTAGCAATGACTTCTTTACAAAGCTAGAAGGCAGGTATGGTGGTTTGAAAGGGTATCCTTGCAACTTGAAGGAATGATGTCTGTGCTGTGTTTTAACCTGAGAACAGAAGCGCTGATTATCATATAATGAACATTTGCTTCTAAGGAGCATGGTGGGTGACTTTAGTTCTTCTGCTCCTTCAGAAATAGTAGGGAGAAAAATACATACAGAAGTATAACAGGAGTAAAAGTGAGAAGCGTAAAGCTTTCTTGCTGTCCTGATTAGAAGGAGCTTTAAGAATTAAAGATGCTTTGCAGAGGAAGGATACTTTTAGTATCTGTTAAACCAGGATTATTGGCAGTTATTGGTCTGTAAAACTAAGAAGAATTGAAGAAATTACATTTGGATTAGAAGAGGAACAACTTATTTCTACCACAAGCCCTGCTTGTTTTCTATTCTAGCCACAATGACTTTGTGCTACGGCTGAGAATGTTTTACCAAAATAGAATCAGTAAAGTCAACTTAAGAGAAATCAACAAGACCCACACGAACCTTCTGAAACTTAAGGCTGGTTATGTGGGAGCTCAGGTACGTATTGTCATGGCAGTGAGCCTGTATGAGGACAGAGTTTTGCACTTGTCTCATTCCCTTCCCAATCACAGAGGTATTACTGGCTCTGGTTCTGGCTCTTTCTGTTCTAAGCGGAGAGACAAAATGATACTGAAAAGCAACAGGCACTTTTCTTTGTCATTTGTATTGGAAATGTTTGTGTTTATAATCCAGCTACCCTTAATCAAAACAGCAGCAATTGCTTTATGCTAAATGAATTATATTTTAAAAGTTACATCTGCTTTTCTGCATGTATTGTGAAGTTGTTTAGTAAGTTGGGAGAGCTGAATTGCACAACATTTTCTTTGGAGGGGAAAAATTATAGTGGCTTGTAAACTGTAAGAAATCACTTTGACCTGTGCTTGTGAACTCCGCTATTAGCAATCTGTAGCTTCCCAGTTGGAACACAGATTATCTAGTTTACTTGTCAATGTCTCTTTCAGTTTTGGTCAGTGTATGTTCTTTGCAGCGCTCAGAACAAGGATGCTGTGCGTCTGACCTTAGAGCAAATTGATGTTGTCAAGAGGATGTGTAACAGCTATGAAGAGCTTGAACTTGTAACAACTTCCCAAGGTGATAGTTTCTCTTGCAGCTGTTTTTTTTTTTTTTTTTTAAATTAGATTTCCAAAAGTATGTGTAGAAGAGAGAAAACTGTAAGTGGGCAAGTTAGCTATTCTAGTTTAAAGAGTAACTTCCGTTATTCTATTCAACTACAATATCTAACTGTGCAAAGCCCTGGCCTGCTGCAGTCATAAGATAATTTTCCATATAAATATATCCTGAAATAAAGCTCCTGCCTTACAAAAGCATCAGTATTATTTTTGCAATTCTGAATAACCATTTTTTCTCAATAGTGTATGAAATTGCTTTGGAATTGTCTTACTTTGATGTTTCCAGGTATCTCTGAGAGTAGGAAGATTGCGTGTTTGATTGGAATAGAAGGTGGTCACTCCATTGACAGCAGTTTGGCAGCATTGAGGATGTATTATGACCTAGGTGTTCGTTACATGACTTTAACACATTCCTGCAATACTCCTTGGTAACTAATGTGCATGTGTTTGTGTAACCATATTGTGCAATGTGGTGACAGTTCCAAGAGGGAAAAAATGTGGATTCAAATAAAGGCTGCCTGTGTCATACTCAATCCAAACAAAGACAAGGATGACAGGGTGGGAGGTTGATCACCTGCCCTGTAGCAAGTGGGTGTCTGAAGGATCTGCTGTGCAGTGCTTCCTGCACTGACAATTTAGAAACTTTTAAACTTTGTTAGCAATAGAAAAATGGGAAAGTTGTCTTCCACTTTGTTTTATTAGAGATAGTTGCATAGGTCAAAACAGACAAAAACAACAAAATAAGAAGATGAATATAATGTGGCTTAAAGATAGTAAATGCTTTCTAAGAACTTGGCAGTAAGAAGCCTTTAAAACCATCCTCTCAAAATTGCGGCTCCCATATGTGGCTATGGAGGTGGTTATTCAGTTCCTCTCTCTGAATATGAGCACCTACTCTTTGTTGGATTGGCAAACTTCCTTTGAACTAAGGCAAAAGAAAACTATGTGCAGAGGTCTGAAACACTGGCTTTATGGCTGACAGGTAGCTGACAGTTCACATTTGCTTTCTGATGAAGATTTGTTTAATCAGAAAAATTCGGACTTGTCATTGTCATTGTGAAGCTTGTCATTGCTTCACAAATATGCAACAGACCTGAACCGTAAATATATGGAACACTATGTGAACAAGATACTTATTATGCAGCTCGTTATCTCTCAGTTTGGCTGTGTGATATGGCTTTATTGTGTATAACACATGATGTTTCAGTTGCTGATATTGTGGTCTGCAGAATGATATGACTCTTCTCTCTCACTCCTCTTTTTAAGGTCTGAATCTTCATCTAAAGGAATACACAACTTTTATCCTAATGTTGTTGGTTTGACTGCATTCGGCCAAGTAAGGATCTCTTTTTGATTGATAATCTAATCAATCTCTCATGCAACTAACAACTTCTGACCTTTTCAAGAACAACTTATCATTAAAAACATAATTTCTGTAAGTTCTTGCTAGCTAGGAGTAATTAGGATTCAATAAATATAAATTCCTGATGTTTACATATTAGATTTCATTCTAACAACTGTTTCAACACAGTTCTGATGTGTGAAATGGCAAGTGGAAGTAGTGAGATGCAAATAACAATTTGGAAAATTTATTTTGGATTGATTAAGCATGTGGTGGTATTCTAGTTAATTATGACTGAATAAATCACTGCTAACTTAATAGGTAAATAGAAGCCCATGAAGTTGCAGCATGCTTATAACTAGCTGACAGCTGCAGAATTTATCTGGTTACGTACATCATCTAAATAGTTTCCTTTAAGGAAACACAATACTGACACTGTTGTCTGTAAATCTGTTCTAGGAAGTGGTAAAGGAAATGAATCGTCTGGGTATGCTGATAGATTTATCTCATACTTCATATTCCACAGCAAAAACTGCACTACATATCTCAAAAGCACCAGTAATTTTCAGCCATTCTTCTGCATTTTCTGTTTGTAATCACTCCAGAAATGTTCCTGATGATATTCTCCAGAAGCTGGTGAGTGCTTTCAAAAAAAACAAAAACAACTAAACCAAAAACAATAAAATGAGGGGGAGGTGCCGATGTTTGACTAGTCTGAGGCAAATTTATACACGCAAATCACGGTGTTTACATTTCACCCCTCATCTATGAACTGGATTTAAGCAAATGCCAGAGCAGCAAGTTACACATTCACTTCTGAGGTATCATCTTTGGGTTGTGTTTTGTCTTTGATTACAAGTCACTGGACCTTGGTGGTTCAGGCCACATGAGGATGCAATGAATACAGGGTAAAAGGCAGAAAGGCAAAGCCTTGTGTTGCCATCTGATCTTTGATGTATATTGTTGTTATGCTCGCTGGTGGATGGATAGAAAAGGTTCTGCACAAGATGCCTATGAAGTTTGCAGGACATGCGTGCGGACACTCATCACCAGTCTCTTCCTTTCTTTCAGAAAATGAACAAGGGGATTATTATGGTGACATTCAATGCAGATGTGCTGGCCTGTGGCAGAAAAGTTGTTAATATTTCTACCCTAGCAGGTTTGAAGTGAATATATTTTGATCTTTGTGGGTGGCTTCCAAGAATTTCTTGCCATCTGGGTCATTTTTCAGATTGCGTAAATGGCACTGTTTGCTTATTTCCTTCCCCACTATCCCAGCTCTGAGTCTTTTTGGAGCTAACATTCATTTAAAAAATAGCAAGAGCTACAAGGTGCATAGCTTGAGGAACTGATACTCCTACATAAAGCCAAGAACCATTAATCCCAAATTAATTGTTACTTGCTGGAAAATACCTTCATCCTTTCTACTTAGAGTGCAAAACATTGCTATGTAACAGGTAATGAAAAATCTGTTGGTATATTTGGGCTTTCTGTTGGGAACAAATGTGCTGAGATGACTGTGTCTTTTTCTTTGTTTACATCTCACTGCTTTAGATGTTATATTGAAAGCTGCTATCTGATGCCCTTTGTAACATGTGATACTCAGATGAGCACCAGTAAATATTCTGAATGCATTGACTGTTATTAAAATTTAACCTGTATTATCAGGATATCTTTTGAGTTATTTTTTAAAATAATTTGACTCTGAATACGTGTTTAAGAACAGTGAACTGGTGCCAGTATGTCTGAACTGAATTATTTCTTCCTGAGATATGCTTAGCTGTTTTCTTTGTTATTTTCTTTCAGATCATTTTGACCACATAAAGAAAATTGCAGGTTCAGAATCAATAGGGATTGGTGGTGACTATGATGGAGTGGAACGGTTGGTAAAATCATAAATACCTTGATATTTGCTCTTTAAATTTTGATCCCTTTTGGGGAAAAAAGAAGATAGACTAAAAGAGTTTTAGTACATCGTCCTGTGATGAATGCTAAAATAAGCTTTATGAAGAAAGGACACAAATATAACATTCAAGAAGGAGTGCCCTAAATGAGGACACTAGCCCTAATGTATAGTCAGCTTTGCAAACGTGTGCTGTAGGCAGCAGTTTGTGCATGCAGAAACGATGATGGAGGGTACCTTCTTCCAGATGAGTGATGAGTTACAGAAAATACGCTTCACCCTTCAGATGGTAAACGAGTTACCCCAGGTCTGATCACTGTGGTCCTTTTCAACCCAGGCCATTCTATGATTCTGTGACTGGTGCAAAACTCTTCTCTGCTGTTACTTTCTAGAGGGAAAAGCCTAAAGTGCCTTGGGGCTGTGTAACCACTCCTGCCTTCTGGGCTTGATCAGCTATCCTTGGCATGTGCTTGAGGAAAGCAGAACATAGTGAACAGCCTAAAACATAATCTTTTCTGTTCATTCCTAGGCAGTGTATCTGGTGATACAGATGTTTCCTCTTATTCTCAAGGCCACATATAGGAGGGTCAATGTCTACATGAGTTTTTTCTTTTTCTTTAATATCCCTATGCTGTTGTCCTGCCTGCACATAAGTGCGAGCTCCTTCCAGAATGCATAGTTTAGTTCTACTGAGATCTTCTCTGCAGAAAAGAGTCTTGCATGTTGTCTCATCCTGCTTTGTGTTATGTCATTTGGATTCTTCATTCTTCTGACATCTTGGAGGAAGAAGCGGGTATAAAGAAGCTCATTCTAAAAGTGAATATGTGCAGAAGACTACTTAAATATTTTGGTACGTTTTTAAGTGATCTGTGTTGAATGTTCTTGTGTGGCTCTTGCCAACAGTTTCCCTGAGGGACTGGAAGATGTTTCGAAATACCCTTCTTTGATTGAGGAACTTCTTAGAAGAGGGTGGAATGAAACTGAACTAAAAGGGGTCTTAAAGGAGAACTTCCTCCGTGTCTTCAGGGAAGTGGAAAATGTAAGATTAAAAAATGAACTGAATACTGATTCTTACTAAAGGGAAGAGAGACGCTGCTGATGTATTGCTTTTTTTTATACTCAATGAGAGAGTCATGAGGGAACATAAGTACTTAAAGTAATAATTCCAAACACCAAGAAGGAAACCAAGGTGCCAAGAGAGTATTAGCAGAATAAAGGAAAGTGAGAGAGAGAATGGATGGAACTCTGTGGGGCTCTTTCTCTCCAGGGTAGTCTGGTCAAGTAAACATAATTGACTTCTAAATGCAGTCACTTCACACTTTGGAGAAGCTGATGATTTTCCTGCCACATAGACCTTTTTCTTACTTGTGCTTGTTGATGCAGTAAGGAATGTTGACTCCTGAAAATCAATTAAGTTCTTATCATAGGATGAGGCTCCTTTCCAAACGGCTATTGTCATGGTTAGGTCACTAACAGACAGTAAACCTAACAACTAGATCACAGCAAACTTGAAGTATAAATGTCAGAAAGGAGCCAAGAAGAATGAGGGAGAAGTGGCAAGAGAAGTATGAAAACAGTAAGAATCACCTAAGTGATAATTTTTGAGAAGGCCTGGGTTGCAAATTTCAAGCTGCCTGCCTATTCTTGTTTTTCTTTACAGAATTTAATAAGTAGATATTGCACACAAAACCTTATAGACTATGTATTTTTTTCCCCATTTACCTTTTTGAGGTATGTTAGGTGTAAAGAAATTAGAGTTTTGTACCATTCCAACTACTCTGCCAGAATATCTACCTGTTGCTGAGTTGTATATGTGGCAGCCTGACATGAAAAGGCAGACATTCATCATATTTAGTCTGTGAGATTTTTCTAATCATGTTCCTTCTGAATTAGACATCTTTGAAATTCTGTCCTGTGGCTATGAGCTGACTTAGGGAAGAATGTTTATGAGTTTGTTTACTTAAGGCCTTTCAATTAATGCATTTGCATGTAGTGGAAGCTAAGGCAAAGAAAAGCCAGTACTGTCACTATTGCTGTAATGCATTTTAACTATTACTGTGAAATATTTCATTGGAAATATTGCAAATATGAGGATAATGATGTTGCTTTACTCAAGTTCAGATATGTTTTTGCAATACAGTTTGAGTTGCTTCACTTGAAATAGCATTGAATTTGCCAGCTACGTTAAGATTTTTGCCATCGTACCAATCTGGGCAATCTTTTGAATTTTTCTAGGTGCGGAACAATAGTAGAGGACGGATGGATGTGGGTGAGAGTGAAATCCCTTATGAAGAAGTACAAAATTCCTGTCGCCTAGACCTACGTAATATTCAGATTCAACCTGACAGGTCTTTTGGATTTCCTTCAATGGCACAGTCATTCAGTCTATCACTTGTATTTGTACCGTATTTAATACTATATTATTATTTATAATATCGAGGATTCTGGAGACAATGAAGAAAATTAATGCCACTAGTTACCTTTTGAGGGGCGAGCTGCTAATGTAGACCAAGGCTGGAATATTTAATATTGTTTCCGTACTTTCACCTGCACACTTGGAAGTTAGTGTAGATTTTAAATGTTGTGGCAAAAGCATTTAGAATTAGAAGTGAGAAATTCTATCACCCTGATCAAACCAGGACCAACTTTGTAAATAGAAAAGAGTTGTGCTTAATAAATAAATCCTTTAATACATGATACATTATTTTGGTATACATGTTGTGGCATTTGATGTAATACCAGGGCCTAGAATCAGCAGTACCACACAGGCTTTAGTGGACATGATTATGACATTGAGACAGCTGTACCAGAATTTTGTCAAATATAACTTCTTTTTACATGGTACAGGAGTCTTCACTGGTCAGAGAAGACACCCCCACCCTAGTAGGAGTAGAAGAGTGGTTGTGTTTTTTGGTTTTTGTTTTTATTTTAGACGACAAACTGGATAATGTAGATACTTGAATTCAGTTTTCATACCTACATCTAGCTTTAGAGAACCATTCTGCAGTACTAAACTCATTTTTGAGCCCTGGCCAGTACAATGAGCAGCTGGAGAATTACTGAAGGGAGAAGGTAGGTGTCTCATTCAGATGTTAGCAGAATAAAGGAACAGATGTTCAGGTAGTGTTGTAGGTACTCTTGTTTAATTTAAGGATAATGTCAAGCAGGAACAGAATTGAAACAGCAAGTCAGTTTTTCTCTAGAATAACTTGAGGCTGTTCCTGCCATCTATTCCTGCATACATGTACAAGTAGTGTTTCTGGAGGAAGACAGTTCCTGCTGTTGCTTCAAAATGAAGCTTAATTAGCTTGTCTGATAGGGTGGTCTCATAGATAAGTATATTCTGAGTATGTTAGAGGCATTTAAAGAATTATTTGCAAGTCATGTTGAATATTTTAGTGCAAACAAGCCAAGTTTTTAAGAATAGTTTCTCAACAAATACTGAGACTATTTATGGATATACAGTGGAGAATTTCAGCACAAGTTTTGTCTTCTCAATACTGCTTAACTGGTATCACATTGTTTTTAAAGCATGTGATACTGGTCAAATGATGAATGCAATAATGTAGATATTTACTTCTCATTCTTACTTCTGCTAATAGCTTCATAAGCTGCTGGAAAACTGCCACCCATGGTCTCTGTTCACAAAGATAGTACTGTGATAGTAAGTTAATTGCATATCTGAAATGTAAGATGCCTTTTTATTCCTGTGTTGTCAATTTCCTGCCTAATTTCTACTTTTTTCCCATTACTGAAGCATGGATTCAAAATACATTTGTCTGCTTGAAGGTGTGGATAATACTTTTGTATCACTCTGATTTCACCATAATATAGGTAATTGTGGTTTACTTCCTTGTTTTATTTGTAGTGTATTTGTGCTTATTTTCTTACTTTTGGGTAACATTTAATTTGTAACCTTGTGGAAAACTATGAAATTAAATAAAATATTGTTTAAAATTTTCCAGATGCTGTTGTAATCTCAGTGTAAAGTTCAAAACCATATGAAGCCCTGAAATAACTGTGCAACTTTGCTGCAGAAGGAAGGTCATGGTATTGTGAGGCTCCTGAGCCTCTCTGCATTGGAAGCTAGGTCCCCCATGGTAGACAGAAGAAAGTCAGGTAGATTTAAGCCTATGGGCTCCTGGAGGTAGGTACTTAGCTTCATCTTCATTCAAATGCAGCCTAGAGAGAAGTTTGAGAGGTACTTATGAAAAGGAAACGTGGGTGACACAGCGTCATTGCAGCAAGTCCTTGATGACAGTGTTTCTGGCAGTAGCTCACTTGGTCAAGCTATGTGGAACTAGACAGATTGGATCAAGGTAAGATAACCTCTACTTTACAACATTTTGCACAGATGTGCAGTGATATAGAAGTCCCCCTTTCCATTGCTCCTTGCAAAGTTATCTGAGAAAGCTTCAGGTAAATTGCTTGCATTAGACTGACTCGGTGAGTGACTTGTTCAGGCCACAAAAGGATTTTTACATGTTTTACATTGGATGTGGAGTACTTAAACATAAAGTTCAGTAGGCATCTGCACCACAGAATCAATTTTGAAAGGACAAATATCATCATATCTCCATCATCTTCTGAAGTACCACTGTCAATTTTGACTGTTTCAGTGCTACCCTGAATCTTGGCTGCATGTTGTTTCGCTTGTGACAGCATTACTGATTGTGTAAATACATGGTAAGCTAGTTTAGGAGGCTGATCTATCTGGAGTTATTCTTTTCCTCTCTCCAGTGATGGGTTTTCTACTGGTCATCTCTTACAAAGTTAAGTGCTCACAATTAGAGGAGAAGCAGAAAAGCAGAGCAAGACTGCAGCAACTGAAGCTTGGATTTATTCTGTTTGCTATTTGTAGCAGAAATGCTAAGTCATGGCCTGAAGTAGTGATTAAAAACCTGGTAGGAAGGGAGGGCCAGCCCAGGGGAGCTGGATCCACACCTTCTCAGACTTCATTTAAGGGTTGGCAGTGGAGGCAAATGTATCTTGTTGGAGATCCCTGCGTACCCGAAGCCTTCTGAATGTAAACAGCTTCTTTCCCTTATTTTTGTGCCCATGGCTGTTATGTTTCAGCAAATTCTCACTTGCTGCAGCATGGGATCTTGCTGCTCTGCTGTTGTTGCACTTTCTACCCTGTTACACTACTGGTAAGTTGCTCATTTGTTCACCCTTCCCTGAACTAATGCATGCGGAAATGATCAACTTCAAATTCTGAGAATGCAAAATGGTTAGTCTATAACTCCTTTCCTCCTTCATTCTCTTAAAAAAAAGAAAAACAAAATTTGCATTGGTGCTTATGATTTGTTAGATTTAATTCACAGACCCATAGTGGCCTGTAGATTAGCTGAACTGTGTTCAGGACAGGCTGATGCTGGATTATCCTTCTTGGGCCACTTTGGAGCATTTGAGTCAGTATTCTAGGAATCATATATTTTTCATCTGATATTGATTTTTATCATAGAATCATGAAATCATTAGGGTTGGAGAAGACCACTAAGATCATCTAGTCCAATTATCACCCCAATCTCACCATGCCCACTAAGTCATGTTCTTCAGTGCAACACCTACTATTTTCTTGAACACCTCCAGGGACAGTGACTCCACTGTCTCCCTGGACAGCCCATTCCAATAACTTACCACTCTTTCAGAGGATAAATTTTTGCAGATATCTAACCTGATCCTCCCCTGGTGCAATTTTAAAGGCTTTACTTCTCATCCTATTTCTGTTACCTGGAAAAAGAGGCTGACCTCCACCTTGCTACAACCTCATTTCAGGTAATTATCTTGACAACTTACTTACAAGCCTGACATCTACAAAGAAAACACCTTGTGATGGTTGTTGGGTTTTCAGTGCTCCTATGATTTTTCCCTTTGGGAAAGAAAAGAATTGAACCTAAAATCTTTCATTAGCCTTCACGTTTCTTTATAAGATGATTATGTAATTTCTGTTAGAGAAAAACAAAATTCCAAAGAAGGAAAGTATTTTCATCCCCATTCTGTTTTTCATAAGTGTCAAGGTATCTGGTGACTAAGATAAAAACCTTAGTTACCTGATGTCTACTGTTATCAGATGAGCTGTTCACACAGTGTTTGAGTTCCTCAAATTGCAAAGGTGACAACTCTTTCCTCATCTGTATATTGTTTGAGAAGTTGTTGCAATTTTTTTTTCTTTTCATTCAGAGTAAAAGCAGCACACAACCTTTCTTCTGTGCACCATATTCCTGTGATCTCAGAGGAGATATTAGACCTGGTTCAGCTGCTTCTGTCATGAAATAATCTGTCATGAGGAGAGCCAACAAACTGTAAAAAACACAATGTAAGGAAAGTTCAGCATTTAACGTACGTCAGAAACGCTGCTGCTCTCATCTCAAGTGAGAGATTGCTTCATTTTGCTCTGTTTCTGTTGATTTGTAAACTTTGCTAGGATGATTCTCTCCCTTATGGGTGGCTATTTTTCTCTGAAGCCGTTTCTCTGTAACCTCACCTCAGTATTTTCGTAAAACATTTCCTTCACTTATGAAGTCAGTAGTTTTACAACGAAAGAAAGACATGATGCCTGGCAAGCAAAATTCAGGTTTCTTTATGAGTTTTGCTGAGAAACAAAGTAGATTTTAAAACAGCTAATATTAGAACTGAAGCTGCTATGAGTTCTGTCAGACAAATAAAATGGAAGTTTCTTCTCTGAGTCATTCATTAAAAAATAAATAGTTCATGGCAAATCTAAGTGCTGAGAATGCAACTGAACTGAAAAATTATGTTAAAAAAAATGAAAGAATAAAAGGAAGTGCAACAAACCGTGGAATGTTTTTTCAGCATCTTAATCCTTCCCTGAAAATTACTGCAGTATTTTTCAATTTTAGTGGAGGAGACTTTGGTCTTGTTTGTCTTATTTTAAATTACCAAAACTGAGTTTGAAGGGAGAAAGAAGAAAAAAATTTAGGCTTAGTGATTTTTCACTATCTAAAGAGGAGTTTAATATGTATTTGTAGAAAATGTCTATTTCATGCACCAAATACAGTTACAAGTAACTTTGAAAGTGGGAAAGGAGGAAGTTCCTTGAAGTAAACACATTTTGACGTAAGTGGCACCATAGTGTCCTCTTGTGGTCTTTTAATATGTCATGGCATATTTTCTAGGCGAGAAACAGCAAAAATGTTCCATTGCAGGTAATGTACCAGCCCTTGTACAAGTACAGCTTGACCTTTCTTTGCCTTACTTTTCCCCTAAAATGTCTTATGGAGGACTGTACTTTGCATCTCCCATAAAATCTCATTACTCTCTCCTCAGTTCTTAATGCACAGATGCACGTGTTGTCCTCTCCAGTAGACCTTTTTCACTGACTGCTTATCATTAAATAGAAGCCAACATTTGGCAGTGCGAAATCTTTGCTACCAGGTTACCAGTTTCTGGCCTGCTTTGTTCATAAAGCTGGATTGATCCTCGGATGTGGAGAAGCAGGAATGTGCTGAAAGTGGAAGCTCACTGTGATAAAATCCTAGCTGTGAATTTGCAGGATTTCTGCCAAGCCTTGTGTTCAGTGAAGCTGCACCTTGGCTGTGGCATGTTTTGTTATGGCAGTTTTTCTGATGGTCAGCATTGGACTACTTGTCACCCAGATTACATTTGAGTGGGGAAAAGGTCCTTTAAAACAAACAAGTTACAGACTCATTGTGGTACATATTCCAGCACAACATGATGGGGCATCTGGATCCCCTGCAATAACCCTTAAAATTCCTTAGAGCAAACACCATCATAGCCCGAATAGAATACTTCCAGTAGTACAGCTGAAGTTGTGGTATTTAAATATCTGTATTTATATGTTAGCTTTAAAACTTGCAAGTATTTGTTCCATCCAGGAAGTAGGAGACATAAAAATCATCTCTAAACACAGTTTCTGATGCTCAGTGGTCTTATCTTTAAATACTTTCACTTTCATTGTGAAGGAGTTGAAATGGTACTATGTTTTGTTGTTTGTTTCTTGGTAACATTGCACACTGCAAGTCTGCAAGCTAATAATACTCTGGGGCTCATATGAAAAGGCATTTGATGTACTACATCACCTGGTGAAGGCTGAGTCAGGCTGTGGTAACTTTACTGACAGTAATTTTGCGTTCACTTTCTCCTTGGATGACTATAGGCAAATCATGCTAGAAGCTGTAGATCATCATCTGTTGGGGATGTGAAAGAACACCTTGCACTTGTAAGTCAGCAGCTAACGTGGTATGCAGCTGCCATCTCATGCTAGAATGTAAAACCCATGCTGCTTTTTTTTTTATTATTATTATTATTTTTTTAACTTGAGTGGTGTCACCTGTAATATGAAGGGTTTGAGGCAAACTTGACCTTGCTTGCTTGCCCAGATGACTTGTATCAGGATCTTTAGCAGTTTAGTGAATTGTCCTTCCAGAAGACTCAGTTTCACATACAACCTTCTTCTTTGAGTTGAATTATTTAATTAGAGGTAACATTATCTCGTGTAAATGCTGTAAATGCTACATCAGCTTTTTTTTTCTTTTCACTTTTGTACTGGTATTATAAACTTCTAAGTTTGTGGTGGCTCTTTAAAAGTCAAAGTCAGTATTCATATTAAAAACAAAACAACAACAAAAAAAAAGCCAATCACTTAGGTTGAAATTTCAGTTCTGTTATAACCTGTATGCTAAAAACATTGATACAGGCAGACAGCTCCTTATCTATAAAAATTGGTGGTCTACAAATCAGTAAAAAGTCATCATCTTCAGGCAAAAGAAATATTTTTTTGTTTCAATATACTAATTTCCTCAGGCCAAATTCTCTCCTAAAACATTTGGATACAGTTTCCATTCCAGAGAAGGGAGTTGTCTGTCTATGTGGATAAGCTTGACTTTCTTTTTCTTTTCCCTAATGGCATGCAATTGAAGTGCCATCAGTTTAATGGCACTTAATCATTCTGTAGTGGCCCTGATGCATTTTTAGTATCTAAACCAAGACAGCTCCTTGCCAAACCATTCTTCTTCCTGAATAAGAGTGACTGCAAGAATGTTAACTCTTTAAAATTCTTATAATCTCCATCTTTTCCTTTTTCCCCCCTAGGACAGCTTGCTTAGACCAGAAGTTAAAAACAGGAATGAAGACAGAAGACAAAGCATAAACTAAATTACTTAATGGTAAGTTCTCATCTTGCCTTTCTATATAAAATTCTTTGTCCCCTGTCAATTAATCATTAATTTTCCTGTTTCCTTGGTGGACTCTAGACTCTCATACTTGTGAGCAGTAACGAAACGGAATTCAATCTTAAGAGGTTAAGCAGAAAATGATACCTGTTGGTCAATTTTTCTGCATTCCTCTGGGGGAAAATACAGCTGGAGATAACTCAGTAGATGGAATAGCACACCAGCATGCTTCCAGTCTGTCAGTACTAATATTTCTAAAATCAAAAGAAATGCTTTCTCAATTACCCACCAACAGAAGTTGTTACTGAGATACACATGGTCACATGAAGATACACTGTTGTCTTCCTTAACTGAGCAAAATGACACAACTAAAATGTAGCATATATGAAAACACGGGAGTCTTAGAAGTCTTTCCGCTTGTCGCTTCAGTGCTAGGAGGTGTAATTGTTCTGGCTTTCCCCAGAGGCGGTCTATCGACAAGTTTGTGTTAAGTGAACTGAGAGACCTGTAAGCCCTTGGCTGCAGCCACTCCACAGCATGGATTCTGACTGTTTATTTCAAAACCCACCTAATTAAGAGTAGAAATTACCTGTGAACAAAGCATTTTCCCTCTTGCTTGTCTCTCCTCTGCTCGTTACAGGTTTTCTTTCTCCAAGTGACCTAGGGGTTGCCTAGTCAAAAAGGCAGCACAAATTCATCAAGTTAGATAAGGTTCTTCTCAGTACAAGGAGTGTTGAAAGAGTCTTCCCTCTGTCTCTGCTTTAGGGCTTCTATCCTCCCATAGACTTGTGTATAGAACAAAACTTAGAGTAGTGCTGGATTGACTTGTTGCTGATTTATTAAGATGTATTTTTAATCATAAATCTCCAACACTAGTTTGAGTTGATACTCCGTAGTAAAACACGTGTAGCAAAATGCACAAGCAGTTCTGTAAAGCTTTCAGTGCTGATGAGTGCATAATATATTAAACAGGGATCATTTTGCTTTCAAGAGTAGCTTTCGAAAGCAGATGATAAATAGCATTAGCAACTATTAATTGATCTTTAAAGCCCATATGAGGATTACAGCATACGGAACAGGCCCAGGTGCCTGCCAGTTTTTTTCTCACGTGCAGGCAGAATAGAATTGTGTTGCCTCGGTGACAGGAGGCTGAGACACAGCGGTGCCCGGCCGTACGGCTGTCCGGGCTGACATTAATAGCAGCGCGGCTCCCGCTTGCATCCCCTCCTGCACAGAGGGGCCAAGTTCATCTGTCCTGCCAGTCTGCTGCCTTAGCAACTGTCTGCTTTGCGTAGGGCTAGGAGCGCCGCGGCTCTAGCTAGCGTTCACATTTCCCAAGAGGAGGATTTTACTCCGCGCTCCCCAACCTCTTTGTGCAGTCACGTTTTTCCCCCAGCCTCCCTCAGGCTTGCTGTTTGTCACACTATTGCTGAGGCTTTGGCGCAGCACAGAGCAGCCACCCCCCGCCTCCACAAACAGGAAACGGGGGGCAGCTGCCGCATCTGGAGCTAACGATGGCTCTCAGAAAAACAAACCGGCTCTCGGGGTGTCTTTAATTAAGCCGCTGCCGATCAACCGAGGTCCGGGGCTTAAAGTTCAGGGGGTATTCGCGAGCGTTTCTAACTGGCTCCGCTACCCCGGCGTCCCGCTGTATTTTCCATCGCGGCGCGGTCTCTCGCGGTTCGCGACCCCCGGGGCCGGCGGCTCCCGCGCTGCCGCGGCCCAGCAAATGGCGGCGGGGGAGGGAAGCGTCCCCCCGGGGCGCGGAGCGGAGGGAGTCCCGCCCCGCCCCGACTCCCGCCGCCCTCGGGCCCGGTGTCGCCGCGGCGGCTGCGGGAGGAGGAAGGCGCCCGTTGCCCGCGCCGCCTCCGGCCCCTCCTCCACGCCCACGCCCGGCGGCGCGACCCCCTCCGTGCGCCCCGTCTCCCGCCCGCGGCCCCGGGGGCGGCGGCCGCCGCTCCGCCTCGCCGCCCCGGCGTTCGGAGGGGAATGGGTGGAGTTGAGGAGCGCGGTTTCCTGAGAGGAAGTGACCGCACGGGGCAGGAATGCGCCGCCGGCTCTGCGCCGCATCCCGCCTGCCTCGCCGCGGTGCCGCGGGGAGCTCTCTCCGCCCCGCCAGCCATGCCGCACTTCACCGTGGTGCCGGTGGAGGACAAGCACCGCGCCGAGTATGACAGCGTGGAAGGGCTGAGCTGGGTGGACTACCGGGAGCCGGCCGCCGCGCCCGCCGCCGGCGACTCCTACGACACCGTCAGCTCCGACGGTGAGCGGGCACGGCCGGGCGGGGGGCGCCGGTGCCGCTCCCGGAGCGAGCGCGGTCGGATCCCCGCTCAGACAAAGGCGGCTCTCGAGGGCGGCGGCTCCGCCGTCGGCAGCGCCGGGGCGCCGCGCGGAGCGCTGTCAGCCGGCGGCGGCTCCGGGCCGGGAGGTGCCGCGGGGTCGCGGGGTCGGGGTGTGACCGGCCGCGCGGAGGAGCCGCCCCGGGGCCTCCCCTGCTGGCTGGTAGCCCGGCGCGCCGCCGTTATCGGGCCTCCCGCAAGCCGCGGCTTCGGAGCCGATCGGGGTGCGCGGAGGTACGCTCGGATATTTTGGGCTCTCCGCCTCGGAGAAACGGGCGGTAGTGAACTCTATTGAGTCGGATCTCGGGTGACCGCTTGCTGTTCCTGCTGCTGTTGTTACAAAGCGCCTCTGCTTGGCGAGATCTTAGCCGGGCCCTGGGTGCTACAGCAAGTGCATTGTGTGCGGGAGGATTTCCCAGCTGCACCTCCTGGGCAGCTCCGCTTTTTGTTGTTAGCCGTTAATGTATTCCGATTGCAGAAGAGGTTCGCGAAAACGGCACGGGATTTGGGGCGGTGAGGAGTCTGGACGGCTCCGTTAAGTAAGCAGGGTCAGCGCTCAGCCTGTCTTTCTGTGACTCTCAGTAAGTCAGCGTAAATATGATGGTTGTTTCCTGTGAGAAAAGGAAGAACGCTCAGATTCAGAGCGCGAACAGTTCTGGTAAAAAGCTGTTTCAGCTCTTTGCAGTATCTCTTGTGTTTTTTTGCATTGGTTACGTCTAGCCTTGTAACCTTTGGGAAGAGGTTTGCCTGTGCTCAGTGTGTGAATCCGACTTGCCCTCTGTGAATCACTTGTGGTTCTAAGCAACAAAAGAAAAATCAGTAAACACCTGACCTGTTCTCCCTTGTCTGTGCTGTCAGACTTTTTGGAATGCAGGTGTTATGGGGTGCACAATGTAATCGCTGAAGGGAGCCTGGGCTGCTCAGAACTGTGCTCAAGGAAGAGGAAAGGTTTGTTTTGTTGGATGATACTCAGCTGTCATGAGATGAATGCCAGGTTCCCAGCTTAGCACCCTGTTTGGTTCTCTTCGAATTTGTACTTCAGCATTTCAATTTCTAACATACAATTTCTTTTCTTCTGTATAGTTTTCGAAAGGAGTTCTAGATTTCATGTAGGCCTCATGCCTATTACGTTATTCTTCCTAACGTGGGCACTTAGGAGTGATGAAAGATAAATGTTCTTCCCAATTTGTATGCTATTACAGACAATTTGAGGCGCTAGCCTTAAGGCTGTGTATGGCCTTGATTTCATTTTATAAACAGATCTGTGTTAAGCTCAGGTTACTTACTATATCATTAACATGTAAGCCAGCAATAGATGTTTGTTGTGGGGTACTTTCTTCCCTTGTTAGCTGTCCCAATGGGTTGGTTGGGACTTGTGGAAGCTACTGCCGTGGTGCAAAAGGGAAGGTCAGTCAGTTCGAGTTGTCTGTCATTTGCGTAGCAGTGCCTGTAGGATGTGTGCAAGCAGCATGCTCTAAGTCTCTCAGTAGCTGGCAAGTTGTGGTCTGTGCTGCACGCAGAACCGTGCTGCTGGAAGTCAGCTTAGTCTTTATTTTGCTAAACATCTGGAAAATCTCCATTAACATGTGGTAGTTAAGTTCTGTTTCTGTTTGAACTGTAACTGTCTTCTATTTTTTAATTTACTCTCACAGTAATTAAGTGTTGTTTCATATCCTCGGGGTATGTGTGTACAGATACATTCTCTTCCCTACCTGTAGTGACAAGTGTGTTCTTCCCCACTGGCCTCTTCTGTCTTCTCTGAGGTTTCCTGGGTTATGGTTCAGTAGAGGGGAATTTAAAATCTCACTCAAATTACTCCTCTGGTTCTTGGTGCTTCCTTTTATATATTGTGCAGAGCAAAGAAGCCTCTGCTACCTAGGGAAGAGCTGAAAAAACAACATCGTAGAGCTGGGATGCTCCTGTTGAAGCCAGAGTACCTTACAGCTGCTTAATGCTGGCCAGAGCCTGCAGCATCGAGGAGAGCAGCCTTCCAGAGCTTTCTGTGGTAGCTGATTATGGGGCTTTGGAGGAATTGACTGATTGATGTTGGGTTCCAGATAAGGTAAACTTTAACTTAAATGCACAAATTCATAACTGTTGATTGTGGCCCTATCCAAGTGCACGTGATTTGTATTGGCACTGTGAATACACACATAGCTGCCCAAACAATGCTATTTGTCCAGTCTTTCTGTGCTGTCAAGTAATGCCATCAAGGTCAGTATAAGAGAATTACTGAATACTTTCCAGGGAAGTGTTAAAGCAGCTTGCTAGTCAGAAATCTTATTCAAAGACTTTTAAAGACTTCTTTGGGCTGCTCAGTTTGATTGGAGATGGGTTAAAGTGACTGAGTGATGGTATGGCCCTTCAAGCTTAGGATTGAGCATTGTTACTCAGTTCTGCTTGCAGCTGATCGTCAACTGCATGCAAAATAGCAGATTTGTTGGTCAGACACTCCTTGCACCATCTCTGGAGCTTATGGTTCTGAGTTCATTTCCCTGTAACATTCTTACTCAAACCTTTATTTGTCATAGCCTTGTTTTTCTTTTAATTCAACTTACTTGGAATGTCAAGTGATGTGATATCATCTAAGCAACACAGAAACGAAGCCATTCTGCACCAGAATTTCTCATCCACCATGTGCCTAAGAAGACATTGGTCAGTACGTAATAATTTAGCCTTCCCAGACAGCTTCATTGTTTGGTTGTGAATAAGCAGATCCTTCCTGCTGCTCATAATAGATTTTGACATCTTCCATTTAGAAAAGAAGCACAAAGACTAATGCTGTGATCCTATGACAAACATGTGAGCCTTGCTTCATGGACCGGCAGGGATGAGAAATGTGAATTTGGCATCTCTTCAGTCTTTGAAACAATGCCAATGTGTTTGGTTGGGTACACAGGGTAAGAAATGGGAAAGTGGAGTCTAAATAGTATTAACAAACAAACAAAAAAACCCCACAGTGAATGAGCTTTGCTATAATAAGAATCTCAGCTTTACAGTGGTTGTACACTCTGTTAACTGAAATGAGATGTCATGTTTCCTGAGGGAACTTATTTATCCTCCTGTGACTTTTGTTTGTGGAAATGAGATGCTAATCAGCTTGGTGTCACTAACTAACTTTGGTCAGCTGCCACTCTTAGTTTCTGCTAATGAATAGCTCTGCTTATGTTCCAGTTATCACATGCCTTTCTTTTAGCCCACATTTTTCTAACTAGACTCGAGACCTTTTCCTCATGCTTACAGTCTGCATCAGTGTGTACAGTGTCCTTGTGCTGCAGCAGATGATGCCAGTTGGTTTTAATAAACTATTTTTGAACTAGAGAAGATGGATCAAAAAGATTCTCCTGTGATATTTTAAGCTTTTTCTCAGTTCACTGCTTTTTAATATGCAATAACTTACTAGTAAAGGTTTTAAGTTGCTTTCAAGACTTAAGATAAAGCTGGCACGAAATACATCTGAAGATACTTCTAATGGAGTTACGCAAATCCCTTTGCAAAGCACTCAATTCTTATATACGAATGTTTTGGCAAAGACCAGAGACAAGATAAAATTAGTCATATAACAAATGAGGTACTACAGCTAAATAGGGATGACAGAAGTAAGTGGCTAAAAATATTTTAGGTTATCTTAAATTCAAGCTAAAATTTCTGCTAGCAGCAACGTGGGTAAGTGGTGCTGTTAAGAGTTGTCATAGCAGCAGGTTTTTGCATAAGCTCTGTAGCATGTGTGCCTTCAGCAGTATTCCTGCTGTCTCAAAACTGCAGAAAGAAGTCATGCAAGAGGGGGCTTGGGAATCTAAGGCAGAAGCTCGGAACTGTTGGGGAGAAAAATAACTTGAGAAATACACGGATGTCAGTGAACTTCCTCTTCTTGTGTATAGTTAACTATTGTTTTGATGAAAATGGTATGGATATTACACCTCCTTAAACCTCATTTTAATGAGGAAGGGTTTTTTTTTCTTTTTTTGTTGGAAAGAAAACAACAAGAAGAGAAACCATATTCTGCTAAGGTTTGCATCACAATTTTCTGTCTCTGTAAAGCTTAAGGTGGAATTTTAAAGTTGTCCTATGAGTACTAAATATGCCAGTATTTGTTCATGTTACGTTAAAAGATTGAGATGTTTTGATTTGAGTTAATCCCTTCAGCAGTAAATATAATTAAAATACACTGCTGTGATTGTCATTGGAATGCAGATCCTGAAAGGAGTCTTAGCAGCATGGTCATCCTTGTGAAGCCCAGTGCTTTTTTGCTTCTCGTACAATTGGCAGTTAGCACAACACTGATTGCAGCACTGAACTCCAGAATACTTTTCTCAACAACACAGGTGCAGAGATAAGTGGGCTCTTGCTAGAGATAAGGAAAGATAAGCATGTGGTATGTGAAAAATGAAAGTGGAGAAGTGCTTTGTGACACCATTAGCTATTGGCATACACCATGCTTGGATAGGTGAAAGAGATTGTAACCTGAAAGCAAAGGAATTTTTCTAACATTTGGTGTGAGATCTGGTGTGACTGATTTTCATGGAGTCCACGGCAGGTACTCATATTTCTTAGTATCATGCAGTTTTACTGAGTTAAATTCAATTAAAAAAAAAAATAAAAAAAAAGATTGTATGAGAGGGGAAAAAAGTTCATATTACCGCATAAGCTATCACTTTTGGTAAAGGCATTTCTCATACCTCTAAGTTGTGCAGTGGTTAAGGCAGAGCTGGTCAGGCTGCAGCTGTCCGGCACCAAGGGGTTCGTGTGCCAGCTGCTGGCTGCAGGAGACTTCACTAAATATAGAAAAATACGGTCCTTTCTGCGGGTTCTCTGGTATTTGAGTTATTTGCAAAAGCTCACTAGAGGATCTTTGTGATATGTCTAAGTGAGTTGAAGGCAACTCCTGTAACTGTGGGTGGATAGGTCTATATGTTGCAAAAAAATGACTTATAAAAATAAGGATTGAAAAAGAAAAGCTACTGCCAGTCTTTTGTAGCTGTTGATTTACTAATGTATTTATTTTTGCTTAGGAGAACACCTCTGTTAGAAGATTAAGCAATTGCCTGTGAAAGTACATGGATTTTCTATCTAAATCCCTCTGTAAATTCACACTCCTTTTGACTTGCTGAGTACCCATCCCAAGCTATTTCTTAATTATGGTTCCTTATTTTTCTTGCATGCTGAAGCGGTGTTTCTTGTTCAATCTCTGTACTTCCCTAAAGAAATTAAAATCAGTTTTTGGATTACCTATATTGCACTTTTGGTACCTATCTCTCTCACATATAAAACTGATTTATGTTTGTTTCGTTTAACTTGCCCTTGCAAATTTCTGCAGGATTTCATTTCCTTAAATATAAAATACAAAATACTGACATTTCCTTTCCCCTCTCACCCCAGCTGCAGCAAAATAAAGGATCACATTTTTGCATGCTCCTAAAAGTGAGGTTTAAATTTGACTTCTTCCCTAAAGTTCTGCTTAGAATGGTGGCTAAGGTACTTTGTAACCTTGTTGACTAAGTTTCAAAACTTCTTGCTGTTTGATCTTGTAAAGCCTCTTTATTAATTATTGGTTTTCAGTAGGCATCTGTTTAAGTGACGCCAAGTGAGTATTGCTGGTTTTTGTTCTTTCATTGTGCTGCTTTGGGTGATTTCTTTCAGTGTAGTTCAATTTTTGTCACACGTGTGGAACTGTGCCCCTTTCACTCTGGCTGCCTTAGTGAGCACTAAGTGAACAGTACTCTATTTTTATGCAAGCAAAATAGGGAAATATCAGACACCAAAAATATTAGCAAAATCATATACTTGACAGGTATTTATTATGTTCTGTCTTTAAATATAAAGTGATTACCCGTTAGTGGATTAATCATGTGAAAGATAAATCTGTATGAGTCATGTAAGAGTCATGTAGATACTAATTTAATGATTCTAAGTAGTTCATAATTACCAGAACCCTAGTAATGCCTACATGAATGGGAAAATACAGATCTTATAATCTGTGTATGGCAAGCTTCTCTTCAGGGTATGAGAGCATTTGGTAAGCTGGTATGTAGTACAGCTCCCTTCTTTTCAGGATATGAGAGGTAGCATGTAGAGCAGGTCCCTTTCTTATGCCATTGAGTGCACTCCTATCTGGAGGTTATTGTGTAGGGTGCCTGTTTGTCCTGAGTTGTCCTTATTTTTTAAGCATTGCTTCCAGAGTCTCAAATTATCACTTGTGAACTTCCTGGACTTAAAGGAGTAGCATTTTTTCAAACAGGTCATATTATAGAGATTTAGTTTTTTTGTGGTAGATATTACATTTGACCTGGAAAAAGATGGCTGTTTTTTTCCAGCAGCCTTAATACATGTCTAAGCAACAGAGGTATATGTTAGGACAGTGCTGGGAATACATTTCCCCCTCACTTATTTGCTGCTATTGAAGGTACTTGGTGGAATTTTTTTTTGAATCATCTTTTGATCTTCATTCCGCTCTGTAGAACAGAGAGGTGGGATTTAATGTGCAGAATAAAGCACTAATTGACCAAAAGGAGCTTTGATTCCATTAGCTTATGGATGAGTGGGGAAGGTTGATCACTTGGCAAAACTGCCAACTTAGCTGTCTTTGCTCGCTGGAGGCAGCCTGAGACTTGTTGCAGATGTAAATGAAATGGCATTTTGCTAAGTGGAAGATGGAAGGCGGGTGCCAGGCTGTGCTGGGCAGCTGCAGCTTAAGGTGAGAGAGGAGGCTGCTGGTACTGGTGAAGGGGACAGCCATTATACCATCTTCATGGGGGTGGTCACTGTGCAATGACGAGAGACCAGGAAGCTGCTTTGTGTAGGACGTGGCTTAGCAGCATTTCTGCTGCTGCTCAGTTTCCAATCCCCTGGAAATTTGTCCCAATGGTCCATCCTCTCAAATCCAGAACAATTAATTTGCTCAGGATGACCTGCATGCTCCTAAAGGCCCAGCTCTTTCATTGACTGACATGTGGTCTGTAATATAACTAGGATGCAATCTATTGATTACTTTTTGATTACAATCAGGATCAAAGCTGCAAGCTTATGCTGGAAGTTGGCTCGCAGGGAACTGCAGCAGAGATTGTATAACAAGACCCTGGGAGAGGAGAGATGACGCAGGCTCTGTTTAGGACAGAGGCATGCTGTACTATGTATAGGTTCAAGCTAATTAAGCTTGAATGAAACAGTGTTGTGTTTTTTTTCTTTTTTTTTTTTTCTATAGCCTAATTGCCATTTCTCTTTTTCCTCTGTCTGTATCCAGAATCAGTTTGTGTTTGTAGGATTTGGAACACCATTCAATCATAATGGATATTTCCATAGAGCCATTTAGGCTAAACTTCTGCCTTCCAGTTCCATGTCAAAGAAAAATAGGGATTCTTATAGTGTGCCATTGGAAACCACTTATTTGCTGATTTAGGGTAACTTCTAAGGAGGAGCCACTTGCTGAGACTTGCTCTTGCATACTTTACATTGCTGATCGCTGCATTAAAAAAAAAATAATGCCCTCAAGTAAAATTATTTTTCATAAAATTATTGATAGTAATGCAGCCTCGTCTTATGACTATGTGCTTGTGAACTGAGCAGCCCCAAGCATAGTCACTGTGCAAAGTTCACTTCTGTATTTCCGTGTAGGAGGTCAGACCTGAGTCAGGCCCTGAGCAGTTCAGGGAGATTTTACGATTGCTGCACTCTTTGATGGAGGATAGTGCATAACTGCTTCTCTGTTTTCTACTTTTGTGTTTGGAAGCTTTGTTGTCCTGATCCACTTTGTATAAGTTTGTATTCAGAGCTGATACATAATACTAAAGTAGATGTTCCCTGATGGTTTTGTGTGTCTAATTTCAGAACTGACCGCTCCCAAACATTTTCTGATTTTCCTCTGCTAAGATCATTACTGTCCAGTCTGTCATTTTTACCATATGAAATATTCGGCAGCAATACTAGTTTAAGGTATTTTGTCACTTCTCCCCAGGATTTCTTCCTTTCCTTGCATTTGTAATTTGTATTTGGCATCCTGTACTGGGGCATGATTTCCAGAGCACAGCTGTTTCTAGAGTACCTTAAGCAAACTCTGCCAAGCTTATCCAAATTCAGTTCTAGTACAGATATAACTTAGAGGGAATTTACATTGCTCAAGCAGAGACAGACCATTCATTTTTGATGCATCTGTATTTTCTAGAGAACGCAGCAGCAATGTCATGGATAAATTTCAGGGACATGTCAGCCAAATAGGACAGGAAAAACCCAATACTGACTAACAGGTAGTAGGATATTTATGTGCCTTTTCATAAGATATCCTTCAGTGTACATGCAGGATGCTTTAGAGCTGTAACTTAAGGCAACGTGCAGGGAATAATTTTTAATGTGGTGCTTTGCCTTTGCCCTCTTCGAAGATGCTGTGATCTGGATTTTTTGGTAGAAGTATATGTTTAGAGGGCTAAGCTCCACCACGTGTCCTTGAGTTTCTTCTGACCAACCTTCTCCTGCATGTACTTGATTTAACTTCTGACTGGTGGAGCAGAAGAGAAGTGAACCAGTATTACCTGTTGCCCCGTGAAGAGTCTCCTTGTGTTGTCACATGCTGCTCTCATGTTGCTCTGATGCTCTTGCAAACTGACAGACTTTCTGTAAAACGATGGTAAAAGCCATTGCCTTTTCCAGACACCTGGCTTTGCCTTGTTCTGTGCTGTGTTGCAGCATGTAATATTTTGTGCTATTTCAGAAAAGCTACAAGTTCTGGATAATTATGTGCTGGAATATACATACATACACATATATATAAATATATGTGTATTACCAGTAGTGTGGTTTGTTGTTTATCATATACACAATGTCAGAGAGCTCTCCACCCTCTAAATTTTTTTGATGGGGTGAAGTGATTTCTTTGCTTGGAGATGTCCCAGGCTGAATTTGACTTTTTCAGCATTTTGTAAGTATTGTGACCAATGGAGCGGTGAGGTTTGTTTTATGTTTTAGCACCATATGGAAAAATCACCTTTTCATCTTTGGTACATACAGAAGCTTAGCTCTTTTTTTGTCCTTCTGCTTACCACCAGCAGCCCCCTTTGGTTAAAAATTAGTAAATAAAAATCTCTCGCACAGTCCATTTTCAGTGCAAGAAAAATGTTAGAAACCCCTTTCTGTATGAATTAGTTGAAAACAAATAAAGCATTTGGAACTTAAGTATAAGCTGTAACTGATTAGAGATGTGTTCCCACCATCTTTCAGGAATGGACAGTCAGTGTCTGTGTGTGCACTGTGCAATGCCATGCACAAAATGTACAGAAATTCTCAACGTAATTTAAACCTTCTTCAGTCATTTTATGTATGTCTGGAGATGCAAAGCACTCTTGCCTGTATCTCCATTAGTTCTATGTGTTCTCTGTAGGAAGTCCTCTGAGCTGTTCCCAGCTGCTTGGTCTCACTCCATGGCTTCTAGTTGTTGTTATTTGTTTAAATATGTTTTATTTCTTAAGTATGTTCATCTTTCTTCCTGTGGTCAGCTGAATGGGTACGGGGCTGAAAACAATTTGATACCAAAGAGAGAAGTGAAGTAAATTTTGCATGAAACCTATATGCCAGTCTCACAGCTGTATGTTGGTGACTCAGAGAAACTGGGATTGTTTTTCTGCAGGGATGGAGGCTTTCCCTGAGACAGGGATAGCAATAACATTTCTTGCTGTATTTTGACACAGGGTGTGTTCTATCTGAGATGCCTTCATGCGTGTGAGGGGACCGAGTTTGGGGATGATTGTCATGAGAAATGATTTGGAGTTTTTCCACATGAAGGAACCTCTGAAGCATATTATAAAAACAGCCTTTGTACTTCACTGTAGTGTTTTTCAGCTGGCAATGAGGAGTTAGATTATGAAAACTCTGAAGCAGTGTGTGAGTTCCTGAATTCGTTTTCTCAAAAGTGACTTGGTGATTGCAGCTCCTGGATAAAGCAGCAAGTGTGGTGTGTGTGGTATTTGAAAGATTACCTTATAAACAAACAGAATGCATGGGGTTCTAGTAATTATGAACTACTTAAAACCATTGTTCTACATGTCTCTTATATAAGCCTCCATTTCATCATACAGATTTATTTATTTTGTTGCATCTTTCATATGATTTATCCCCTAATGGGAAATCATAGTAAAAGTTATTGAAGATGGAAAGAAATACATCACTGTTTTCACTTGAAAGCTGAAATGCCTGGAGGGCAAACGTCACAGAGCTGTAATTTTCATGGCATTAGCTGGTTTAAAATGCTGTCTGATTCCACACTGAGCAAGCAGCGGATTTGTGGCACACGCTCTTCTGAGTAAGTGTGCAAACAGTGCAATGTGCCTCTTAGACGTGGCCGAGTTTGATTTCACAAACAGCGTTTTCAGTAAGATCTTGATATTTGCCTATTTTCTCAGCATTTAGAAGATTATAATGCTAGGATTGTATCAGTGTTGGCTTAGCTTTCTCTAAGGAACCCTTTTGTTTCCTGAAAGAGATCAATCCCATTCAGCTCTGCAGGCAGCAGTCACTTTGTCAGAGGAGGTAGAAAAACTTCTTTTGGGAATACAGTATTAAACTTGTCTGATCCTCAGGACTTGACAGAGAAGGCTTTTTCTAAAGCATGCACTAAAAGCAGGAAGAAGAATAATGGTAAACCAAATTACTGCAAATGGCAAAGAGTTATTGCTGAAGGGTAAGTACTTCATGTTGATATTAATATCCACAAAGGATTATAGTGTTCTGAAGCTATCAGCGTATCTTAACTGAAGAGTGAAATCGTTGCACTTTCTGAAACAGTGGGTCATTACATTGCTAAATCCTTTGAGTTGGGTAGTATTAGCTAACTTGTTTGGTAGAAGTGTTCCCTAGCCTAGATTTGCAAAGTACAGTAAAAGACCAGTAGTAATTTCATGCCTTTTTATTTAGGGAGAAATCAGGATCTCTGCTTAACTGTTCATTTAATTACTCTGCTGCAGCCTAACAGTTGTGTGGGAAAGCTGTGTCTCTTTCCTTCACACAGACCACAAACTCAGTGTTTGGAACTCTGAACTGTTTCAGAAGAACTAATATATTATCAGCAATACAGCTTTTAACTTATCTTTGGTAAAACTGTGCTTTGTTTGTGTAGCTTTTGCAGGTGCTGAAGCTGGTGAGTGTAAATACGTAGGTGATATCTGCAGTGTAGTGCTTAAGAAGCACACCTTCACTTGTCGGGGTAAAACCCCATAAACACAAAATTTTAATGAGAGTGCTAATCCATAGTGAAGTAAATAATGTTATGTGCTAGTCTTAAAACAGTGAATGAGCAAATTACACTCTTAGAATACCCACAAATATCAGTAGTTTGGCCTTTGAATGCAGGTTCTGCTAGAAGCAGACATCCAACTGTGGCATATGAGAGTTCAGTATTGTCAGTGTAAGTGGTAGTTTGAGCCTGCTTAAAGCACAGTTTCCTTTTGCTGCCTAAAAGCTGTCTGGGTAGAGATCACTGATCTGCCCTTTCATTCTCTGCTCCCATGCAGCCTTATTGTTGCATGGATTGTTACCTAGTGGAACTTTTGCCTTTTTGTTTATAAATGAAATGCTGTCATCAGTGTTTTTGTTGGCTTATCTCAATATGGTGGTTCTCTTCATGCACTTTAACGATAATTTCAGTATTTTCCTGCTGAAGGCAGAGGTAGCAGGTTTCTTGAACTGCTTGGAAAAGGCAAGAAAATTATTTTGGCTTTTCTGTTCTTCAGCAACACTCAGTTCTGCAGAACTTCACTGTTATTGGATGGCATGAGGAAAGCTATCTGAGAACTGCACAGCCTTTTTTGGGGAACTGAGTTTTATCTTGTGGTCCAGTTGTTTGGGGAAGTATTATCACTATTAACACTTGGAATTTGCTTTGTCAAAAACTGTCACAACGGTTCCTTTTAATAACAACAAACAAATTGGAAAAAAAAAAAACAACAAAACAACAATGAACCCTGAAGTGTAATGGAAATGAGTTTGGACAGCTTTTTTAATGAAAGCTTAATCCTTAAAGCTGTGAACAAATGTCTGCACAAAATTGCATTGACTGATAAAAACTATTTGGTTGTGCAGTAAAGAAATATTCTACCTGAATATAATTTGTTTGCAGCAATCCCATTGTTTCCGTAACTTTTCCTGCTCTAGAATATCCATCGTGTGTTTCCATTTGCATCCATCTCTTTGGAGAATAAGTCTAGCAAACTATTCTTGTCTTTTGGGCAAAATCTCCAGCTGAATTCTGGATAATTTTCAGCATGCCAAGATGCACGTACAGGGGATGCACTCCAGGGATCAATGATTCAGCTGTTCTGTCCTGACTAAAGAGTGAGCTACATGATTAGTTGAACATAACTGCCTGCTATTTAGATAGCTGAAATTAGGCTACAGGAATCCCATTCCAGCTGCTTGTGTATCCATTCTAGTTTCTAATTGTTAATTCCAATGTTATTTGTAGATGGAATACTAAAACTGCAAGTGATGGATTAAATATATAAGATGTAGTAATGTTCTCTGTGCATGAAAACCTCTCCATTTATCTTTAGCTGCCACAGGCTTTGTGACCAGTGAAGTTTGAAAAGTGTTGCTAGCTGCTGTGCAGCCTCTCATTACAGAAATACTTTTGCTGTGGCGTGCACAGAGGAACCTGTGTGTGTACAGTAAAATTGCAAATAAGACATTAGTTCTTATACTGCTCCAGAAATAAAACTGCGTTGTGAGGAGAAGCCTTTAATTTGAGCTCTTTTTAGCGAATCTCTGCTGTTTCTCAGTTACAAAGAGGTAAATGAACTGATGAGTTCCTTCCCTTCTAAGACCTAACACTTCAGTTCTAGCTCTGATTTCAAGGGACATAATACATAAATTAAGAATTAGAATTGATATTTTAGGCAGGGAGAATGATGGGAACTCAGGACATTGTCATCACAGCTTGTAGCTGTAACTGGGGGCTTTGTCCAGCCTGCCTGCCCTGCAAAGCACATCAGAGAGTCTGGGCTCCTCTTGAGATGCTCTGAGTGGAGGTGTGATGGGAGGACAGTGTATGTGCCTCTGCTGACTTTCATTTAATCAACCCAGATATGTGCCTGTAAAAGCAAAGTAGCATGGATTTGTAATCAAGCTACTCTTGAGAATCCTTTTTAAAATGTTATAGGATTAATTTGCATTACTGTATTTTTCCTTGTTATATGTGTTGCTTAGACAAAAGCTAGTCATACAATGTCCATCTGTGCCTTCAGCACGCCTTGACTTGTCATGTAGATAAAGCTCTCTGTAAGATAGATAAATAGCTCTGTAAGAACTAGCTGAATGTTTCTGGATTAGTCACGTCCAGATGGATATACTAATTTCATTTAACTGAGCATGATGAAGGACTAGGGGAGTGGTAGTTTTCTTTCAGGGAGTTTGGAAACTGACAATAGAAGAGAACAAAACCTTAACAGGTGAAGTCATGCAGCTGCTTCTGCCAGCTTCTCAAAGGGATGATTATTCTTGTCTGGCCCAGTATACTTTATCACCGTGAAGCTTCCTGGTCTTTCTTTAGGATAGTTGCACTGTGCCTAATTGTTCGGCTTTCTTTTGTACTTGCTGATCTGTCATTCTTATCGTTATTTTAGCCTGTGTTTTGTCTGTGGTTTTCCTTGAATTCTTTCTTTCTTTTATCCTTCAGTAAAGAAAATGCAATGGCTTTCAATGAAGTCTAGTGCATACAACGTTCTAATGGGAAAACTGTTTCTCTATCCTAATTTCCTTCCAGAAACAGCACGATAATGTGGACACTGTCCTCTGTTCTTAACCTTCTCCTAAAATCTTAGGTTGTCTAAGAGAATAACAAAATAAAACCTGTCCACCGACTGCCTGGTACAGCTGTGCCACTATGGCAACCAGGTAAATGTTGGGCGAAGATTTGGACACCCTTTAATTATTTTTGTTTTGTCTCCTGAGCTTATGTGTTTGCATGTATAGCAGTGTGCTTAAAAAAGCTTAGGATTTTTAAGTTTTGTTTCATTGGACATCTTCAAAATTCTATGGAACGCAGGTGGTTCACACAATTAATGCTGTTCTATAGGCCTGAGTCCATACCTGACTGGGCCAGGTATAAGAAGTTCAGGGAACTGTGATGGAGAACTGAAGATAAACTGTAGAATTGAAGTGGTGGCTGTAAATAGAGTGATTTGGTTTGGAGGAGAATTGGCAGGATTCAAAAGGTATTTATAATTTAATAATTAAGAAGCCTTAATTATTGAAAGATAGTGAAGACTGAGAAATAATGAAACAAGTGAAAACATCAACCTAACTGGAATGTAGTTTACATACCTAAAAAATAATAACAATTAAAAAAAATTAGTTAAGAATTAAGGCAAATAAATTATTCTCTGTTACAGAATATGTAGCTCTCTCTTTATGAAATGTTCCTTGCAAAACAATCTTGCATCATGAAAACTAGCACTGCATAGCTACCGTCCAAGACCAAAGGCTCAGTAATTAAGAATGTGGAAAACAGTACCTGTGTCACGAGATGGTGCTTGTCCAGGAGACTTCATGCTTCAGAGTGTGAGCTATCCTCATGTGAAGCTGGGGCAAGAATTCCCTGGGGTGTCTTTCCGAGGTCACCTCCGCTCTCTTCCAAAACTAACGGAGATAACGAGCTCTTCCCATGCAAGTAAGTCTGTTTGAAGGTGCTGGTATTGCTCATTGGCAAACAAAATATACTGGATAAGTATTTTATTCTATTTTGTATTACATGCTTTGCTGTGCTCCATCTGATTTTTATTTTGGTCAAAGTACACTTGTGATTCTTGTTGAAGAAATGGAATCATCCATTGTAGGTTTTGCTCGTGAAATTGAAAACAGAATATAGAAATCTCTAGAGGAGATCAGATTAATGCTTTGGTGATATGTTTTAGAATGTGTATGAAAGACAGAGACTACACTGAATGTACAACTGTTAGTGAAGGTGATTTTGGCTAACATTTAATTAGCTTTTCTTAACTTTTCAATATAATACTCTTTTTGATGTGGGACACAACTTTGCAGCACCCAGATCCACATATTGGTGAAATTAAAAGATGATGCTCCTTCCACAGAACTTGAATGTAAATTTACTATGCTTAGAAATGGAGTACATGGAGCACAGTGTTTGAGAGGGGGGTTAATGTTCGTAGAGAAAAACATGCCCTAGCAATTGCAAAAAACAATGCTCTAATTCCAGTCACTTGTTTTACTGATTTTTCTATTGCAGTTAGCTTTGTTTGGGCTTCCATTGTGCGGAAAGGTACCTACAGCAATCCCACCAAGGAATTAAATTCAAAAGGAAAGGCGAGTGGGAAGGAATTTGGTGATGCTGGAAAACACAAATGCTGAATAGAGGGGAGTCAGATGCTCTTTTTGAGAGAGGCATAGAGCTTCTGAAGAGTCCAATTGTGAAAAATTCTGAAGTGGGGTAAAATGAAAACGTATGGCCTGGCATTTTGAATGAGCAAAGCAATTGTCATCTTATTTGGAAATCTGGGATTGAATGTATGGCTTATCTTGACAACAACGTGATTAAATATACTTAAAAAAACCAGAACAAAACAGATGCTCTGTAAGCATTGTAAGTAATGGAATACCACTATGCTTTTCAGACAGTGATAAGCAGCTTCTGTAAGACAAAAGAACAAAGAAATCCAGGACGTCAAATAATTTTTTAACATTATTTTTACTAAAAAAAAGAAGAGTTGCTGAAGGAATCACCTCCTGAGTACGCGGGAGGTGAGGAAACAAAGTGTAATGAGAAGGTACTGCACAGACTAAACTTCTCAATTTTGTCAGTCAAATAGACCATCCGTTTTCAATTTCATAAGTAAAACTTGTAACTCAATTTCCTCAGCAAGAATAGCAAATGCTTTGATCAAAATAGAATAGAATGGACTTCAGCACAGTGTGCAATATGTACTGCAATAAAATTGGTCTAGTGTGCTCTCTTTGCCAATCAAAGACCTAACATATACAGCAAGCAAGCAATTATTATGGTTTCTTTAGTAAATATTTGTCTCACTGGAATTGAAAAACATGTTATTTTCCTACTGTGTTGCTAAGCCTACAGTTGTTTTTTCCAAGTCATGCAGAAATTTTACAACATACAGCAACATCAATACCTCTTACATTGCATTGGGTGTACAGATAGTCTGAGCCCGCTTGTGCAAGGCAGTGCTAAGTCACATTCTGGTGTTGTGAGAACTGTGAGAAAAGCAATAGGCTCATAATCGCAGTGCACTGCTATCTACAAGTGCTTATGGGCAGCTTGATGATTGTTTCCAAAAACTTACTAAGACATCTGTTGTTTGTGGTCTCTTGTTTTCCCCTAACAGCTTTGCTCAAAGCACCTGTGTGCAGCTTCGAGCAAGCAACGCTGCTTCCCTTGCATTACTTGCCCTCAGTAAGAACAGCACTGACATTTCTCCTGTTATTTTGCCCATAGCAATTACTTGTAACAGTGTGGTGGTATATACTGATCCATGTGAGTAGGGGAGGAGTTGTGTGTTTGCCTTCTAGGTTAATTCTGTAAGTTGATTTAGACTTCAAAATGCAGAAATGCTTTTGCTTCTGTTATGCTAAATGATTTTAATACGGCCTTCTTTCAACAACCTTAGTTGTTGAAAACGTGCACCAAAAAATCCAGGTCTTTAATCTTGTGCTTTTTCTATATTCAGTGAGTTGTACTTTAGCTTGCAGTCTTTCCATTTGAGATAATCCATTTTTCCTTTCGTTTTCAATTTCTTTAGTGCTTACTGTTTTTGTAAAGAGAAAGATTATTCCTTGGATTGATTTTCTCTTAAGGCGACGCTCTTGGAGATCTCCTTAGTTTGTATTGGCTGAAAGAGCAGGGAGGGAAGAGTTATAGGCAAAAGAAAGGAATTTTTCTGAGGGGAGCCACAGGTCAGAGAACTTCTTATTGCTGGAATCAACTTCATTTTTTTTCTTTTTAATTTTGGCAGAGATAATTTTGTACCATTGTGCCCTTTATTCTTTCAATTTCTGTCTATTTCAGAAAGATCTACTGATCTCTCAGGTTGTCCTATGCTTTACTTTTACTATATCTGATGTTAGCTCTTAATCTAAAAGCATTAGAGGAGTGAAGAATGCACAGCCTGTGTTCAAAACACAGTAAGGATAAGGCTTCATGAAGTGAGAATGTTTTGAGATCTAAAAATTAGTGGGCATGGGCGGGGGAGGGGGGAATAAAAAAGAATAGGAAAAAGAAAAGAGGTTTCTGGTTAATATTTACAAGTATTCTAAGGACAGAGTTTGGTCTTGGTATTGTTCAGTTTCATTAGATCTCCCGGTGTGTTTGCACATGGTGCTTAAACGGTTCTCTTGGCTTCAGTAGTGATTTCTGGGTGCGAAAGAAGTGTCTTTTGACTCGTCACAGCTCTGTGAGAAACAGTTATCAAAGGAAACATTTGAGAACAAAGGTGCAGACAGCGGTGTAGCTGTGCCCCTACTTGTATGCTTTGCTTTGCGGTGACTTGTTCATCTGCTTTACTGAAAACAGGAACAGAAACAGCAAAAACTCCCCTGTCAGAGTAACAGCTCTGATATAGGTTCTGTTGCATAACCTTAGAAACTAAAAAGAAACAGATTAAGTTGAACAAACAAGTTTATTCCCTGTGGTTTCTGATGTCAAGGTTAAAAAGTTTCCTTGGGAATTCTCTTGCTCTTTCCAAAACCTATTTCTTTTTTTTCTTTGCAGGTCATGGCAACCATAAAGAAAACAGCCCTTTCCTCAACAGTTCAGAAGCCAACAAAGGAGGTGATTACTATGACAAAAATCTGGCCTTGTTTGAGGTAATTTCTGACTGTTTTTCACAGTTTTGATGTGATTTGTGATCTTCCAAACTGGGAGGGACTGAACACGTGTTATTTATCATTCAGTGGAATGTGGAGCATTGCAGAGGTTCAGGTGCTTTGGTACCTAACTCACTGATGGGGAACCTGATATCTAAAAGCCTTTGGTGTGTTTAAGTCTATAAAGTACTAAAACATAATGGTAGCAGAAGTGACCTGAGCAGTTCAAACAGTAGAAGAAGTTTAAACAGAAGCTGTTACACCAGCTGGACTCATACAAAATTGAGCAGAATCGTCCTCCTCACTCCACTGGCACTGCATTAAGTGAAAACATGTCATGGTCTGCCAAGACCAAGTTTCTAAAAGGTGTTTGCAGAAGTTGAGGTTCTGGGGAGCAGTGCAGAGTATGTGAATGGCTCTGCAGCTGTTTTCCAGCAAAGCTCCTGAATTATGACTTCACAGCCATCCTGGGAACTTGCACCCTATGTTTCCCATTCTGGGAACTCAGCTCCCATGCCCAGGCAGGCTGACCCCTGCAGAGTTCAGCTGTGTGGCACAGAGCCTAACGCATAGTTATGTGCCTGCTGCCCTGGAAATGCTACAACTTGGTTTTCATGGCAGTATGTTTGAGCTAAAGACTTTGAAGCACGCTCCCAGCTCTGGTGTCTCCTTCCTCCAAAGCACAGTAAATTTGTGATCAGGATAAACTCACTTGCAGGTTGTGAAGGGCTGGCCAGTTGTGGAATTTGATCTGCTGTTCCTTACATGCCTGCTTTTCTCATAAGCAATAGCGCAGTAGCACAGCAGGACTGCAGGCTGTTTCTGTAGCACTAAGGAGGAGGAGGAACAGAACACCCCAAAGGCTATGCTGCCCAACTGAATGGGGAGCATGTTACCTCAACCTCTTTCTGGAAGTAATCATAACCAGATTTTTAAAGATGAAAACTGTAGATTTCACAGATGAGATCTGAGGAAAGAGTAAGAAAAGGGGTACTTAGCTCATGGCATCCTTTCAACTGTTTGGAGTTGCTTTATGCATCAGATCCTCCTAGAAACTGTTCATGACAATGCGTGAAGATACGATAAAACTCCAGACAATGAAATCTGTCTTAATCAGCTTTTTATTTTCTGTGTAGAGAGTAATTGCTCTTTGCCATGCATTACATATTGTGCAATTTGACATGTAAAGCATTTCAGTTTCAGAGAGAGAGAGAGGAAGGGAGTGACTTTGTCCTGGTTTTGTTTATTTGCAGGCTAGCTGTTTCACTGGGCTGCTTTTTTTTTTCTTCTTCTTCTTTGTCTGAGGAAAGTATTTGTTTGCGTGGAGAAGCCACAGATTTGGCCTTGAAAATGCTTTCAGAAGCAGATGTTGGATGGGAAGAGTGTAAAACTGTGAGGCACTGCAGATGTGGCTTCTGGGATTTAAAAAGAAAAAAAGATCCACGTGAATAAGATTACATAGTTTGAAAAATATAATAAAACAATCAGACCCATGCTTGCAATGATATTGCTGCCTTATTTGTAAACTTGACCCCTTTAAAAGTGTATCTCTTTTTGTCAATTGATGTTAGAGATGCATATAAGGCACGTATTCATTTTCTTATAGTCACAAAGCTCAGAATTTGCCTTTACTGACATGATTTGTTTTTCAGTACCTAAGGAGAAGGAGGTATATAGTGCACACCTCTTGCCATTTCCTAGCAGAATTGCCTTTGTTTCAGAAAATAAATCCTCTCATCAGTGCAATTAAATTCTTTCTGATTCCCTTGACTTTACTGACCCCAGCAGCTCTCCCTCAATGCTGTGACTCACAGAAGTTGACTAGTTGTCTTCTTCCACAGGAAGAACTTGATATACGACCAAAAGTGTCATCTCTGCTTGGCAAGCTGGTCAACTACACTAATCTTACCCAAGGTGTTAAGGAACATGAAGAAGCAGAAAACACTGATGGTTCCAAGAAGAAAGTATCAAAAGTAAGTAAAGATTCTTTCCATGGCCAGCTAATCAACTCAGTGATTCCATGTGTGGCTTTGGAGATTTGGACTCCTTTCCTCTTTATCTTAACTTCTGTAGTTCCAAGGTGTCATGACAGCTTTGCAAAGAAATGCCATAGAGCTCATTGATAGGTAGTAAGATGATATAAAAAAACTGGAACCGAAACAGTGGTTGGGGATAATGCACTACAGTACCATTGCATATACCCAGTATGGATTTGGATAGATAGGATATGCTTTTAGCAGGGAATCAAATCAACAATGCCAAAAAAAAAACAACCCACAGCTTTTTCATAGTGCTGGTTTAGGTTCCTGGAAGTATTTGAGATCTGTGAGCCTGGTAGGTATGACACAGGGCTTGTAGGAGACAACACCCCTCAAGAGTGGTGGGTGGAGGTCAGATTGGGCACCCTGGGGCAGCTCAAGTATCATTGTGGTTGCTAGGCGTTTAATCAGCTGAATTCCACCCCAAAGGATCTGAATTGAGATCTTTAGCCTGTTTGGGCTGGCTGTAGTAGCTAAGCTGAAGGTGGGGTTTGATTGTTGGTTGTTTGATTTCTATCGCAAGCACTGTGTTCTAACTGCTGTTCTTAGTGGTCTGGCAGAAAGGCAAGCATTTCAGTTAGTGCTAAAACCTTTAGTGGTATGGTTTCAAACAGAGAAAGAAGCAACAGCATTGTTGTTCTCAAAGAGGAAACGTGTAAATCCCTGCTGACTGCTGGATTCCAGCTCCCTTGTGCACGTTGTTTCCTTACTCTGCTTGTTTTTACACTCAAGTTAATAAAGATAGTTTAGTCAACATGATGCTTGAAGTTGAATTTTATCCGAGACCACAAATGCTGAAGTATTGTGATATTTTGGTTCGTATGTCATCAGTACAAGTCTAAGTGAAGGTTGTTGAGGTGCTGCTACTGGATTTTGGTACTTCAACCTTACTTTTAAAAAATAATTTAAACATTTTAACCGTTGCTTTTGTATGGTACTTGGTATTACATTAACTGTTGAGTCTGTTCAAAGTTTTTACCTTCATATAATCAATATGAAATTTTATCTGCATCTATGTTTTAGCATGCTTTTGAGGGAAATAAAGCTGGAGATTAGTTGTTAGTATGGAGATGTTGCATAAGACAAAAAAAAAAAAAAGAAACTTCTTGCATATTATTATCTTAAGAAAGGTAAAATGAAGGGAGATTCAAATAGGTACAGCCCTTACCATTTGAAACAGTTCTGTGCATTTTTCCCATTTACTTCCTCATCAATTGCCCATCCAGGATACCAAAGTAAGATGCAGTCTCATCTGAAAGCTCATTGCTTGTTTTTCTGTTGAGAAAGAATTAGGAGAATTTGGCGACGTAGTGCAATGTTGGTTAAAGAAGTTACAGTATAGCTTTGTACAAAAGAAATGTAGCAAATAACAGGCAAGTGGGAAGTTGTTTTTAACTTAAAAGCAGCACAGTCCTTGTGGAAGCTCTGCTTCTTTGGTAACATGCACTTTGGGCTTCTGGTTGTCCAAAATTATGCCCTACTAAAATGTGTGCTTACAGACTTCTCAGATGATTGCTGGAGAGTGAGTTGGGTAACTGTTCCAAAAGTGACAGTACCATCCTGTGTTAATATCTCAGTATTTTCAATGTAAACACTGCATTTTCATTAAGTGAATATTTGCCTAACTTGTCTGTCTCAGAGATAAATTACATCAATAGCAATATCATAGCAGTAGTTTGAATTTCTTATCCCCATCTTGCCTTAAGCAATATGAGAGTTTAAACGTCTTGTAGAATATATATATATTTATATTAATATAATTATATTATATACCAATAATATGATTAAAAACTGAAAATTCAAAACTAGCAACTGTACAATGCTGTAAACTGTAATTGTTACGAAACTGTACAGATGAGAAGCAGGTGGCATATTCTGGTTTTGAGCGCCAGCTTTGATAACTGATTCATTGCTGAGCATTCTGTCAGGTGTGCTCAGCTGATATGTGTCCAGCTGGTGTGACCAAATGTGAGCTGCCTGTCCTGTTGTGTCACTTGCTGGAATTGGCATCTTGTAAACCAGGAGTGAGGAAGGTTAGCAGACTCTAGATCTGGTATTTGAAAATTGAAGCAAGAGAGCAGTCCTTTCTGTAACTGAGTATATCTGAGCAGGTAAGACAGGTCCCTCAGTGAAAACCTTTTGTGACCTAGCACAACACCATCCCCCAGATTGTACCCTTTTAAAGTAGAGAGGAGAGCATGAGAAAGTGCACAAAACTGTGTTCACTTCAAGTGCAGAAATCTGAGTGGCAGGTATTTAAAAAAAAAAACAAACTTTCTTCCAAATGTTAAAGCTTAAATGAGCAGAGAATGATGTGCTTTGCCTTGTGAGGGTCATTTTCTGGATACCTGCTTTCTCAGGTGACACAACCAAAAGAGACTTGACATTTCCACAGACTCTGGAAAATACATTACGTGACTGTCCTCCCTTCTAAACTTTTGGAATGATTCACACAGTTTGTAGAAGGTGCCAACAAAGATGAGGAGAATTTCAGTGCAAAGCCCCTACGATTCTATGAAAGCAGTTTGATACAGACACGCTACCCTGTTTCAGCATTCACATTAAATATTTTTGATTGTATCATTCTGTCTTAGACATCAGAAAAAAATTGTGATAGGGTAGAGATTTTGATTGCTGTTCATGTTTTCTAAGTACAGTCTTATATTAAAGCACTTGGTCACAGCACTGTGAAAATATCCCCTTCTCTTGGTAGAAATTACATTAAGTATTTCAGTTCATGTATCTTTAATAAGGCAGTGCATTTCTGTGCTGCTGTCTGTCCTCATGCTACAGAGCAACCGCAAAAGCTGTCATTGCTGATCTATGTCCCTGAGCCCTGCAGCCAAGTGCTTTGATAACCTGTCATACTGGTACAATGGAAACAGTGTCCTTCAGACTCAGATCAATACTGATATCAATTATGTCTACAGCTGATAAGAGTGAATGCTACGCACGCAGAAACATGATCTGCATTGAAACTGAGATTTTTCAAGATTATTCTTTCCCTTCTCAGTTGAACTAAAACATTCCTCAAAATGTCTGTGCTTTATTTCCTTTATGCAGCATGAGGCAACTAACTTGTTTGTTTGACAGCTGTAGAGACTGAACTTTATAACCTTTTTGTTTCAGACTGTATTCTGCTGAGGCTTCAGTACAGGTTTCGTTTCACTCATTCCAGTGGAGGCTGCTGATTATAAAATGTATAAAGAGGGTTAAGTCGCTGCAGTTTAACTCATGTTAAATATTTCTGTGAGCGGGCTGGTGCAAGCAGTGTTTGTGCATCATTTCATGGTGGTATTTTGTATTCCGCAGGGCAGGAAAATACACAGTAAACTCTGTATTAAATTTGTCCTAAGTGCCTCAAGTACACTTAGTAATTCTGTGGTTTGGGTTTTGTCTGCTGGCAGATTCTTACGCATCTCCTAAGCTGCTCTACTCAGCAGTAGTCTCATAACTGTGCAATTAATGCACAGTTCCTATTCCTCTGTGGCTAACTTGATGCACGTTAAGAAGCTATTTCAAATGAATAGGGAGGGGAAGATGATGAACAGTAGAGCAAATCTGCCAAATGGATCAAATAGGAGTGAGCTGGAATAAGGCAAATCAGTATGCAAAGGAAGCAGGTGCTGAGAGATGTGTAAAGGATAGGCTAAAAACTCTCCTGCTTTGCTAGTGCTTGGAAAACTGCATATGGAATATACAACAACTGTGCTCCACCTGCCCTTGCTGTGTAGGAGGAATAGATTGGGCTCCAGAGGAAACAGGTTTACTGTACAGAACAGCCTGAAAAGATCCTCTACTGTAGCACTGAAACAACTCATTTCGAAATCAATTCTGCTGGTGTCAGAAGGTGACAATTCCTTTCATCCTTACACATAATCCTGGCACAGCTTTTAGTTCTATAGAATGGTAATTTTTATATGTATGGCAGCTGAAGTTTTAGGGACTTCTTTGTAGTGTGGCACTGGAGCTGCTGAGGAGCAGCTTTTTTGCCCCATTCTGGTAGGTCTCATTGGTATGTCCATTGCAAACTAATGGTCAGGAGGTTCACACAAGTTGCAGCATGTATGGGGAAACTGATTGATCTGATTAACTTTAGTCACTGAAGGAATTCAAAGCTTCAAAAAATTGAGTCAGTAGTTCCTTTTAATATCCTTGTAGTTCAGACAGTTGTTCATGAATTTCCTTAGATGCTACTCATCTGTAATATGTTTAGGAATTCAAGTTTTTTTATAGGAAAAAGTATGAAAATGGAGAGGTCTTTAGGAGTTGCTCTCCATTCCCCCCTTGTTTCTGCATTCTTTGTAATTTAAATATAAAAGAAAACCTTAGAAAATGGAAGCAGTGGCAAACCTTGGCAAAAAACCACGGCAAATTTGGGACTCTGAATTTCTCTGTTTCCATGGAGAAAACATTTCTATTCCTTGAAATAAAATCCTTACCAGCAACACTTTGATATCAGTGTTTGGGATCTGACTGTCTCTTGAAAGTAACTATTAAGGTAAAGAGAATTCTGTAAGATGCCATGTCAAATGCCAGCAGTGTGGAGTTGCTGTGAAGTCACCTGAGTGATTTACATTTTCTCAGTCACTATCAAAAGTAATTCAGAGTCTGATGCTAAAAGGATTTAAGCAGAAGAAAGGTAGAATCATTGATTTATGTAAAATATACAGAATGAAAAAAACTACATTATGCATTTCTCTACATTGCTTCATAATCTTTTGTACTTATAACACAAAGCTATGTTTTGGATTCTAGGAGTAAGATAGGATCTATCCTACTGTGAGTCTGCAGCCCTCACCTGGTTTCATCATAAAAACTCCCTGGTTCTACAATAAAACAAATCTATTTTTAGTTGTTAATAATTGATGTTAAATGCTGAATATAATTGCAAATGTGAAGATCATAGAATCATAGAATGGTTTGGGTTGGAAGAGACCTTTAAGATCATCCAGTTCCACCTCCCTCTAGTCCAGGTTGCTCAAAGCCCCATCCAGCCTGGCCTTGAGCCCTTCCAGGGAAGGGGCATTCACAACCCCTCTGGGCAACCTGTTCCAGTGTCTCACCATCCTCACAGTATAAAATTTCTTCCTAATATTTAGTCTAAATCTACCCTCGTTCAGTCTAAAACCATTTCCTCTCATCCTGTCACTACATGCCCTTATAAAAGTCCCTCCCCAGCTTTCCTACAGGCATCAATCAAGTACTGGAAGGCTGCTATGAGGTCAGCCCCAGCTCTCTCAATCAGCCCATGTCTTCATAGGGTGGATGTGACTTTGTTCATGAATTGATGGTTTCACTATTAGCAGTTTGCTTTATTTTGTGGAAGTGGAGGACAGTAGCAATTGTGTAGAAGTGTAAAAGTGTACATCTTCCTTGTGTCATTTGAGAAACTGAAGTTGTATGATCTTGATTACCTATGCTTTGAATAATTCCAGGTAATGAATGCTATGTACTTTTTTTTTTTTTCCAGTCACCCAGCATGGGCACCCTGATGGGAGTGTATTTACCTTGCATGCAGAACATCTTTGGGGTTATTCTCTTCCTTCGGCTGACTTGGATGGTAGGAATGGCTGGTGTTCTTCAGTCCTTCCTGATTGTATTACTCTGCTGCTGCTGTGTAAGTACATAGCTAAAACAATGCCTGGCATGTAACCCCAGTGAAACTGTCAAGGAACTTGAGAGGCTTCTTTGTAGATGTGTGTGTAGTGAAAAGCCAGGTTTATGCTAGGCTCTCCTGCTTTGTTTGATAGGCATGTGATTTTTATTTTTATTTTTAATTTGTGTGGTAATGTTTCTAAACTGTCAAACTATTTCTAGTGTAGATACAGTTTAAAAAAAAAAAAATGGTGTTGGTTCTGCAAACAGTTTTTTTCTGTGTCTGTCTCAGACTGCCTGCCTTGCTGCGGAAGCCTTTGCCAGAATTTCAGATCTGCAGAGGGAGTGAGGCCTGTTCTGTTACCGTGCTCTGTCTGCAGACAGCCATTGTTTGACCTGATAAAACAGACATTTCTTAGGCAAAAGACTTAACAGCATGATGATTAAATTCCTGCTAACTCTTGTTTTCTTTCGGATAATGACCTGTCAAGGCAGAATAAATAGAAATATTTTGGCAGGTTTACTCTACCAAGAAATAAGTTAAAATTTGAATAGTGTTGTTGACCCTATTAATTCCTTTTTCTTGTTTTTGCAGACTATGCTGACAACCATATCAATGAGTGCTATTGCTACAAACGGTGTTGTTCCAGGCAAGTGTAGTCTGATACTTCTCATTAGTGGAAAAAAATGTTGCTGTAAGCTATTAACATGGTTTATTCCAGATACATTTGGTTAAGTCAGGATACAGAGCCTGAATTAATATCTAGTATTTCTCTTCAGTATCAGTTAGGCAAAATATTTGTTTTTATTTATCACTGTACTGATAAAAAATTGATTTAATTGAAACCTTAGAAAAGCAGATATGCACTATAGTTTTGTTACATTTTTGTTGTAGTAATCAGGAAATGACAATTTTGCTCTCGCATCTCTTGTTTCATAGCTGGTGGCTCCTATTTCATGATATCCAGGTCATTAGGCCCAGAGTTTGGTGGAGCTGTAGGGCTGTGCTTTTATTTGGGAACAACATTTGCAGGAGCGATGTACATTCTTGGTGCCATTGAGATTTTATTGGTGAGTAATACTGGAATAGTCATGATTTTAAGACAGCTGGCAGAAAATACTGCAGTATTCTTGTCCCATATTTGCATACACATTCACAAATCAGACTGGAAGGTCTCTAATTCACTATGGTCAGTGTTGACCTTTCAAAGTTACACACACTATGGATACCTAGAATGCAAAGTCTACTGAAAATGTGGATGAAAGCATGACTAAATCAAAGACACATGCTCGTCATTGATAACATTGGCTCAGTTGCCCCACTGAAATAGGCTTATTAGCCCTTGATGTTTTTTCCTGTAAACTCAAGGATGGTTCCTGGTGAAGAGCATGCTGCAGTGATAAACATTTTTGGTATGGGAACAAGATTACTACAGTAGTATAGACAGAGTTCTGTTTCTGTGCTCCTTCAGCTTGCTTTCTTCTTATTTCAGACATATATTGTGCCACAAGCAGCAATTTTTTATCCATCCGGTGCCCATGATGCATCCAGTGCTATGCTAAACAACATGAGGGTGTATGGAACTGTATTCCTCATCTTAATGGCAGTGGTGGTCTTTGTAGGTGTGAAATATGTTAACAAATTTGCTTCCCTCTTCTTGGCCTGCGTAGTAATATCCATATTATCCATTTATGCTGGAGCTATCAAGTCCATCTTTGATCCACCTGAATTTCCGTGAGTAATATTTCTTCCTTGGTGGGGTATAGCTTTGACTACAGGTTTGGAAGATGGGATTCAGTGGAAGTTACTTAAAACTTTATCCTCATACATTGTCAAAGTTTCTTTTTTTGTAAATTATTTCAGATTATTTTTTAACTGTATATAGTAATATATACTTGCATAGTATAGGCAGAACTCATGGAATAGAAATTCCTTGGGCTAAAATAATGTCACATTCCTTAACTGTTTCAGTAGAATTAAGTCTTGTGAGTGTACTAGATTGATGGAGGTTGACATTTCTCTACTTCCCACAAAGACAATGCAGTATCTTAGCCTACAGCTATTGAGTTACTTTCAAGCAAGAATTTATGCAATCCTCCTCAACAAGGAAGAGCGTGGCAGCTCCATTTTCCCCTGGCCAGTAAGAAATGATGTGCTGCCTTTGTGGTTGGAAACTGTGGTGGTGTATTGCAGTTGCTCCCTCAGAAGTAGAACATCTCTTGGGAATGAGGGAGGTACGATGAGTTCATGCTGAAGCTCCCCTTAATTTAAAAGCAATTGAGTTTACTGCATGAGAAGCTCTGCTCTGGAAGTATGTCCCTTGGCTTGTTAAACTCGTGATAAGGTTTCTTAAACTCAGAGCTGAAGCAGCAGTAATGTGTATGCATGCGTTTTACCAGAAATGCAAACAGTATTTCCTGATACTGCTGGCAGGAGATGGAATGTGGAAATAGAGGAGTTGAGACCGCATAATTATTTACGTTTCAGTGTTGTGACTGAGCAGTCACAATCCTCAAGTGCTCTCTTCAGATATTTAGGGCCCAATGATTATAATAACTTACAACAGTGGCAGGTTCACAGCTGTAAAAAATAGTGTCTTTACTTCCCCTCATTACCTCTTGTATTGTTCTTGAATGTTCTCCCTGTCACTCTTCATTGGGCAGTACTCCTTTGTCTGTTACGGCGATAACTGGATATTGTGCTTATCTTTTATACAGGAGGCCAAGGCTCTAAACCCTAAAGAAATGGCCTTGTGTCTTCCATTTTCTTGGCTTGAGTACTTGAGATCTGTGAACTAATACAACTTATTAAAATGGCAGAAAATAGTAAATTTTCACCCCCATGCTGCTCTCATTGAGCATTTTATAGCAATGGGAAGAGAGGCTGAATAGACTTCAGTGGCAGCGAGCTGTTATTCATGTTGTATCACACTGTCTGTGGAACCATTTTTGGAGATGTGTGTTAAAAATCTTGAATGCTGGAATAAACTTAGGTGGCGAGGTGAATTACAGCAGGAACTGGATGATTCCAGGAGAGATAATATTTATCTTCTGACAAAGAGAACGTTTTCTAATTGTGACTGAATTGTATACTTCTAAGTCTGAAGCTAAAATGTCAGAGGTCACTTTAGTGCTGCTGCTCAGAAACTGGTATATCGTCTTTTGAATTATCTTCAGATATTCTTAGTACCTTCCATTCCTACAGTTCTGTTAAAATGAAAATAAAAATGTTGCGTAATGTTTCCCTTTCATTATTTAATAAATAAATTTATCCCTGTTGCCAAATTCATTAAATCACAATTTTACACATCTCCCAAAATTGGTGGAAACATCCAACCTTCAAGCTAAACAGATGCATCGTCTTCTTCTGCTACCACCATCTTTTTGAAGCTGAGAAATAATGTAGAAAACTAGAGCCACTTGAAGCTTCCACTGTGTGAAAGGGGGGTGATGGAGAAAGGCAGATTTCATATTGTAGGTGCTGTACAATAACGCTGTTTTTTACATTTTCCTTCCAGAATTTGCATGTTGGGCAACAGGACTTTGATCAGAGATCAGTTTGATGTTTGTGCCAAAACCATAGTTAAGGATAATATCACCGTGGCTTCTAAGCTTTGGGAGAACTTCTGCCACAATACAAACTTAACCACTGAGAACTGTGATGAATACTTCCTACTGAACAATGTTACAGAGATAGCAGGCATTCCAGGAGCTGCTAGTGGCATTTTAAAAGGTGTGGCATAAAAATATATAACTTGTATAAAAATAGTCTAGCTCCTTCTTTGTCCAGTCCTGAATGTAATATTGTTGAAAAGCTTTCAGTATTGAAATGAATGCTAGAGAACAGATGCTGTGTGCTGGTGCTGAGCACTTAAGGTTCCAGTTTACAAAGGGACCAGTAGTCTGATTGCTAAAATGGATTCAGCATTTATTAGTGAAATTTGAAATGCCAACAACATAATTCCATGTTTTCCCCCATCTAAAGAGCAAACCAGTATATATCCAGATCTCTGGTAAATATTGCTGCTGTTAATTTGCAGTTGTGTGTATAGTGGATATAGTGACCCATTAAAAAGGCTTAGTGTATTTCTGGGGATTAAAATCGGTATGAAGCTAAAAGAAAGTTACATGTAGTAATTTTTAGAGGATAAAATGTGCTTAGATTTCTGTTGACCATTCATATCTATTTATTAATTTTGTTTTGTTTTTGAAAGCGTGAAATAAAAATTTTCTTTCCCGTAACTTGCATGTCTTAATTTGTATTGTTCACTGAATTGCATGCATTACATTTGTAATCTTCAGTAGTGGATTTATTGCAATGAGAACAACTCTGAACTGAAATATGCTTTTCTTTTTTGTGGTGTGATGATGATGCTGAAGACAACTTATGGAGCAATTATTTGGAGAAAGGAGAGATACTGGAGAAAGCACATCACCCCTCTGTTGATGTAGCAGGCCAGAAGAGCAGTTTTCATCTGTATGTGCTTTCAGATATATCTACTTCATTCATGGTGCTGGTTGGCATCTTCTTCCCATCAGTGACAGGTGAGAATATTAGGGAAAGTGGCACTGTGGGTCTCTGACCTTGATCTTATGTCTATAATGTATTTTCAGGCATCATGGCTGGTTCAAACAGATCAGGGGACCTCAAAGATGCACAAAAATCCATTCCTGTTGGAACGATTCTTGCTATCGTCACCACATCATTAGTCTGTATCCTTTTAAAATCAGTCCTAGTGCATTGCAAGTGACTCACGTGAGTGCTTATGTATCTGATTTGTGGAACTGCTTTCAGGTGACTAAATTATTGTGAGTATGGTTGGTCTCCAACAAGAAGAAAAGTCCTTGTGCTGGAAGCATCTAAATTGCTATCCTATGGTTTTCCAACTCCTTTTTTTTTGTGTGTTTTGTTTTGTTCTTTTGTATTTTAGTTGCTTTTCTTTGCTACATAATTGTCTGTAGCTTTTCAGACTGGTTAAATACAGATTCATATTTTTCTTAGGATGTAGTGGACTGATAAGGTGAGGGAAAGCTTCAACCACAGAAATCATAGATTTCAGGTCCTTTAATGTCTTTTTAGTTTGAGTGACTTAAAGTAGTGTATGCTTTCTTGAGCACTTTAAGACAAGACAAACTAGAGAGAGTCTAGTTGTTTAGTACATCCCCTGCTGGCAGGTGTGGAAGTTGTACAATGTCTGTACTCAGAAGTAAGCTCTGTGTCGCCGTGAATGACTCATAATTTCCAGTGAGAACAGAGCACTTTATTTGCAAATGATGAGGATGTCCCTCACTCTGGATTTCTAGCTGCTGAGTGTGTGTTCACAGGAACAGATTTTGTTCCAGTTGAAGATCTGAGGCTCTGTGTATGGAGCCATGGCAGCTTTGCTTAGGAAAAGCTGTCTTTTTAAAAATCTTTTTTCCTGCTAGAGAGATGTCTTTCAGCTTCAGCTAGCCATTGATTTCCTAAACCTCAATTCATCAAGATAGGAGACTTTCTGAAAAAGCCAAACGACCCATCCCTCTAACCTCCCACCCCAAGCAAACAAACAAATCCCCAAAATGAGAAACCACCACCAACAAAAAACACTAATGAGTAAAACCTTCAAAATAAAATTTTAAGAGCTTTCTAAATAAATGCCCACGAGGGGGGTTGGCTGCAGAGGTGCTTCTCCTGGATCTTCTGCTGTTTTGAAATTGTTTTCTGCCAGCCCTTGCAAGGCTGTCAGTCAGGATCCCAGGTTTTTAGGAGCTGACTTTTCCAGATGTTATTACTGGAACTGACCTTGTACTAAAAAACAAAAAAGCAAATAAAAAACCCAAACAGCCAACAAACAACAAAAATGTTTCCTCTGAGTGTAATACCTACTAAACCAGGTCACACGTGTGACCAAGCTTAAATAGTTTCGTAGAGAATAATCTCACATGTAAATATTATTACACCACCCAGCTGAAAGCTTGCACATAATTTCTAGGAGAAAACAGTGTTTCTTCTTTTCTTATACTTTGTATTTTTTAATTGTGTTTCAGAGATGGAAGTAGAGCTTATGATTTAAACATCTAAATTTCAGTCACCAGATCAAAACCTTTCCTGAAATGCTAGAGCCAAGAAAACTGAATTATGTTATACTTCCCAGTGCAGAAATAGTAGAGTTTAACAACAAAACACATATTCAAAGACTTATTGGTGATGTGAATTGCCCTCAGAGATCATAACATGAGAAAGTGCCAGGTAATTATTTGCCAGCTGTTCAAAATATCTTCAGACATAAGAGAAGAAGCAGGAAAAAGTATTTTAATATTATTTTATGTTCTTTAGTTGTAGATGAAATTGATGTTTACATGCAAGTTACTTCCTAGAAGGTTATCACCTTTATTGTAACACTTCAAGCAATATTATTCTAAAAATTGAAACTTAGAACAGTAACTGTTTGTCACTTATATTAGAAAGCATATATGAGCAGTGGGATGTTAATCTACTTACTAGTGGAAATACTGTAGTACAAATGCTTTAGGATGGAGGCAGATAGTGAACTTTTCCCAATACTTTCCAGTTTTCATCTGCCATGTCTAAATAAATCCTGCTTCCTTAACACGGTCTGTACTCAAGACTTCAGTTGTGTGTTGTTATTTGGAGCCTGCATAGAAGGTGTAGTCCTAAGAGATAAGTAAGTAACCATTAAGCTTTATGCTTTAATACTGTACGTTTTTTCCTTTTAGCAAGGAGTGCTGCTTTTCCCTCACTCATCTCCTTTAATTATTATTATTTTTTTTTTTGCCTTTATCTCTGGGTCACTTTTATCCATAGTTGTATGTTTCTCACACAGAAACCAAAATAAGAAACCCAACCAGACATCCATAACAGGATAAAGGTTAATATTTGGTTTACTCTGCCCCTAGATTATTTATTTAACATTTTTGTCTGTTAACACATAACGGTGTTTCCAATAGCAGTCTACAAGTACTTTTTATTTTTAAAACTTCTCTCACACTGATTGTCTCATGCCTGTGGACAAGCAGGGAAGTGCATGTGAATATAACTAAGTCTGAGGGGAAAAGCAAACAAGCCAAACTACCAAATAGAAGCAATAAATCTGCCTGTAGGATTGTCTGACGCTGGGTTGTGCTGAAAAAAAAATCATTTTTTTTATTGTTAAGAAATGCAGATCTTTCCCAATGCAAGTATGAAATGGCATACTGGCAATGAAGTAAGAATTTCACAATAAGTAATAAAAAAAATTCTAAGTTCAAATTGCTGAAATTGGGTTATGGATGTTTGCTAGCTGTGTATTAGAAGTAACTGAGATTATTTTTTTGCTTCTTTCTATATTTCCCATTGCAGAGAATATCTGATAGTTAATATTTAAATGACATTTTAGAACTGATCAAGAAGACTGAACATGAGTATCAAAATACTCCTTTAAATGTCAGTGTCTTGCTGTTCCTCTCTGCAGGTACGGCGATGCAGTGAACAAGAACTTAGTGGTGGGCACCCTTTCATGGCCCTCTCCGTGGGTCATTGTGATCGGGTCCTTCTTTTCCACCTGTGGAGCAGGTCTGCAGAGCCTTACCGGAGCCCCCCGGTTGCTGCAGGCAATAGCAAAGGACAACATTATTCCTTTCCTCTGGGTACGTGTGTAAAAAATGACTCTCTGTACATAGTAACTAGCTAGTGATTTGACTTTGTGCTGCTGGAAGTAAGATTTGTTTTCCCAGCATTGAAGCGAAGGTCAATATATATATTTTTTTCCCCATACTCTGTTTTCCTTTGTTAAAAACTGGAATATTTTTAAAGGACTTTGAATTTGCCTATATGGTCATTTTGTGAACATTCACATCTAATTTGATGAAGCAGAGAAAGCCATTATAATTAACTCTCTTTTTTAGATAGGGAAAAAAGTGTTAAGAAAATTATTACAGTTTCTCTAAACAGATTGCCTTTTTTTCATTTTATACTTACGAAATATGTGGAAGATATGCTTGATATCTAATGGTGAAAGTTGCAAATCTTTCTGTTTCTTCAGGTTTTTGGTCATGGCAAAGCAAACGGCGAACCAACATGGGCTCTTCTATTAACAGCATTAATTGCTGAGCTGGGAATTCTTATTGCTTCCCTTGACATGGTGGCTCCCATTCTCTCAATGTAAGAAGCAGGACAGTTACTGTAAAAACAAACAAAAAAACGGTGAACTAAAACAAAACACAGAAAACATGCGTTTGGGTTTTACTAATTTGATTGTATGTCATAACCATATCCTAAACTGGTAAAACAAATTACTGGAGCCTGAGTTCCTTTTTAATTATTTCTCTAACCTGTGGCTCTTAATATAAATCTATTTGTTGCAGTTCTGGAATGTTCTGGGAATAAACGTGGTTTTGGTATAGGCATATTTTCTTTGGGAAAATATTATTTCCAATACAGAATGTTGTAAAAGACAGGGCTGATGTTGCAGATACGTTTAGATTTGTCCAATTAGAAATTCTAAGAACTGTACACTGATAATTCAGGCTAATAAAAACTATATATATTAAAAAACTATACTTCGATAGTAAATAATCCATGTTATTATAGTCTGTCAATGTGTATGCTGAAAAGTGTTGTTGATGTTATATGTTTGTTCCTGCAGGTTTTTCTTGATGTGTTACCTCTTTGTTAATCTAGCATGTGCAGTACAAACGCTTCTTAGAACTCCAAACTGGCGGCCCCGATTTAAATACTATCACTGGTAAGCAAATGGCCAGTGTGCTCAGCACCTGGTCTGTGATCTACAGCGTGGATCTGGGGAGAATCCTCTCCATGAGAGCTGTGGACATGTTCTCTTTTCTGGATATTGGATTTAGACAAGGGAACATCAATGTAATATTCATAGTGAATCAGACCCAGATAATTAATGGAATGAGTTTTGTTCCTACAACAGGATACTAAAACTGTGGGAGACATAGGAGATCCCCAGGAAGTCATATTCATTGGCACTTCAGATAGAATATTTAAAGAAAAAGGAGCAAGATAATAACTGAAGTTAGTATTTCTTTATTCATTTGCTTTTCTATCCCACTACTCATAATATCTTTGCTTTTTGTTTTAGGGCGCTCTCATTTTTAGGCATGAGTATTTGCCTGGCACTGATGTTCATTTCATCTTGGTATTATGCTTTGGTAGCTATGCTAATTGCAGGAATGATTTACAAGTACATTGAATATCAAGGGTAAGTATTAACTGAATAGGAAATGGTAGGAAGAAGACTGGCTGTGTTAGTTATTAACCATTTCCACCCTATACCTCAGTTAGTGAAAGGCATGGTCCAGAGAGTGAAATAGAGGTTTTTCTTAGCAATATATATATATATTTTTTCTTTATTTTACTGTGTCAGTACTAATTGAAAGCCACTGAAATCTTAGGGGTGTGTTTTGTTAAGTCTCTGAAGATGTTTGATTACATATGTGGGTCACAAGAAGCAGAAACCGTGGTTGGGGACTTTTCCTCTCATTTACCACACACAACTGCTTCAGGCCCAGAACAGCTGAAGGCAGACTGTTAATCTCTGATTTGAATCTGGCTGTAGTGTTGTTGTATAACCTGATTTTAACAAATATTGAAATGCCTGCTGTTTATGCTTGGGAAACCTCTGGAGATGTTGATTACAAATTCAGTGCAGGAAGGTGGTGTCCTACGCATTTGACTGAAATATTTGCATTTTGCTCATGTGATATGCATCACACATGGATAAACGTATGTGCATGTGATGCATGCTGTGCATCACAGTATTGAACTCATAAGGTAATAATTTCTCTGTGTCGTGATTGTGAATGTGCATTTAAATGCTCATAAAACTGAATGATGGCTAAACTGTGTGTTCTTCACAGTGCAGAGAAGGAATGGGGTGATGGTATCCGGGGTCTTTCGCTCAGTGCTGCAAGATATGCCTTACTCAGACTGGAGGAGGGTCCTCCACACACAAAGAACTGGAGGTATTCATTTTAAACTAGTAGATTGCACTGATTTGATTGTCTATGTACACACGAGGTATTAAATTGGATTCCAAGCAAGATTTTGGGGATCTGTGTGATTGAATTTAAACGCCCAGAATATCTATTCAGAAATGGAACCTGTTAAGATTGCCACGTGCAGAGTTCCAGAGGCCTACTGTAATTTGCTGAGGGCATGAAGAAGTCACTGCTACCATTTAAGGCTTAAAAAGTGAAAGAGAGGCCAACGTTTTTCCCTCTGACTTTGTATGTTAAGCCAGATTACAGAACTCTCCTCTGAGTTGTGTTGCACAACTCTTGTCAGGCTCTGAACAGGAGAAGTAGGAATCTCCCTTAAAAAAAAAAAAAAAAAAAAAAAGTGTCTGCAAGTCTTTTTGAACTTGCTTAATCTTAACTTAAGAGGGAGAATAATGTAACTACTCTGTAAAAATATCTTAAGAGACAAAAAGCAGAATGATAAAAACATTCATGTTTCCCAAACTTTTGGCACAGGGTAGATCTGGAGGGACAGCCTTTCTCACAAAGCATGTACTATAATTGTGCTTAAAAGAGCCTTGAAAAATCAACCATGTAATAAGACACTAATGAAAATCTCTTAAGCTAAGTACATGAATGGGTTTTATGACTGTCAAAACAATACAATTCCCTCAGTGCCTCAAATCTGCTTTGAATCAAGAGAAATAAATTATTAATTAAAGCCCTCCTAATGGAGGGGAGAGAGTGTAGTTATCAGAGTTAATATTCAGGCACAATTAAAGTGATGAATAAGGCAGCTTTTCAGAAGTGTCTTTGTAATTTATTAATAAAAGAATTAATTCTCTTTCCATTTTCTCCAGACCTCAGTTGCTGGTGCTTTTGAAACTTGATGAAGACTTGCATGTAAAATACCCAAGATTGTTAACGTTTGCATCCCAGCTGAAAGCTGGCAAAGGTTTGACTATTATAGGATCAGTCATCCAAGGGAACTTCTTGGAAACTTATGGAGAAGCCCAGGCTGCTGAACAGGTCAGTGTGCTAAATCAGTCCCTGAAGGAATTTCTTAATCTTTCATGGCAAAAAGCATATCAGTAAGACTTTCATGAGATACAGGACAAGCTGAGTAGTGCTACAGTTGTTTGTTAAAGGGCTTGCAAACATTTCAGCTTATTTTTCTTTGAAAAAAATAAGATGAATGCTTTCCACCTGTAAAAGAAGCCTGACTGCATATAACTGTCTTAATTTATAGAAAATATAATCTGGAAGTTTATCTATGTTGATTAATGAAGGGAAGATGACTATTTAGTTTCTTGACGTAACAAGAAACATTTCAGTGACTTTCAATTATTATTGTGATCTCTTGATGTACTGCATTTCTTTCTGCACGGTGATAAATTTATCTCAAAAAGCATTAAAAGATGGTCTTGAAAATTTGTTAATAAATCGTTTAATCCTTCTCACTGTGTAAACCTGATATCATAGGCCTGCTTTCATCTGTGTCTTATCTGCATATCGTTGTTTTCCCCAAAGGGTTTTTGTATAGGAGCACTGTTAAAAAAGGAAAAATGAATTCATAGGCCTACAGGTTGAGCGAGTTTAATTTTTAAACAAATAGGGGGCATGGAATTCTTGTGTGGGATGTCTGTGGGATTCAAGTGGGGATTTAGTGCATGTATGTGTTAAATGAATATAATAACACATCAAACTGCATAAAGATATCTGAAACTGGAAATCCAAGTGGAGGTAATTAACTGGGTGTTTAAAGAGGTGGATGTTTTAAGATTAGAAAATGGAAAGTGGTGTAGGAACAGATATTGCTTACTGCTGCAATTATTATGAGTAAGAGATTATAGCACAAGTGCAAAAGAGAAGCTTGCTTTGTCTTGGAAATAATCGTGTTTGGAAGGGAACTTTCTGTGCTTTGGTATAGGTATTACATACAATGAGTGGGCATTTTCTCTTCTGCTTTATTAAGGAAAGTGATTGAGCTGAACTTTGCCATAGAACGTGAATCACATGAATCAGGAATGTACTCTGTAATCAAATGATAGACAAAGACATGGAATTCTTCTTCTGTATGAGGTTTCTCCTTGACTGTCTTCCAGACTATTAAAAATATGATGGACATTGAAAAGGTGAAAGGATTCTGTCAAGTAGTTGTAGCCAATAAAGTTCGGGAAGGAATTGCCCACTTGATCCAGTCCTGTGGGCTCGGTGGCATGAAACATAATACTGTGGTTTTGGGATGGCCGTATGGATGGAGGCAAAGTGAAGATCCAAGGTCATGGAAGACTTTTATAGGTGAGTTTTGAAGGTCTGTGGGACCAGAGATTGTGCACCAAGATGTTTATTGCACATACATTACATACTGGGGATTTTAACAGAATCCTTGTGAAATTTATTTATTTTTTAACAGTTTTTGTTTCTTCTGTTGATCATGAACTTCATGTTGAGTTAATAAAGCTTAAGTCTTAAAAAATAAAAGTGGTCTCATATTCTTACACGGTATTGCTGGGGTGGTGTGTGCTGGGTTGTTTGCTTGTTTTTTAAATAAATGTGGTAATCTGAAGCCTTTGGATTTATGTTACAAAAGGTGTAAATACAGCAAGTGAGGCTAAGTTCATGAAGGAATTAAAATCTTCCATGTGAGACCAGCTGATGTGGTTGAAGAGAGAGGGGCAAGTGTGTCTGTGCTTTCAGACAAAGCAATAAGCAAATTGTCTGTAGAAGATTTCTTACAAAACTGATTTATATTTGAAATATCATTTTTTGTAGCCAGGAGGCCTACGAAAGTTTTTCAAAGATTAATTTAGCAGTTAAAATTAATCTTTCTAATGAATGCTTCAAAATGATTGACTTCAGAGATACAGTTTTGGTGGCAAACTATTATTTTTTACCTAGATAATCTCTTTCCACAGGTGCTAATCTAGTCATCTTTATTATGGGAGCTAGCACTGCCCTTGCTCTATCACTGTCATTCTCCTGATGTCTCAGATAGTCCAATTACTTAACAGACAAATTAGAACATCTGCTTCTTCCTTGTATTTAGCTTTGAAGATCACAGCCTTTATTTCAGACATGAAATAGGGCTTGTGTTCCTATAAGTCTATTTCATCCTAGCTGCATTGTTTGTCTGATGTGTCTGTGCAAGCCTTCCATTATGTACTTTTCTTCATGTAAGTGATAACTTTTATGGTTTACTGACATTTGCTTAATGAGTGGCTTTTTTTTTGTTTGTTTGCTTGTTGGTTTTTTTTACTATAGATGACTTTGGCAGAATTGGAGGTAATTGTTTGTTCTTTCCCCTCTTGGCAGGTACTGTTCGTTGCACAACTGCAGCCCATCTGGCTCTGCTGGTTCCCAAAAATGTGTCTTTCTATCCCAGCAACCATGAGCGTTACAATGAAGGCAACATTGATGTGTGGTGGATTGTGCATGATGGAGGCATGTTGATGCTTCTTCCTTTTCTACTCAAACAGCACAAAGTAAGGAGCTTAGAAAAAGAATGTTTGTTACCAATTACTTTAGTATGCATTACTGTAAAGAAAAAAGGTCCAGTAGCATTGCTTGCAGCGATAAACGACAGTAGTTATATTGGTAAGCTCATTTCATAAAGCAGATTGCTATTAAAACAAATAGATTGAGAGCTCGTGTTCCCTCACCAGGTTTGGAGAAAATGTAAGATGAGAATTTTTACTGTGGCTCAGATGGATGACAACAGCATCCAGATGAAGAAGGATTTGGCTACTTTCCTCTACCAACTCCGAATAGAGGCAGAGGTAGAAGTGGTGGAAATGGTAAGGGATTATTTGAGCCTGTTTTTCACTTCGTGATGGAAATGATGGTGTTTAATTATGACTGGAGAGCAATATTTTTTTTCTTATTTCTGCAGCAAAATAGTGATATTTCAGCATATACTTATGAGAGAACTCTTATGATGGAGCAGAGGTCTCAGATGCTGAGGCAAATGAGGCTGACAAAAACAGAGCGGGAAAGGGAGGTATGTCATTTGTGGTGATTACTATGGGCTGCTGAGGTGGATGACGCAGTGCCTTCCTGGTGGTGTTTTATAATAGCTGCTTCTAAATTAAACTCCTGTATTCTAAAGCTAAAAGGAAATACACATAGTGTAGCTTTTTGTTTCCCTGAATTGCTTGTTGTCACTGAACAGCCTTGCTGCACATGCAAACCCATGTTAGAAATGGTTTGTTTTAGGAAAAAACAATGGCAGCATATAAGCTGCAGAAACAATTTATGTGTTCCTGTTTGCAGTGCAAATGATGCTCAGTGACGTGAGGATGTAAGTCTGAACCCAGTTGATTTTTGCTTTATGTGGGATGTCTGAGGCTTGTCTCAGTTTATAGAATAACCCGTTTTCCTACTGGAAGCTTCATTGTAAGTTGGACTGTTGGCCTTTGAAGTATTCAGTCTTATTTTTGTGCATGCATTCGTCCAACTTTTTGTCATCAATTTTGTGTCAAACGCTGGCTGTTTCAGATCATGTCATGATGTGAGATAGAAAGTCTTTTTTTCCTTTCTATTGTATAGATACATGCATCCGTTAGACTGAATTCTGCATGGCTCATAGTCATCTAAATAAAGTCAGTTAGGTTATGTAGGATTTTTAGTTAGGGCAGTCATTTAGCATCTGAGCTGTCCTTGGCACTAAATTGACTGCATGCAATAAAAGATGCAATAGAACAAAAAGTCTTTCATTGCTTAGAAAGAACCGTAAGTGGTAAAACAAACTCTGAGTTCACCTTGTTGTTCACTTCTAGGCTCAGCTAGTAAAGGACAGACATTCAATAGCACGTCTGGAAAGCTTGTACTCAGATGAAGAAGATGAGGGGGACACTATGCCTGAGAACATTCAGATGACCTGGACGAAAGAGAAATGTGATGCTGAGAAGCGGAACCGAGGCAGTGCTGTGGGAAGCTTTAGAGATCTCATCAGCATTAAACCGTGAGTCTTGTCAGAGTCAGTGGTGTGCGCCTCCTGAAGGTCTAGTTGTGCTTTGAGTTTATTGTGTTTTTCCTTCTAATCCTTGATTTAGACTTGCACAGGAAACACTGAGACCTGACTGAAAAGACAGCAGTTAGCCTCCTGAGAAATCTCTAACATTAAATCTGGCACACATGCCTCAGTATTTTTCTTGATATAGTCAATTCTGAACCAGAGACATTAAAGCCTATTCTGACTTTCCTCCTGCCTCCCAAATACATTAACAAAATGCACTCTTAAAAAAACAGACTGATAATTTCACGGATCTAATGGCAATTGATAAAAGACTGATAACTTCACTGACCTAACGTCAAATATGGATGTTTAACGCAGCAAAGAAGAGGCTGTGAGGATGATGATAGTGACTGAATAGAATATGTTTGTGATTAAAGCCCTTTAAGATGGATTTATTGTTGAAAGAGCATGGACATAAAGAACCATTTTAGTGTTACTAGGGGTGTACCACCTGAATAGCTAGAAGCAAAGCTTGTGGTGGCTAAGTATAAAAATATGTGAATATCCTGTGATCTCTTGATGTATTGCATCTTGCATGAAGAGTTCATCCCACCAGCTTTGCATACTTGACAAGGTTACAGACTTTTCTTGGCAATAAAAGCAGTGAGGAATCAAATTTGCTCTAGGGGGAAATCATATATAGTTCGTATACTGTAGAAATTCTGCTGAATTTGGTGTTAACTGCCTGTACTTTTTCCTCTTCCATGCTTTCAGAGAGTGGGAAAACTTGTAAGTTTGTTATTTTACGTAGAAGTGCCTTAAGGTGGTTGAGGGAACACTTTATCTCAACTAAGAGCAGGAAAAATATACGTAATTATGGAAGGAAGAATAAAAAATGAATTAGAGTTAAGCAGTCTTAGCAATGGTTTTAAAGGGAGCAGGATTAGCCACGTAAGCTAAGTATCATTATAAATAGCATGTAACATACTGTGAGTTATGCTGACAAATTATGGAGAAAAAACAAACAATTACAGGTCTGAACCTTTTTTCTTAAGCAAAGTGTCCCACAAAATGTGGATCCTTCCTCAACACTGTTATGTTGTTATTTTTGGCAGTCTCTGGACTCTTTAAAAAACAAACAAACAGAACAATAACAAAAAACCCTTTCTCATAGTCTACACCTTCATATCACTGGAGAGATGCAAGTTTTAAATGTCACTTCATAGAATACCGAACCTTTAATTTTCCATTACTTTTCTAAAACTATACACAGTTAATAGCAGCGCATTGTTTCTGGTGCTGGTTTCTTCCACACTTCCTGTAAACATAATCTGGTGCCTCTTTGTGTTGTCTGTGGCTTCCTGAAGCTGACATAGTGAAGACAGAGGATGTCCTTGCTCTATGTTAAATAAGAACTTGAAATAACAGAGGTAATTAAAAGTGGATAGACTGCTGTTAGTGTAACTAATATTAATCATACTACTGCATCTTCTTTTTTCTGTAAATATAAAATTTCAATATAAAATATAAAACTTCTTGCAAAACTAAGTATTTGGAAGAGCAGCAAGGTTACTAAAGACTTTTTAACTCATAACATGTAAAACCGAACGAGGAAAACTGCGTGTTCGTATTCAGTCTGCCTACTAATACCTTGTTTTTGTTTCTTCATTTTAATGTATTAAAACAAGTAGGAAATCATAGAATCCTCACTACTGGAAATATATTTGCCTTTTTATCAGTCTATTTCTGTTTTGCTTTTCCTTTTGCAGTACCAAAATAATGATTGATTTCCTGTAGGAAAGAAACATTTCCTGACTCAGAATTCCTAACAGATACTTTGCAGTTCTATTCCTGTGTGAATTGATGTTATTTTGTGGTGATAAATTGATAATGTGCCTATGTACAGAATTAATTGTGCACCTGGATTCTGAAAGAGCAGGCTTGTAAGGTCATTCTGCACCTATTCTCTTGTCTCCCACAATTTCTGAATCAAGTGGCTGATCAGATTTGAAAGCATGATTGTGATCTCAAAGATGCTCAGATCATCGGGCTGTTTTTGCAAATAGCCAGGCAGAGAGGTTGATTAGTGTCAAACTGAAGAAAAGGTTAAAATCTTTATTAAACACCAGTGAAGTCCCATCAGCAGGCATGCATCCAGCCATTTGTAGCATAGGAAGCTGTAGCAAACCAGGCTTTTTCTGGAGATGTCAAATGCTGTTCCACACAAAAAGACAAGTCCACTCACAGAGAGCATGAATGGAACACAGTGCTGCCCTCCTGTGCCTTCATTCTGATGAATCTGAGAAAAATGATGTTCTGGTACTGAGCCACGGGAGGTCTGTGCTGCCACAGGAGGGGATCTAAGGGAGGCTGCCAAAAGTGAAGACCCTGCAGTCACAACCACCTACGGTCAAAGAGCACGTCCCCTTGGGCAAATGTGTTTTCTGTCCTTGTGAAAGACTGTAAATCTTTATAAAACGTGCTTCCTAAAGAGCAGCGTAACTTCAACACTTGGAGACCTAACTCCAGGGATCTTAAGATGGATGGGCTGGCAGTATCTGAAGGACTTTGTGAAATCTTTTTAGTATCTGTGTCATTATTTGAAAAAATGTACTGTTGGTTGAGTTGACACTAGGCAGGGTATTTAGGAGACTTAAGGTACGCTTTTAAGGAATTCTTGGGCATTCTGTTTTTCATGCATGTTTCTGACAGGAAGTCTAAATGTGCTTTTCTGCAGGAACCAATCTAATGTCCGAAGGATGCACACAGCAGTGAAGCTGAATGAAGTCATTGTTAATAGATCCCATGATGCCAGACTCGTTCTCCTTAATATGCCTGGTCCTCCGAAGAACACTGATGGTGATGAGAACTGTATCCTTTCAGTCAGGCCTGGTCCACATACAGACTTTTTCTTTAATGTGTGTTCTCGAAGTTGTTTTGACACAAATGTCAGACTGTGATAAATGACAGTTTCCACTGAGTGGAGAGTACTTGCTTGGGGCTGCTACATAGTACTTGCTTAAAGCAAAATTTGCCATTGGTTGCTCTAAAAGCCTTGTAGATTTGAAATCAGTGTTGTCTCAATTCTTATTTAACATAACTTACCAAGTCCTTGCAAGTCTTGCTTGTGCAACAACACGCAATTCATTTGTGATGATTTTCTCACTAGAGAGAAAAGGGTAAAGAGTTTGACACTTAACATGTTCTAGGGCAGGAGCAAAGGCTAATTCTGAAAGGCGTACGGACTGCTGTATGATGCACAGTGTCATTTAAATGCTGGGGCCTGCATCCAGGGATGAAGTCTACAGTGCTGACTTTGGAGATTAATTCTCAATAGTGGATGTAGCAGATGTTTGAGGAGGCATTCACAGTAGCCAGCACTCTGAGTTCAGGACAGTGTCTGAAACCAAGTGAGCAGGAAGTGCTGATAGAGAGGGTGTATCTCAGGTGTATTCTCTCACAACGGAATTTGGAAGTTTAGCTGTGAATGCAATGCTCTGGTACAATTAAAATTCAAACCTACAGTATTTAGATACCTAGAAGGATACTTGCACCATGCCTCTAAGCAAGATTAGAGCTGGGGGTTGCAATCTGCAGAGCCTCCTGGCATTCTGTCCATAGCTTCTCTTCAGCCTTGGTTTGTACTGCCTTGTTAGCAAGCCTCTCTTTGAGCTGTGCCAAAAATAGGTGTATGCGAATCACAGACCAAATGATTGCAGTTTTCTCCTAACTCTGGAGGGAAACAGTGGTAACAGTTGGTACACAAAAGCTTGCTGGCTGAAAGAAGAAGAGAGAAAAACACTCCTCAGCATAAGGCTGTTTCAGGCACAGCTGCTACAGCTGCAGGAGAGATTTTGAACTTCAGGCTTTGGGTAACTTTGGGTGATGCTACTTACTCCTCCAGCCATCCCTAGAGAGGCTGAGCCCTTGTGACCAAACAGCATGCAGTATTCACAAAAGAACAACTGAGAGGAAATGCCTGTGTGTCCTGGTGCTCACATCATTTTGCTGGGAAGTGAGAGTCTTGCTTTCAAAAAAACTCCTAAAGCTGTTGAATATAGTACAGTTTAAACTTGGCTCTCATGTAGCATCTTGCTGTGAGATATTTCACAGCATAAGCATACAGAAATGTGTTCAGCCACAGGTAACATTTCTTAACTGTTGGAAAAAATCTGGTCTAAATCTGCCTGTAGGAACACTTCTCCTGTCCTGGGTTGAAATAAGAACTGTTCAGAGTTCTTTTTTTTTCATTGCTTATAACATTCTGAATCCAATGTTTTACTACAGTTCTGGAAGGGGGGAGGCATTTTGGTTTTAACATTTCTTTGTCCTTGACTTTCCTGAAACAGACATGGAGTTTCTTGAAGTTTTGACTGAGGGTCTGGAGAGAGTATTACTTGTCCGAGGAGGTGGCCGAGAAGTCATCACAATTTACTCCTGATTTAGTGCAAATTTCTAATGCTGGCCTACATTTACCTTATTGGTGATAACGGACATTCCAGTTTTAATGGGAGAAGAAAAAAAGGTTTTTCTGCCTAACTTTCTCCTCATCCAGTTCTCTTCATTGTCTTTCTGTTTGCAACATACATATCTTTTGGGGTTAAAGTGTTGGTACACCATCCAATTAGCAACATAATTTAATTGTGAAGCTGCCACATTATTCAGTTTCTGCTTTGATACTCCAGCATTTGTGCATGTAGTTTTACCATTAAACCTATTTTTGGACAACACTGCCATGTGCAGTATTTTTAGTAACTGTATGTAAAGTTAGGACATGAAAGCCAGTTACTGTAAAAAGATTTTAAAAGCTTTTTATATTAGGTTTGGGGAATAGAATAACATTATATAGCAGCTAGTTTCTGCTGAAGTTCAGCTATAAAGCATTTTCTAAGAGCACACTAAATTGTAAGAGAACTGAAAAAGCTTTTTTTTTTTTTCTGGGTTTATTTCCAGAACTAAACTCTCAGTATTGGATAAGAATTTATACTTTTAATACATTTATTGATAGAGATTTAAATAAATTATGTTGATATAGTTGGAATTATGTATGTAGCTTGCTACAAATTGTGTTGCTTCTGAGACTTGAGGTTCTGTGAGGCCAGATCCCTATTTATTTTTGTATTTATTTGTCAGAAATAATGGATACCCAAGGCTGCTTAGGAATACAGAGATCTCATAAATTTTGAATCATCAGTTGATTGAAGGACCAGTCCTGTGCAGTTCCTCCATGCTTTAAGTTTCTTGCAGGCCATCTGTCAAAGTACATTGAACATGTTGGAGTCCCGTGTGCAGAGCCAAGTGCTGTGCTACATGCACAGTGATGGGATTGCATTTGCACAAGTACAAGGGACCTGCTGCTTCATTGTGTGCTTTATGTTCTTAGAGGAAAAAGGAAGAAAAGATGACCTTTATAAACCAATAAGTCTCTGGAGATTTTGTCAAGCCCATTGAGTTGTACTTTATGTACAGAACATTCGTATTTTTTCAATAAAATGTTGCATATACTTTGAACCTATTCTCTGTTCTGTGTGCTCTAGTGAATTGCTTGGGAATACTATACCTGTCTTCAGCTTGCAGAATTTCTGTGATCTGATTTCAGTGCATCTGTTGAGTCAGATCCAGACTGTGCAGAGGAATGTGGTGCAGAGGTGTTGGTGTTTGCCCAAATGGCACAAGTGCTGCTCCGTGGAGGTGCCAACTTAATCTTGAAAGCCTGGTGCTGTGCCCAAGTGAGTAAAGGTTCGTGGGTCCGGAGCTACTGCCTTATTAAATAGCTGAGATCTGCTCTATGCCTATAGACCATGAAACACAAATGAACTGGTGTGCCCTTGGGATTCTAGCTGTGTGGGAAAGCAGTGATCCCTTACAGTGGATGATTGTGAGCTGACCTCGATGGGATGGATTAGTAGCATGGGGAGAAAGATCAGGGTTGACACACTGCTCTGATCTGTGTGATCCTGCTGGTTGATATGCGTAGTTCTGTCATCTTGGTTGTAATAATGTTCCTGGTTGGTTCACTTTGTAACAGCATTTCTAAGGCAGAAATCTAGAACTAGGCAGATTTTTATCCTAAATAAGAACAATATAATAAAGTTTTCTTTATGTAAGATTTTTATAGTTCAGGTTCTCTCTGGGAAATAGGACATACCAGACAGGAGAAGGATGGTGTTAGAATGTATGAGATTCCAGCAGCAGCACAGCCAGGAAACAACTTTAGGGTGAGCTCTACTGAATTATTACTATTTTCTTTAAGAATAGTCTTTGGTAAAGTTTTGAAAACAAAAATTGATTTCACTCACATTCTTAAGGCAATTGAAAGAATGGGGAAAAAAAAGGAAAGAATGAAGCTTTTTTTATTTGTAAAAAATAAGCTTTGTAAAGAGATCATTTTTACATCTTCAGATGAGTAATAGTAAGCAAATTAACAGTAAGTTTTAACACTTACTTGCAAGTATTCTATAGAAATAATAATGTTTACAAAATCATTTTATTCCTCTGACTTTTGTAGGTCCAGCTATGAGATACCTGTATTCTTTTACCAAATCTAAACTTACAATATAAACATGCTGAGACATGCATACACTTTGTCCTCATGAAGTTTCATGCATTTGGATGACGTAACTCCATCTCCTAGATGGATTTCAGTGCCATCTACTGCCTGACCTAAGTAGCATGTTGTGTTTTTGGTGTTTTTAGTATCAGTAATCAAGTGAACATCCTTACTGATGCAGAAGATGGGGTTCTCTAAGGTTATTCTATACTATGTGGATAAAAACTAATTCAGTATTTTAAGAACACTAACAATTTAGTAGGTTCTAATTAGGTAAGATATCCTTCTATGTAGTGGATTCAAGGTGAGTTCCTTTGGAAGGGGTGTGTTGATGCAACCTGGAAGTAGCATGGAAAAGGTCAAGGAAGCAAACCAGCAATGAGTTAGCTACTCTGAAGGTAACAGAATGATCATCTTCCATTCCTGTCCCTGCAATAGAGCTCTTTTCTGTTAAGGAGGTGAGAACGTTGCGATGAAAATACAACCAGATTAAGTTGGTGCTATCTGTACAGAGCTGTATATAGTTAACTACGACTAAAACCTCTATGGCAAGGTTTTTGATATTTAGAAATATTAAAAAAAAAAATAAAAATCCTACTTTAGAACAAAGTAGACACTTCTTGTTTGCTGCTTGCTTTAGCCTTCACCTTCAGAAAACCAGTAATCAATTAAAAACAGGCTATCAAAAAGCTGCTTTCCTTTCTGTGAGGAACTGTGTGTTGTTCTCCTGGTGCAGCCCAGCCTTCAAAGCACAAAAATTGTTTTCAGAAAAATAAAAGATTGCTTTAGAGACTAAAATCCACAAGAGGGCACTAGGCAGCCTCGTTTGGTGATTCTCTGGGCTTGCAGAAATACCACCACAGTTACCTAAATTATTTGTAAATTAACGTTGAGTGGCAATTTTTCATCTTATTAATCTAAACTGTACTTCTCTGAATTCTCCATGCACTGATAGGAAATGAAACACGATAAATTTAAAAGTTTCCATTTAAACAATTCATTCTCCTCCCTGTCCCCATTCCTCATTTTCTCATCTGCGTCATCCATAATAATGTTTGCTTCTTCAGTAATTCCCTTGGGAAGGAAGAAACTGCCTCATGCTGTGCTCTAGAGGTCAGAAGTTCTCATTCCATTCAGCAGTAATTATCCCCCTACGTAGCTGCTGGCCCAGGTTTGTAGGCAGATCCTGCCAATACCAAGTGCTGTTTTTCCCCCAGGGAGAGGTACCACATCATTCTGAATTTGCCATATCAGACAGCATCAGTCAGAACTACAGTGCAAGGTAATAGGCGATGGATTTCTGAAGGAGTTTTTCCTTAGTGGACACATGCTACACTCCAAGCTCTGGCAGCTCTCACTAGACTGCCCCTGCCAATGGGAAATTGAGTATAGTTTTCAAGTTTTGACCAAAATTCACTCACTGCCCTGAACATTATGAAGGCAGACCACTCACTGTTAGGAAAAACGTTGTCATGGCATGCCTCTTCAGCCAGCCACAGGAGAACCTGCCATCCATGCAGATGTGTCTTCCTCCTGGCAGTCCTAATGCTTGTTTTTCTGTCAGCTCCTGCAGCAAGCTTGTCCTAGTGCTTCAAGAACTGTTAGAGCTAGTGCATGTACTGTGTGTGATGAGTTGGAGGGCTGAACAAACTGGATAATTTCAGAAGTAAAAGGATACTTGCCAATGCTGAGTGGCAATAGGAGTTGTGCCTAACTTATCCCTGCGTAGCGTGTGTGAGACTGAAGCACTCCAGCTTTTAATGATTTCTGTAATTTTCTGGCAATATAAATAATGTAGAAAGCATTGCTGAAATAGAAATGTGGCAGGATGTTTCTGTTGCCTGCAGAAATTACATTCCTAACAGGTTAATTGCAAAGTCAGGCGGAGATTCTGACCTTTAAGAAGTCTGTGCTGTGCAAGTAGGCCAGTGAGTCCATGATGTTTAAAAAAAAAAAAAAAAAAAAGTAATAAGGGGAGTGTGGGACTATGCTGCATGCATATATCTCGTGGGATCCACTGCTAAAGAAGTAAAAAGTGTACTATTTTACAAAAGAAAATTGGTTTTGTTTTTACTACACAGTTCACCATTTATTTCGCCTGCCAACTCCAACTTGGAAGATGACCTCTTGATGTAACTTCTTCCATTGTCAATAAAATGCCACAGTCAAGAAGATGGAGTATAGTCCTTTATTCCTGATGCAAGCTCCAAGGTTTACATACAGTAAGCTATTGGTAGCATTTGAAGGTTGGCTGTAGGCAGTGTGCCACTACACAGTTGGAGGGAACACAGTTGGAGGAGAAGCAACTTCATGTTTTGTATTTTTGCACTTCCATAGGAGGCAGTGAATCTGAGCGAAGGTAAGTTCTTCCTTCCTGACAGACCATTCGCATTTCAAAAAGTGGTATTTTTGAAATGCTCTTGTCTTCAGCAGACTGAAACATATTTGAGGTTTGCCTCTGCCAGTAAAACCTAATTTTCATTTGAATTAAGACAAGTGTATCTGCTATACAGACTGTGACTAACGTTCAGCAGTTGTGTGTGACATGTATAATGTTGTCACTGCTGAGATGGATGGTCACTGTTAGTCTAGTCCCTTCCCTTGTGCATCAGCAGCAGGCAAAAACAGCAGCCAGCAGGCCATGGGAATACAAAATTGTTTACAGAAAACAGAATTAAAAGAAGAACTCAATGTTAAAAAACTAATGAAACAGATTTTAATTCTTGCTCCTCAGTTTCTCCGAAACTGTGGGAGTTCGTTTTTGGTTGGGCCTTTCAAATGTTAGGAAGCTGTTACTCTTTCTGCAGGAGACTCAATTTCCAAGCAACAGTAATGATTCTAAGAATTTCAGTTTAAAATTAAGATGTGTAAATTCTAAATTTAAAACTTAATATAGGCAGCAAGTCACATGAATTTACTATTTTGCAAAAGCTGCCAGCTCTGCATAGCAAAGCACACTGCATCATAGAATCATGGAATGATTTGGGTAGGAAGGAACCTTTGAGATCATCTAGTTCCATCTCTGCTATGGGCAGGGACACCTCCCTCTATACCAGGTTGCTCACAGCCCCATCCAGCCTGGCCTTAAATGCTTTCAGGCAGGGGCATCCACAGCCTCAGTGGGCAACCTGCCCAGTGTTCCTTCACCACCCTCAAAGTAAAGAATTTCTCCCTGATATCTTCTTGGATTTTCTTGTTATATGTCTAAAATAATTCCCCAAGTGTAACAAGTTTCATTCTGCTCTAAAATTTACATATTTGACTAAATATCTTGATTTGCTTTCCATTAGATTAGGAAAAAAAAAAAGTTAATAAGGAATCAATGGCTGAGGCTCCTCAAAAAGACATTCACCACAGAAACATTAAAGATCTGAATGAGATATGTAAATAGTCCCCATCAAAATAAGCTGGCCACAATTAGGATTGAATGTATTTTTAGTTGGCTCCTTTCATGTCCTTCACCAGAGTTGATACAAGCTGTTCCCACAATATAACTCTTTGTGGCTTATCTGCTCTTTTCTCTTTCAAGAGCAAGTACAATTAGCTTCCTCAGAGGCCAGCTGTGCGAGGGTGAAGCATGGCCCTGTTTGTTTATGGGCTTTAGCTAGCACAACTCTTTCCTTGTCAGATTGGCTTCAGCACTATTTTCATAAAGTGTGCTTGTCTGGACTCTGTTCATTACCATTTTCAACGACTTCCTTGCATCTATGGTGGTATTTCTTGCGTCAGAACACCTTATTGAAGTGCTCAGCCAGGCCGGTCAACTAAAATGAACATACTGAAAACAAGAAGCAGATGAACATTTCCTCCTGCTTCTACCCTGCCTTCTAGATAGTGTCTAACTCTCATACCATTTTTCACACATTTAAACTAAAATTGACGAAAATCTGCAATGAATAAAACTTTGCAGTAGTATTGTTCCCGGAGTTGTAGTTTATACAATGGTTTTATACCATGTGGTTTATACAGTGTTTTATTTCTTAGATTTAGAAGTATCTTTTTCTCTTCCTTTGGGACTGAAACTCAATCTGCCTTTTTTCTGTCTGCCAGTGATATGTCAGTAGCGAACAAAAACTGGCAAGGAATGCACATAACTGAGGGAAACGGTCTCTGTAAAATCAGGCCATGCATCTTAAGAATACATACTAAGAGTACAAAACATAGTCTTGGAAGTTGGTATGGATACATCCTAGAATGGCAAACTGATTCTGATGTTAAAGTGCAACAGCCTCAACAAGCTGTACATGGGAGCAGCAGCAGCCCAGAATGATGTCTTTGGAGAAAGTAGGTTATTCTTGCTGTAACAGAGTTTTTCTTTCGCTTTGAAGGCTCCTTGATCCCGTGGCTGTAAACTTACATGCAAAATCAGGGAGATTAATTCAACCTTCGCTCCAAAGCACACACCAATTTTAAATTTAGATTAAAAAATAAAATGCTGGTGCTGCTGAAAACTGCGGAAGGCAGACCTAGTTACTTAAAAAGTGTCTTAAGCTGTAAGGTCTGTGCTCGTTGAGAAGGAAGTGGAAGGAGAGGTGTGTGAAAGGAGAACATCGAGTCATAAACCCTGGTGAACGCAGCTTCTAGGCCATGTATTTATATTTCAGCATGTTCTCCCTCGCTGCCCTCCAGCTCTAAGCTTTTCTCTGAAAACAGGAGAAGTCATTCTGATGCCCTTATTTGCATGAGTTCAGAACAGAAATGGCAGCAGAAGTGGCAGAGATGCCCTCAACTACTATTTTGGACCTCCATAGGGATCAGAAGTCGGAGAAAAACTCACTGAGAGACTGGGGATAGAAGTACTCTTATTTCTGTGTTGGTTTGCTTCTGACAGCGAAGTCTGCAGACGGAACAACTCCTGTCAGAATTCCCAGCATTTGTTTCACTGGATGTTTGTGGTTATGCCAAGAACTTATTCCAGCAGGAGTGTGGAGTGGGATGCCCTTTTTCCCACTGCAGAATGGATAAACTTATGTCTGACTTTATAGCTAATTCAGCATCACGTGCTTCATCAGGTTACGTGTGATGGTCTGATCTGCTTAAAGAGAGGTGGCTCGGGGTAGAGGCTGTGAGGAAAAAGTCTCTCCTGTAATCTCTTCAATGTCTAACGCGATTAGGAGCCTGACCCTTCTCACACCAGCTTTAAGTATCAAAATCTCATTAAAATCTCACTACTAACCATATTTCCACAATCAGATCCTGGGTTCTACAACGTGCCCATTGGTGTTTTTAGGGAAACTCAATAATGTCTTTAAATGGAGCAGAAAGTGGCAGATTTTCTAAGAAGCAGTGAAGGCAACTTAGAAGAACAACATTTTAAAAAGCGAATATTCCCACTGATAAAAGTTGAGAGGAAGAAGTCTATGTACTTTAGAAAAGCTGCTCTCCTCTTGATTTTGACATTTCTTTTACTTTAAAGTGTGCCTCACAAAACTGTCCATGAAATGGATCTCACCATTGTAACTAAAGAATTGGTTAGCTTTGATCTCGGCAGTTCTATATACCGGCGTCATGGAAAAAGCTTGTGGCTCATACAGACACTCCAAACTCGCTGCACTGGGTTACCTCACCCGTGACACGTGTGAATTTCTGCGAGATGCTGGAGCTCACAGGGGCCTTGGGAATGAACCCGTCTTTTTGTTCGCACCTGCAACGACGCAACTCAACGGCGGCGCTCGCGGCCCGGCGCTGCAGTTCCCGCCTTTCGCCACGTGGCGGCGCTGAGGCTGGAAAACCCGCTGCTGGCTCGCGCTCACGGCGCAGCGCTGCGGCGGCTTGGCGGAGCCGCTGCTTTCCCGCCTTTTTATCGGGGAGCAGAAGGGCGGTGCTGAGGGAGGCATCCCCACACGATGCTGTGAGCTAGCAGCAGTGAAAGCAGTTACAACTCTCACAAAATACATGTTTGTGATATATTTAGTAGTAATCAGAGCTGGCTGGGGGATAGTATGTCCTGTACTGTGAGCTAGCAGTAACTCTGATTCGGGAAGAATACACTACTGACAGCCTGTATGGTTAACAAAGCTAAGTGAGGATAAAACTGCTGATGTGAGGGAGTTTAAGGTATTCAATCAAAGCACAAAAGAAAAAAAAAAAAGGGAGGAGACAAACTCAACTCTTCCTGCTCCCAGAACGTCCCATCTTTTAGCCCAGCTGCTGAGGTACGGAGGCTGCACAGTGAGCTGCAGTCACAGTGTGGCTGGGAGGGAGCGTGCTGCACCAGCTGGGAATGATTTCAGTTGCACTGCATGCCTACCCTGATTGGAATTAAATAATGGTTGTGCAAGGTGGGGAGGGAGGGAGGAGGTTTTTTTTTTCCCCCCCAATCAGGGGAAAGAAGATTTCACGTTAACTGCAAGTTTGCAGTGAACTTGGATTTACAAACTGCTGTCTTCTGTTTATTGAGCATGCTCCTGGCTGCCCTGAGCAATGGAGATTTAAGTCAGGTGTTCCTAAATTGGCCAGGCTTTTGACAGAGCAGGAGGCAGCACTAAACAAACTTTACTGTTATCTGAGCGCTCACAGGAAGGTGTGGGTTAAGGGGTGACCATTCAAAGTTTCCCAATTCTTCCCCAAACTGGTTTGGGTGAAATTCTGGAGTCTTCAGAGAGAGAGATCTCGTGGCTCCTGCCAGCAATGAAACCAAGGTAGACCATGCAGTAATGACTACATAAACAGAACAGACCCTAACAGGCACGTGAGATGTTAGGCACCACAGATGTCATTCTGGAGACTTAGCCCTGTAGGTGATGAAGCATCTTTAATGATGTCCATGGGGAGATCAATTAAATTCAATTCTGTTGTCATGGAGGATTCCTGCCTCTGTTGTTTCATAACCCGTCATTTTATGTGTAGCAAAGTTTGTCTCCAGCTGTAAATGATAAATAGTTACAGCTCATTTGGCAGTCTCATTGTGATATTGAAAGATTTTTTCAGCTTTGGGAGGGAAGAATGTATGAAGAAGTTATGAAAAGTATGAGTAATTTTTATAAGGCTAATAGTGCTCTGTGGCAAATAGAAGAAGCAAATGTGAGGGAAAAAAAAAGGAGTAATGCATTATGATAAACAGCAAAAAGTTAAAGAATGTCATGCAAAAAAGAACCTATTCTCAGACTATACTTGCTTCATCCTCTTCCTGAAATATCAAAATATTTTCCAGAGTACCACAATGACTTCTGTTGGGGCTTAGCCCACCTGTGATGTTCAGTTAATAGTACTATTATCTATCTGGGGTAATAATGCTGTTATACTAACTTCAATGCTAATGTGATTACTGAAGAAGAAAGTAAGATAAATCACAGAATCACAAGGTTGGAAAAGACCTTCAAGATCATCCAGTCCAACCATCCACCTATCACCAATAGTACTCACTAAACCGTGTCCCTTAACACAAAATCCAAACGTTCCTTGAACACCTCCAGGGTCAGTGACTCCACCACCTCCCTGGGCAGCCCATTCTACTGCCTGACCACTCTTTCAGAGAAGTAGTATTTCCTAATGTCCAGCCTAAATCTCCCCTGGTGCAGCTTGAAGCCATTCCCTCTAGTTCTACTGCTAGTTACAGGAGAGAAGAGGCCCACTCACAGCTCAATACAACCTCCCTTCCTGGGTCTTCTATAGGTAAGCAGTCTCTTTTATTTCTGTACTCACAGTTGTTGTGTTTGAACCAGTCCTTGCCTTCTGCAGCCTAGGACCTTGTTGTTCTGCTGTCATTGCTGTGCTTTTCCCCTCTGTTACACTGCTGTTAAGAGCTTTTTACCATAAAGAATAGCAGAGGGTTCTAGGAGCAGTACTGGTAGGTCAAAATCCAGGGCAATCAGTGAAGTCTAAAGAACATCATGAAATGAAGCTTTGCATCCAGTGCGTGTGTATGTTTTCACTAATAACCTGTGCTTTTCTGTATTTTTATTACTAGCAAAATACCTTGTTTCTCATCTTTGTAGAAGTCTCCATGTTTCGCATGAAAGGCTTCTGAGCTCAAGCACTGAAATGACCAGAGATGCAATTTCTGAAACTTCAGATGAGTGGCTGTTATTTAGCAAGGGAATGATTCCAGGTCTTAAAACAGTAGATGTTTAAAATAAGTGATTTACACATTTAAATTAGGGCATCGTATTGGCCTGGCTAAGAGCAAATAAACTACGACCAGTAATAAGATTGAACTAATGTAATCTCTTTTGTGAATGTGGAAAAACAGATGTATTTCTTTAAAACTTGAGTTCTACCTTGTAAATACCTAAGTTTTTTTTTGTTGTTTGTTTGTTTTTTTTTTTTTGTTTTTGTTTTTTGTTTTAACCTATTGAGGTTTAAAGTCTAGTTCAAGAACTCTTCTGAAGCCTTCTGATTTCAAGCCTAGATTTGTTCTTGGCTTATTGCTGCTTGATCTCATAACAAAATTGCCCTTTATCTTTAATAACTCTTCACCCTCACTAGTATTTCTGTTCTGGTTAGTATTTATAGGTGACAAGAGTTCCACTGTTTAGCTTCAAAGCAACTGCTTTTTTGCTAGGCTGGCAATGACTGGGCCTGTAGAGGAGAGTTTATGGTCTGTATCAGATTAAGAAGAAGAAAATGAACAGTAAAAGTGTTAATACTGACTTGACTGAGATCCTAGCAATGACTTATGAGATGTATCTGGCTCTTGGGAGTGCTGCCTGACCTAAAGCTTCAGCTGGAAAAGCAATAAGGACTCTGCAGGACGAGTAAGGAGGGCACTCCCAGACAACCACTGAGGGTCGTGTGAGACCCCCATACAACCCTGCTCAAGCCCAGATGGCTGGGGAAAGTAGCTAAAAGGGGATGGGGTACCACGCTTGCTTAACCCAATGCATATATGGGTAGTAGATGTTTCTTCTCTATTAACAAGGTGGAGTAATGTAGTGCAGTGTGTAGGAAAAAAAAAAAACAAACCAAAAAAATAACACGAAACAAACTGAATGAGCAGGAGGCTGTGTTTGATTTGTAGAAATATTGCACCTGGCACTCTGCACTGAAAGTAAATCAGGTTTCCTCTCTAAACATACCTGTTTTCACAAGTGCAGGGTCCTTCTGTTTTTTGGTAACAATGTTACCAAAACATCAAACAGTTGCTTTTCCAATGATGAGCAAACTGCACAGTCCTGTTTTTTTGTCTCTTATACACGTGATTAAAAGAAGAGTAACTGCTGTGACAAACTATTCAGCTGGAAGTCTAGACAAAAAGCAGGAGGCATCTAATTCAGAGGCATATTCAATCTTTTATCATGCTGCATAGCCTATAAGAAAAGGGGGAACTATGGCACGTATCTGCCATAACTCATGCTCCTATCATGCTTCAGAGAGTATGGGGATTTATTTTTTATTCTATTACTGATACACAGTTACAAGTAAGAATGTAAATTCTGAGGGACTCCAGAACAGCTTAATTACACTTGGTGTATTAAACTTTCCAGCAACCAGAAAGCTTCAAAATGTGAAGATTTGTAACACGGTAAGCCACATCTCCTTGAATGGGGTTGCATGACTACAGCGGACCAAGATGAGTTTCTGGTCCTTACTCTTTAGACCTGGCATTTTGTATTAAGACAGGCAAAAGCAAGGCAGATCAGGTTATCAGAGTAGAAGCCTCTCTTGGTGAGCTCAGCAAGCTGAGCTTTATTTTGTTTAACTGAGTTTGGGTGTAGCTTGCTTGAGTGAGTGGTACTTCATTGCAACGCTGTTAAAAGGATAATCCATGAGCAGATGTTAAGCAGTGGTCTCTGAGTCCCGTGCTGTGTGCTGTTCTCATAGCTTGTATGTAGGCATGGCTCTGGTGGCTGCAGGTGTTTCTAGCAGGTTTGCCTACAGAGCAACCGTACTAGACGGCTAGAATGTGTGAGAATCAATATAGCCTTAATTTCTCATGCACGGTGCTTGTTCTTTGAGGCCAAGTCTTATGATATTATGGCATGAAGCATACTTTGACAGCAAGTGTAAAGGTCACAATCCCAACTGCTTGCAAAGACATAATAGGTAACTTCCCAATTTTCTGCATATTGGAGTGTTTTACTGACTTGATTATGACTCACAACTAGTAAATTTTTTTTTTTTTTTTGAATAATGATATTAATAGTGTTTTCTAGCATGAAACCATTCCAGAAGTCTGATTAGTAGGGGGAAAACAGTATTTCCGTTTGTTGAAACTGGTGAAGAAGCTTATCAAATAAGGCAATTGGACTGCTGGTTCTGGTAACTTGCCATATGAAGCAGCAATTCATCACCTTGCTCTCAACCCTAGATGTTACAGAGTGGTTACTGTTACAGCTGAAACCCAAGGCATTGTAGGCATTGAAGAGAATGGAGAAGTGATCCCTCAGCTCAATTTTCCTGCAGGCTTATTAGTGGCATCTGGTACAGGTTTGCTTTCAGTCTCTTTAATTCCAGATATTTGAATGGATGGCAGTCATTGACCTCAAGTCACCTGTGCTCTGGTTAGGTAAGCATGCTTAAGAAGCACTGGCTACTAGGACCTGAGTTTTGCATTCAACATCCTCCTCTGCCATCCACTGTCTTCCTGCTCTTTGTGGCTGGTGAGAAGGCAGGCCCAGATGTTGGCTATGTAAAGATCTATTAGAATACTCAAAAATTAAGAACTTAACTATAAGCAATGTCCAAAGATGTAGTCTCGAGCGCTCTGTTTTGTTTTAGAGGCTGTGGCAGATCTGTGTTTCTGGATGGTGACTTGTCTATCAAGTCTGAGATTACAGTGAACATTTACCTTTCCATCTCATCACCTCTTACCTCAGACTGGCTGCATGGGCTGACATCCCATTGTGACAGTGCTCCAGGAATCAAGAGCTTTAGCGAGTCACACTTGGAGTTAGGGGGGCTGTGCTGGCCAGCCCTTCCTGTGATTTATGGTTGTGCGAGAGTAGTGGGGAGAGGGGGAAGGCATATTCTTGAGGACCATTTTTATTTAAAATTAACTATGGTAACCACTTACAAGAAATTCTGTCTAATTATGGCCCCTCAAACTACTTAATTCTCGCTGTCTCCTTCTCATAATGCAGTCCCAAGAGGGCTGCCCTGGAGAGACAAAAAAAGTGTTCAGTGTGATTTAAATACAGTAGATAAATTTCAGCTACAGGTCACGGTGTGTTTTTCCCTTTGTCCTCAAAGGAGGAAGAAAAATGAGTCAGTGTGACTGGAATGCCACGTGGGCATCCCATCTTTTTCTTGCTTTAGTAGGTAAAACTTCAGATGCTCTGGGTGCCATCTGGTGAGGCTGCTGACACAGTGCTTCTGTGTCTGAGTGCTTTCTGTAAGTGCTGAGGAAAAGCCAGTGGGCCTGCTAGTGGGGTGGCCAAGTCCATGGAAAGGCCTGAGGTGAGAGTTTGAGCTCTGAAGCAATATGTAAGATGCAGATATCTAAAAATAAAGCCTCAGATATTTGGGGATGCACAAAAGTGGAGCTGGCTTGTTTCTGAAACCCAGTCTCTGAAATGTATACCATGGGAAGGATCTACTAATGTATTTGGTTATAAACCAGCCCTGGCATAATCACTCAGCAAATTTAGCTGGAGAATTCTGTGCCTGTATTAAACTTCACTTGTATTTCTATGACTACTTCACAAATTTTGTGTTGCAAGGAGCCAAGAGACTTAGTTTTGATAGAAACAAAACAGCTTTTTTTCTAAACCCACTTCTACCTGTTGAAAAAGCCCTTTGTTTCTTTCTAATTATCAAATAACAGATGGCTTATGTTAGCTTTAAGAGACGAGGAATTGGGATTGGGTACTGGGATAACAAACTGGTCAGTTATGCTTGGATTTCAACTGCTGTTGTTTACCAATGGCTCTGGCCCAATATTGCAGGACTGTTTGTGCAGTCCTCATTCTTTTGAAGTTTCTCCAGAAGGCAGGAACCAAGATGCTTCTCTTCTGGATTGTGAAATCTGAAGTAGGAATTTATCCTATTGTTGCTTTTGGAGAATGAGAGAGAGGAAAAGAGCTTTGGTCTGATCTTGTTTATGGGTGCAGATGACTAAAACAGCTATCTTGGCCAAGTAAGCCTTCGGATTAAATCTCCCTCATGGTTCTGTCCCAAGTTCAGTCTCTCTGTGGATGCACACAGTGTCAAAATGGCAATAATACATTTCTTAGCTCTAGATGTATATTTATAAAAGTTCATAGAAAACAAGTATTTTCTGGTGAACTTATGTGACATTGGGGTTGAGAATGATTATAAAAGTTGTTTAATCTGAATTTTATGATAGTGTTCTACTCCACAAATCAGCATATTGATTGACAGATGTCATGGTAATGTTATATTTCTCTTTAGTAATCTTTTCTCAAAACACAGCGTAAGTGTAGTTATGGGAGTCCTTTGTAGCTAATTACTCCCTTTGCTTGGAGATGTCTATGCTTAAGAAATGACCTAATCTGCTGCTCTTTCCTTGCATGTTTGGAATTAAAAGGAAGTAGAATCTTTATCCTGTTTGGATTTATATAATCCTCAGTACTTCTTTCTAAGCGTAGTAGCCTTTGTAGTTTTGTGCAGTGCCTAATGCACCTTCTGGCAATGCTGTATATTTACTGAAGCACTTTCTAAAACATTTAATGTGCATGTAATTAATGTGTATGTATATTTGCCTTCACTGCCAATAGATTGGCATCTGAGCTACTCTTTTTGCTGGTGGTACTGGTGCAAGGAAAAATATCCTTCTCTGCAAATATCATATGGGTTTGATGGATAGACTGCTCAATGGATGAGGATCTGGTTGCAAGATTGTACTCAGCGTTGGTCAATAGCTCAATGTCTAGATAGAGATCAGTGAGTGGTGCTCCTCAGGGGTCAGTACTGGGACCTGTGCTCTTTAATGTCTTCAACAGTGGGATTGAGTGCACCCTCAGCAGTTTGCAGATGACACCAAGCTGTGTGGTGTGATCAACACACCCAAGGGATGCCACCCATGCAGACCTAGACAGGCTGGAGCAGTAGGCCCAGGTGAACATCATGAGGTTCAATAAATTCAAGTGCAATGTCTTGCACCTCAGTTACAGCAACCTCTGCTATCAGTATAAGCTGGGGGTTGTGAGCATAAAGCACAACTGTGCTGAAAAGGACCTGGGGGTAGTGATGGTAAGTTGAACATGAGCCAGCGATGCGTTCTTGCAGCTCAGAAAGCCCTACAAGGGCAGGCTGAGAGTGCTGGGGCTGTTCAGCCTGGAGAACAGAAGGCTCTGGAGAGATTTGATAGTGTCCTTTCAATATCTAAAAGGGAGCTGTAAGAAAGAAGGGGACAAACTATTTAGCAGGATCTGCTGGCATAGGACAAGGCAAAATGGTTTCAAACTAGAGAAGGGAGATCTACACTGGGTGTAAGGAAGAACTTTTTTACAATAGGATAGGTGAGGCACTGGAGCCGGCTGCCCAGAGGTTGGGTGGGTGTCCTTTCCCTGGAGACATTCAATGTAAGGCTGGACAGGGCTATGAGCACCTGATTGAGCTGTAGATGTTCCTGTTCATTGCAGGAGAGTTGAACTAGATGACCTTGAAAGGTTCTTTCCAACTCAAATATTTAATGATAAGCATGCTGTCAACTATTCAGCCTTGCTCATGGAGGTTTTTTCCTGCTTTTCGTAAGTTCTAACTGGTAGCAAATGTAATAGTCTTTAGTAAATTAATATGAGTTTCTGGTGTGCTGACTCCTGAACTTTTCTAAGTCCATCTGTTTGGAGATGGAACAAGAAAACTCAAAAGGATAGGATACTGTGGCTATATAGCTCTCCTAGCAGGCTGGTATCACTTTCCCCCATGCTCTTGAAATCGTGTAAAAAGACTATGAATTAACATTGTATAGAATGATGGTCAAAAGTTAAGGTGGCAGAGTTGTGTGTATTTTTATTTAGTTATGATTCCTTGTGAGTGTTGTACTTTAAACTGTTTTTTTTTTTTTATAGAAGATATTGTGCCCTAAAAATGCAACTTCTAAACAGCTTTTAAAATGTTTCTTTTAGCTTTATTGCTGAGACCATGGTGAAATTACCCCAAGATAAAACTTCAGACTCTTCAAACCAATGACCTGACAGAAATGGGACTTCCTGAAATGAAGTCATCAAGGTAAGTGAAAAATATATTTGTGGAAAAATATCTAAAACTAAGACTGAGGAAAGCAGGTGTTAATGATGGCATGCATTTAATGTATTCTTTGTTGAAATGTTTGCTGCTTGCAGTTATGAGCCCTGCTGGAGTAATCTGTTTTATTTTACTAAAGTAAAAACGCTACGTTGTTGGCTATGCTACTTATTACAAAATGGTGGTGTCTCTGAGGTGTTCTGGCTATTAGCATGTTCTGTTATACTGTAGTGGCTGGCTCTTGGTGAAGTCTTCTACTAATATGTTTAACTTTGGTTTGGAGAATTTAATTTATTACTCTGAGAAAATTATATAGGGAATTTGTGCTGTTGATAGTCTCAGCTCTAATTTTTTTTGACTGTTTAAGTGGTGTTTTCAGTCTGGAAACAAGTCTAAAAACTTGTAGGACATGCTGCCAATACTACCCTTTGTAGATAAACTCCTTGTAGGGGCTTTACTTAGCAAGAAAAATCTTCTAATGGTGGACAAAAGTACAAGATGCTACAAAATAATGTTCTTTCTTGCATTTAGATAGTTTAAATGTTTATCATTAAGAAAAGAGAATGTCAGAGCTGTGCCAAACACAACAGATAATTGTTTTCTGTTCCAGTGTAAGCATTCGTCCTTTGATATGAGTAGCAAGTGTACTAAGCTTGTGATAATGGGCAACTACACTCACCCATTTTGAGAGGTTGGCAGCAGACCTTTGCAATGCCTGTAGTGTGACTTGAAGATGATGTGCTGCATTTACCTAAAAGGACAGGAAGTATTCTGTTCTTGACCTTCTTTTCAAGAATGACAATGTGTTGGCCAAGCATTTTGTTGCATCCTGCCTCACATAGGGGTTAATTTATTGAAAAGTACTGATTGTTACTAGGACTTCAACTTCAAAACTTTGGCACTTCATTATGTAGTCTTCAGCTTATTCCTTCAAAAACTGTGTTTTCCCCAGTGTGTATGTAACCTTGACACCCAGTCCCCTCCTAACTAGCACCTTACCTTTACAAGCTTTGTGTATAGCTACTCCTCTGTCCTGTTTGTTTTATAATCCAAGTTTTTTTTGGCTGCTAAATATTCCAAATCTGAAGTAAGAATTGGCTTTTCATGCATCTGCCTCACAAAAGTACATGTTCTCATTTATCAAGGAAACTTAATGGCCAAATATTTTTTTCAGCCATTCAACTAGGAATTTGAAAAAAAAAAAAAAAAAAAAAGAGCGGCAAGAAGAATCTGAAAGAGATGTTTGAAAGTGATTAGGAGGTAAAACAGACTTTGGTTGCAGATGTGTGCAGTTTCACTAACTGCAAAACACAGTATCAACACATGAATGAGTAGTTGGGCTAACCAGACTAGTGAAGGAAACCTCATAACAAATACTAGCTGGGGTTTTCTGGACTTTCCCTTTTCTGCTAGAGCTGTGCAGTGTATCTTGAAGACCTATATTTAGACTTCTGTTCTTCCCCTAAATAACACTGCTGGAGAGGCTTTCTTCAGGAGAATAAACTCTAGCAATGCAAGCTGTGGCATTTCCAACCAAATGTAAATCAGGAAGATCAGCAGCTACAGACTGACTAATAAAAAAAAAAAAAAAGAAAATGCTTCTGATGTACTTCTAATATTTAAGAAAGAACTTTATCCCCAAATAGCCCAAAACTTAAATGACAATGCAGTTTTTTACCAGCTGTATCAGAAAATTTATCATCCTTCAAACATGCAGACCTTCGAAGAAAACAAATAAGCAAGTACAAGTAGACCAGAAGTATTATCCTTTTGTAGATGGGAGTGTTTTGAATTTCTGTGCAAGCTTGTGCTACACATGAATGACATAGATAAGCAGAAATAAACCAGAAATAATTGGGGCATCCTTCCCAAAGGTTAAAGGGAGACAAAGGTTTTCAAGGTGTGATTGCAAATTCTCAGCATTAGGATTTTTACTGCATACGTGAGTCTGAATTTCTGCTTTTCTAGATCTGGTACAAGGAGAAGAGAATCTGTAAAATGAGTGTCCAACTGCTGGGCTGTGGTTGCTGAGTTAGTTTTGATTTCTTTAATTCTGCTGTCTTAGAAAATGTACTTTGAAAGTTTTAATTTTTTGTTTGGATGCAGAACAAAGCACTTACTGGTTTGTAGGATTCTTGTTTTCTGGCCAAGGCTCATCAGATCTCAAAAGTTTTAAAATGTTCTGTCATTATCCTTTTAAACTGTATTTCATTCTGGTGTTCAGCTTCTCTTCTAGGCTGCATCCAGGCTTGAAGATCTGTAGCTCTGACATTATAAAAGTTGTTTTTTCTGTTTCTTCTCTTTTCCCACCACTGTCCCAACTTGAGAGATTTTAGTTCAGGAAAATGTCTGTTCTCCTGAGATTTTTGGTTGTTTAGATAAGCAGCCAGAAGTTCAAGCTGAAGTTGGATTCAGATCTTTGAAGCTCACCTTCACAAATTGTAAAGTGAACTGGCTTGCCGTATGAGTTTTTTCTTTATATTTTAATAGTCTTTAGAGAATATTGGAAGTCATCAAACCTTGTTCCCTGCTGTATTATATACTACTTATCAGTTTTGCTAGACTCATGCATTTTCTGCCTCAGAGGGGAAAAAAAAATATACTAAAAATGCTGTAATACTGAATAGAATCCTGAAGATTCTTTCTATTCAAAAACTGCTCTTTTTAAAAGAAAAATACATATATACATAGAGAGACACAAATCAACCCCCCTCTCTACTTCATTCTCACCTTTGGTGGTAATCAATAGTCTCTCTCTCAAACTTCACACTCTTCAAGTAAGGCAATAGTGAGTTGATTTTAATGAAATAAAAAGCCCCAGAGAGAATGGAATGTATCCATACTGTAGAACCATTAAGTTCCTGAACGAACTTCTTTTGAGGAAAGCATCTTCAAGTGTTAGACTGGACACAGTTCCACTTGGTGTCCCCACATTGCACTCTGGTTGGGACAGGCTAGTAGGCCTTGAACCATCAGTGTGCCTTCTACTTAGCTAATTTTTGTGATGGTATCTTTAATATTAAATTACTGATGTTTTCAATGGTATCAATTTAAAAAAACAACATATACAGAAGTCACTCTTCTAATAGTTGAGCTCAGAATCAACCTTCATTTGGAGGAACAAGTCCTTATGAGCTCATTTCAAACAAAGTTATGTGGTATCAAAAATGAGCTGTGTTAACACAACTTTAAGTAGTTAGTCTGTGCTTCTTTAAAGATATTTGCAGAGTGACTAGATTAATCAGAAGCATCTTTTGTCAGTTTGAACTGATCTTTTACCATAGATTCCTGTTGATGTGGTAACTTGAATAGTTTAGTAAACCAGCTTACAAAATGCTACCAAGCTGTGTGTTCCCATCCTTCTATTTCACCACTGCCTTAATTTTCCTTTGAGGATAGTTTTCTGGGAAAACCCTTGAAGCTATATTACTAATGTGATCAGAGTTGAATAAAAATTTTTGGAGGGTTGCAGTCTGTGGAAGATGCATGAGACGATGACCTGCAAGCCTGCTTTACAGAAATAGCAAACCCTGGAATGTGGCCTAGATTCCACACTGCATGCTGGAGGAGACACTTAGTGGTGTTTTTTCATTTGTTCTAAGGTACTGAGTAGGATTATCCTTATTTTGGCTGCAGTGATAGCAAGAGGGCTAAGCTACAAGCTGCAGAGTTGGCTTAGCTCTGTGTGGAACTTTGTGCAGTAAGGTGTGGAAGTTTGGTTTGGAGTTAACTGTTCATCTGAAATGCAGTATGCTCTGGGATACTGCTTTAGAAACTGGTAGGCTATAGAGAGTAGTGTGAAGAAACAAATCCTGTAACAGCTTGTGTGAGGTTTCTTGTGGTTGTTGCCATTCCTCAGACTGCTGAAGTATCTTGAATCGGTTTGCTTTAAACTGAAATGAATGCATTTCTTACTTCCTTTGCTCCTTCATACGTGGTATCAATTATTTCAATTGGCAGCAATAGATTATCTAATATTGCTCATGATCTGACTAAGGGTTTGGTAGTTCTTTAAACATCACTCAAACTTTAACTATTTTTAAGGTTTAAAATATTTATTTCAAGTTCATGCTTGGACTTAGTGAAATGACATTAGAAAAGCAATAAATTGGGCAGTTACTTTCAGCAGGGATGTATTTTACTACAAAAACAATGCAAATATTTGTCTTATGTTGTTGATGATTACTGGCTGAACACTGGAGTGTAGCAGCTATGGAAAATTCCAGGTAAAAGTGTAAAATGATGAGTGAAAAATATCAAGGGTAATATTTCTTAAATGTGATTTCATTGACACATATCTAAAAATGTCTCCCTAGATTATCTGGGAGTTGTGAGGTTGAGTCATTTTAGCCCTTTTCTTTTTCACATTTACTCCATTTTCCTCATACTTCCTGAATCTATTTTTCTCATTTTCTTTTACTCTGCTGGTTTGTTCTTTCTTGGCTTTATTTTTAATTAGTTAAACATAAGTGGCCTTTGACATAGGAAAGATTATGAAAACAGTGGGATGTTGGTTACTGCTTTGAAAGAGTAAGGCAAATATTTTTGTGTGTTCTCCTTTGTCTGTTACCTCTCTCCTGGGGCTCAGTTGTCAGTAAGTGAAGTAAAACAGCCACTTGAGTGGGGGAAAAGGGAATTTATTTAGAATATTTCTTAGTTTTCTGTGTATTATGGCTAGAGGCCTAATAAATCTTGGTTCCATTGTGCTGTGCAGAGCTACAAATGTGTGAAATGTGTAACAAGAGCCTCTGAACATCATGGTGTGAAGTGTTATAACAGAGCAGACCAGGCAGGGAGGCAAAGTACTTAATTTTATGCACGCATAGCAACAATCAAAGATTTGGAATTGGCATCCAATTGTGTTTAACGCAACTTGAAGATTTGCTCTCTTATAATGGAGTCTAAATGGACATTAGTCTTCTGGAAATCTTGCCTATGTAGACATTTTGGGATTGTGGGAAGAGTTAATGCAGTTAGCTGTTATTGAGGGGACCACACATCTGTGATAAGGGCATTTCTGAACTCCTGCAATACATGTTACTGAGTTTCTTTTGTGACTCATGGGCTGATGAACCCTCCTGGGAAAACTTTGAAGACATGTTTTTGTTTATTTTTTCTAGCTAAATTCCTTTGCATATGAAAGTAGGTTTTGTTTGTTTTTGTTTCTGGATAAGCAAATATCTTTAATTTTGGCTAATATACGGGTAGCTTGATCAGTCGTCTTGAAGCCAGTGGACGTCCATTACATGCAAGACATGCAAGGGAAGCAGCTTATGCAGAGCACTTCTCAGCCATGGAGCCTGTATTAACTTATGTAATATTTCCCAAATCAATATTGCACTGTTTATCTCTTTGAAATTAACTAAGGAAAACAGAGGTTTTTTTTTGTTTGTTTTTTGAATGAATCCATTTAGGAATACTCCTGCCCTACTGTGGTGGTGTTGGTGAGGCTGGCAGGCAGTAGCCATGCTTGATTGTCATTCTGCACTGTAAAAATGTTGTTTTCTAGACAGAGGGAGGGCAAGAGATAACACAGAAAAGGTACATGATAGGTTTTGCCTCAATTCTGCCTGCTGCCATGGAAGGGGAAATCAAAGAAAATACTCTAGGTTTGGATATATGTGCTGGAGTTAAATTGGACATAATGCTGCCTTGCAAGAAATGATGAAAATTAAAATAAAATTCCACAAATATAAAGTTTAAAAAAATGAACAGTACCACTGAAATGATAAAGGGCTTCTCTATAGTGTTGCAAGTATAAAATAGTTGACCTTTAAAATGTCAATAGTTTCAGCATTTACCATAGAGTTCTGACATTTTAATAGTAACCATTGGAGCTTTTGTTTGTTTTAAAATGCTTAAATTCTTCTAGCAAATTATTGGCAGTCTGGTCATCTTTGAAAGGTGGTAGCTTCTTCTGGGACTATAGCTATCAGGGAAACAGAACCCATAATTTTGATGATGGAAGTCATCAAAATAGGGTCAGCCATATAAAAATAAGCACATTTCCTACTGCTCATGGGTTTCTGCTTGTGGCAGGAAAAGGAATTAAGGTATAATACTCATTTCCTTGAAATTTGTATTAAAATCTTTTTAAGAACCCAAAGTAGTAGGCAGGGCCTTGGGGGACCTTGTTCCTCTCTGGATTTGGATGGGTAGGGGTAGAAAATCCAGTCCCTCTGTGCCTTCCCTTCTCTGAGAGACTTTGTCTTAAACTGTTTTGGGGTATGACTGCTGTGGTTTCCCTATAGATGTAAGTATAGATGTAGTTCTCTATGCTTGATTATTCGGTGTTTTATGACCACTAAGGAAGGGCTTATATTGAAAGTTTTTTTTCTATTATTTGAATGTTGACCATAAATGACATTTAGCAAACTCTTGCTAGAAAAAAGCAGCACAGCAAAACAAATATTTCATCCAGTACCATTCTTATTTCCTGCACATGTACTTATCTATGCTTCTAATCCAGTTTCTGCAGTGTATTCTGTCTCATAGGCACCTGAGTGTCCACTTAAGTACAAAGTAAAATGTCTGGAGTTAGAATCCATCAGTTCTTATCTACTCTGTATCATATGCACAGCAAAAGGAAACAAAATCCCCAGTTCTATATGGACAATTGAAACACAGCTCTAGTGAATGCCTTTTGGCTGAAGAGCACTGCTCTTCAGTTGAAGCTTGCTAAAGTAAACTTACTGTGTGAGAAATGTGCTTTGTTGCAGCTTTGTTTGTAGGATAAGGAATTCCAGTGAATGTATAGTGTATTGTAGTTGTCTTATTCTTGGCTATAAGCTATTAACTATAAAAATGCTTGTGACCTATGCCTGCTGGGATGAGTCTAAAGTTCTTTAACTGCACTCAGTTGATGGATTTGTATTGGATCTTATAACATTTCAGCCTTTAGAAGGAAATCTCACATGAAATTAAAGCTGAGACTTCTCCCTTTTGAGCTGAGCTCTATCTAATAAAGGGTTTATACGAGTTATCTACAACTCTCCAATGAGATGAAGGGTTTATAATGCTGCTGGCATGTCACGTGTCCTACCAGACTAGCATCCTGGGCTCTTCAGAAGGGAGTTGGAGTGAGAATAGAAGATACGCAGCTGAGCCACCTGTCTGTGTAAAATCAGTGGAAGGGATCAGAAGCAGATCCTCTAATCAGTTCTCTAATTCCCATACGAGAGAAGGGGAGTTGAGTTTGTACTCTCCCTCCCCTTACTCAATGGTAAGCACTGTTGCCTCTGCCTCAACATTGAATATGTTCTTAAAAGTTGGTGGAGATTCTCAGTGTTCTAGAATCGTGTCGTAGTCCTTGTAGCTCTCCTAGAAAATAGAAATAACTGGCCATAGGATCTTTGAAGTGAAAGCTGTATCTTCATCTTTCAAGCATACCCAACTCGTCTCTGTTTGAAAGGAGGAAACAAAAAAATAAGGAAAAAATCCTATAGATTGCAGTCTGCAGAGATGGTAGAGAGGCCAGTGCTTGAGTGAGGGGCACTCTGCAGCATCATGAGAAGGAGTGCATTCAGGTCCATTTCTCAAAGGGGAAGAGCTGTAGCTGTGAATCTGCATTATGCTGTTTACACTACTTTACACTACTGTCCTTCTCTTTTCCAAATGGTTTGGAAGCCACCACAGCAGTGCTACACTTCAAATGTGAGTGTCTACAGTTAAAAAGGGAACAAATAAGGTAGTAGGTAGAGAAGAATAACTTACCGGGAACACACTCTTGCACACACTGATTAATTGAGCTGTGTCAGTGGCCTTGTAATGCTACTGGAGACGTGGAGACGCTGTGGTGCCTGCAGGTTTTCCCAGCTGCTTTAGTCTGTGTGTGTCATGGAAAGATTAATGCTGTGACATAAGGCTATAAAGTGACCTTGTGTGTCTCTGTGATGACTTCTGGAACTGGTAGCTAAGGTTGCTCTCTAGCTTTACTGTTTTGTTTTTAATGTGCTATTATCTTCCTGCAGGATCCTGCAAATAGTGGCATGGTTTCTCAGTAATGCATAGGGACTGAAAAAATGTCCTTTTATGGTAATCTCTTAAATGTGATGCAAATTTCAGTAAGGAGTTAATGTTGAGAGATTATTGTTGAAGTTACGGTAGATCACTTTGTCTTTGAAGAGCAGCAAACAAAACCCTGAATTAAAGATCCTGATGATGTTAACACCTACATGATCTACTAGCAACCAAAAATACTGGTCACAAATCTTACCATGTTTTAAGCTGTCCTAGAATGACTTTTCCTAGCAGAACTATTTCAGTCTGTGGTTTAACACATGACCATAAAATATCTCTTCCATTTTTTTTTTTTTAATTGAGATGAGACTATGGCTGCTACATGTTATACAGCAGATTCTGTTCATGCAAGCTGATAAAACTGAAGCAAGTTCAAAATGATGGGACTGAATTTTGGGAAAACCTTCTAATTTCAGGGCACTTCTATCTCATTTAATCCCATATTTTTTGCACTGTTCATTCTTCTGACTAAAATGTGAACAAAATTGGCCTGAAGTAGTAAGGTCTTTGCTTTTTGTATTTTTATAGCCGTAGTTCTTTGGTGGAAATAGTACTTACTTTCGTATTAAAATCGGTACATAAGATTAAATAAGGCTTTCTTTGTTCAAAATATGCTACAAAAGGTGTGAAGGATGTGGATTGTTGTCCATCTATAAATGTCATATCTTTGCAAATCTTATGACATCACTTGATCATATTTTGTCCTGCTTTATGGATACAACTGTTAAAAATTATATATGCACGAGTGGGGTTATGGCAGCTTTTTCTGGTAGCAGTGAAATGTAATAAATTGTCTGATACATCAACTACTTCTTTACTTGAGAACTCATCTGCCTACAGAAGGATTTCAGATGCTGGGGGCAGCAGGTGGGTTTCTGTAGCAATGTCTGAACTCTGAAAAACATTCATTACTTGATGTCCTGTTACAGCTGTTTCCAACACAGTATGTTGGTGCTTGTCTGCTATTTGTCTTAACACTATTTGCCCTGGCAGTGAATAAATGTGCAGGAATGACAATATGAAGAGCAATATTATCTGAGTAGAATGCTTCAATGGGAATGAATCATCAGTAGTAGCTGTATATAGTATATTATCAAGAAAAGCCAAGCAGTTGTATTAAATTCCCTGCTCTTTATTTAGAGGGTACACAGAACCTGTGCACATAGATTTCTGTGAGGGAGTTAAATGCCACACTGAATTTATAGGGAAAGAATAAGGCACGGTAGGGTCACCCCACCTGTACCATGGGTCTGAATGTAGCATGACATTGTGGAGCTTGGAAATGTAGAGAAATGTAAGGTGAGCATTTAATATCGCATAATGTTTCTTCAATTAGGAATTTGAGTATCAGTGGAATAAATTAGCAAAGCTAAACACTGAGATTCCTGAGGACAAAAAGCAATTCTTTATTACTCAAGTGTTCTCTATTGCTTCTCAGTGTTGTTGTCTATATAAGTTTTGCAATAAGAGTCAGTCATATCAGGCTTTGTTTATTAGTGTTACTCCTAAGCTTTGGTGTTTTTGTGTGAAAGGCAAACAGTGACACGAAAAATGGCTGAGGAGTCCTGAGGTGTTAAGAAACCCTGACAATGAGTCAGCCTTAAATAATTAGTAACAGATAGCAATTGCTCTGTTTTCAAAGTATCTAAAAACAATTAGCAGTTGCTACACAAGTTAATTTGGCAGTATTTAATTGTGTGGTACTGATCTGCGAGCCAGAAAATATATAGAGCAAGCTCTGTTTATTGCCATTTTATGCTCCAAAACCATGTTGCATCACTTATCTCTAGGAAAAATACCAGCTTCTCCCATGGTTTCTTTTTTCAGTTGGGAACCCTAGGCTGTGGTATAATGGCAACTTCCAAAAACGTTTCTGCACAGGAAAACAGCAGTGATCTGGCTGGCTTATAGTTGGTAGGGCCTGGGGACAGGGATGTAGGAGCTGAACTGAATTATACAACGTTTTGTGCTTTTTTTTTGCTCTGTGTGTGTATTAAGGCATCTGTGGCTCTGTGCTAGGAGGCAGAAGTCATGATGGTTGTGAATCTTGCTTGTCAGCATAAAGCAGTACTTATGTATGTGGTGCAAGGCTGTAGTACCAGAGCAGTTCTGAAGTTTCTGTCATGCCCTACAACAGCTCATGGTGATGATGGATTCTGAATGCAGCATTACTGATAGTGCTCTTTGGGGGGGGCAGTAAAGCCTTTCTTGCAACAGAACAGGCATGCACAGTTAGTACCTCAGTTTCCTTTACATCTGCATACAAGTTTCCTTATTCAGAAGGGAACGGTCATTCTATTCAACAGGCCATAGGTTTTTTTTGTGGTTTAGACATCTGTCTGCTAGGTCAGAGGTTTGAAATTCCTTGCCCATCTATAGCAGGGGTTCAATTTCTTTCTGTGTTTCTGCATTTTAATCTGGTGACGTGGAAACAATTAATAATGTTTTGGTAGTGTATTTTGATAGATTTTTGACAAGGAAGGTGCTATTTATAGGGATTATATTGCAAAGGCTGTAGTAAACATTACTCATAAATGGCTGAGATTTTTTAGTAGAGAAGGCAGTTACTCAGATGGAGAGAGCTCCCTTTTACAATGCTAGTAGCTTTGTTCCAAATTAATAATTAAAAATATTAAAAATAAGCAACTAATTAAAAACTTGGTGCCATCATTTCAACATTGTGATGCCTGTGCAGTGCCAGGACATTTTCTCTGGGAATTTACATGTGCTTTTTCTTTAGTTGAGTCACAAGAGAGAAGTCGAGTTGTTCTCTCATAGGAAGGGCATTGTTATACTTCAGAAAAAGTAAGGCAGGGTGCGTGATTCTTTTAAAAAAAAAAAAAAAAAAAATTAGAAAATGTTTTCATGTTTTTTGAGGCCTGTACTGAAGTTGATTGAAACATGGAATCAACTACAGATGTTCCACTACCTCAAATGACAAGCTAAAAATGACAAGCTTGTTTACTGTCTTAAAGTGCCCGTATTTTGCATTTTGTAATATTTTAAGCCTGAATTTACAGGAGTAACTACGGCTCTAGATTGTATGCACAGAAATTAAGTTGGTGTGTTTGTGAATAAATTCCCCTTTTATGTATTTGTATAAATGCTTTAGAACATAGTGTAAAATTCTTCATGGTTAATAGAAAAGCATAATCATCGTGAACTGGTGGAAGCTCTGCTTGTTTGTGTCGTATATTGGATTTCAAAAGACAGTTATCAAGCCATTAATGGCTTGCAAAACAGCCCCTTCACCCCTGCTGCTATTCCTGGCATGAAACTTCTGCTGAACAAGGAAGGATGAAATCCTTGAATGCATCTATTGCTCAGAGGCAGTGAGAAAGAACTCCAAGCAATTTTTGTTAATTGTTGTGCACTTAGTTAACTGTATACTGAGTGCTTGTATTCTCGGGCTGTCCGTATCTGTGATAACATCTGGAGACTGTGCCTGCCTGCACATACATGCGGCTTCTTCACAGGAGGTTGTACATTGATATTAATTGAGAAAGGAAAGCTTGGTGGGCCAGTTGGGACACTACGTCATAGAAATTGTGAATGCACCTTACTGTTGGCTTGATGCTTCAGTTATGATTCCCAGCCTCTCGAGATTTTTCTTGAAGATCAAACAGATGTTCTAGAAAGCAATTCAGCCCCTTAAAGATCTGAATCTAAAGCAGCTTGTCCATGAATTTTTCTTCTGACTGTAGAGGAAGTCTAAATGTGTGTACGTTAGTATTTAAATTCAGGTCAGGATTATACTTTTAACATGCTTCCTATCTGTCTCCTCATGTTTTTGGCTTGTGTTGAACAGCCTTGGAGTGGTTTCCAGTACATGTTACCTCTGTGGCTGTATCTGCAGAAGGCCATGATTATGCTGCTTTCAGTGATGGATTAGTTATTTCTTTTCCTATGATTTTGAAATATCACCTGGCTTGTAACTGTACTTTTTGAGCAAAACCCTCTCATGTTTGCAGAGTTCAGCATTTCATGTTGGGTTCTGATATATGTGTACTTGGAAGATGTTGCCTATATTTCCTCTGTTCTACGTTCTGTCTCAGTGTTTCAAAACAGATTGTGCACCCACCAGACAGCCAAACTTGAGTATTTTCTGCAGATATCTTTGGGCTTTTCAAGAGACAGATACAGGTTTGTTCATACAGTTGAGTCTGGGTATATTTCTGGGTTGGAATTCATGAAAATATTGCTGCTGTGGAAATTATAGAAAATTATTAAAGCTCCTTCTCTAGGGATTACACTAACTGGTCAGTGGATTTGAGCTTATAGTTTATTATAGCAAGATCTAATATAGGAGTTTGCTCTTGGGGTAAACATGCATCAATCTAGTTGCCACTGAGTAAGCACACAAAGTACATAAACAAGAAATAAGGAATCTGTAACTCGAAGTACTTGAGTCATAATAGGACAGGGTTGGAATAGTCTGTTCTCTGCAGCATGGGGAAAGCTGGATCAGTAACAGTATTTTTAATGAAGCCCTGGTTCTGTGGAAGTTCTCTGGTGAAGAAACTCTTTCTAACTTGACACGTTGCATTGATTATCAGATTATTCTGTTGTTTGGTGTGTTATATGAATATCTGCAAAATGTATAACGCCAGTGGTAACTATATACAGAACGAACATTGCAGGAACTTCAGCTTCAGGATTTACTTTGTGTTCTGAGAGATTTCGTGACTACCTTAAGTTTTGGATGGTACTTAATGTTTAATATTAAAAAACACTGATTTTTCTGACAGCTTGTAAACAACTCAAAATATTAGTATGCTTGTGCACTCTTTCCTGCTGGAAGATGTTTAACAATGTTTTAGACAGTTCAAAAATATTTAAATAAAATCAGCTGTGAGTTTTTGAGTACAGTAGCTTTTCTATCAGGAACCAGACAGCTTAATGTTTTGTCAATTAGATTAGAGTTGAAATCGTCTGAATGTGTTTGATAGCAGACAGCTAACCAAAACTTTTTCCCATTGAATTGGATTAAACTGCTGTAATAAGAGCAATTATGTGGTGGTTTGTGGCCAGTTTACTGACTCTTATTATTTAAATAAATTTTAAGGAATTTAAGTTTGACCTTTTCTAACATCAGAGAGCAGCGGGAGATTGGAAGTAAACGAACTGACTAAAGACATGTTGAAATGTCAGATTTTCTCAAGCATACAGTCAGTGTTGAAAATGGATTATATTAAAGCTGCAGAAGATCTTTGAAACTTCTCTAATCTTTGTTTTTTTAAATTGTTAGTGTTTAGTTCACATCACTTCTATGTTTTGGTTATGTTCTAAGTGAAACCCTGTAAATTAAGAAATACCAGGTGGTAATAGCTGTTCTACATACTTTAATACTCTGATGCTTTAGTTCTAACTAATAACTACCTATTCTGCTTGCCCAGTAAGACTTAAGTCATCTTCCAGAAATAGAAAGAAAGGAGATCCATGGGAATGTTTCACAACTTCTCTGGAGCACTTGGATATCATTTGACTCGCAATGAAAATAAGGAAGGTATAGAGAGATTTCAGTTTTGTTTCAAGCAGTATAAAAGCAGTGGAAAATTTGGCGGAGTGCAATAGCGATTAACTTGTGGAGGACCAAAACCTGTACAGAACAGTTCTTTTGTATTTGCTAATTAATAAAGGTCTTGGTCAGTCATAGTTTCATTTCTGGCTCGGAAATGGGAACGTAGCGTAAACTTAGAAGTCAGGTCAATAAAATAATATATTCACTATAACCTGCATATACTCTGTAACATCTGTCAATCTTAATAAGGATGTGAGCACAAGCTAGCTGTTAAATATGTGTAAAACACTGTGTTTTTCTGAAATTGTAGCAAAATTTTATGTGAAACAAAGCAGTAAACTGTACCTTACTTTGTATATTAAAAAAAAAAAAGTGGAGCAATTTAAGGAGAGCTAGCTCAGTCTGCTTGACAAAAGTTTTAACTTTTTCCTAAAAATAGTCCCTTTTTTTTTTTTAAGAATAATTATTTCATAAACTATTTTTGTTAGACAGAGACTCTCAGTTGTTAAATTCCAGTTTTACAAATTTTAAACAAATCTATTTTGGTGCACCTACAATACATGTATCTGTATTCCCATGTATATTCCTGGGAATTGAGCTGGTATTTGTGACTGATAGGAGCCAATAAAAGCTGATGGTAGCTAACAAAAAGTAAGACATCTCAGTTGTAATTGACTGGAACTCAAAGGGAGATAACAATTATACGTGTTACTTTAACATATGGAACAAATACATCACAGTTTGGAGGGACAGGGGGTACATGATGCCTGAGAAGATGTTTCAAGGGATATCACTTAAAGCAAAACTTCTGTAAGAGATAGTATGGCACAAATGAAATTTTGTGATGCATGGGACTCCTGTCTGAAAGAAAAGAATAGAGCCTGAACTGAATTCTTTCTGACCTGAACTTGCCTGCTATCCTATCTCTGTTGTGAGGAATGTCAGAGTCAATATATCTCCAGCGGGGCTCTGCATGGAAGGGGTGAATGGGAGCAAGTTGATCACAATTCTTTTTTTCCTTCTTAACTGCTTAATTGTACCTTAGCTTTATATGCAGTGACTTTTTGTGCTGCCTCTTTCTGAATGATGATAGCCTTGTGTACTTAAAGGGTAATGTCATTTGAGCTTCAGAAAGCATCAAGAAGTTAATGGTAAATGTGAACTAGTGCACTGGCATACTGCTAGGACCTAAGCAACAAATCAGATGAGTAGGAAGCACTCTTTGTTCTCAGATAATAGAATATTCTACATGCCTGGGAGGGATGCTAATATTTCAGGTTTAATTTTTAAATAAACAGATTTAAAAACAAAGAACAAAATACTTGAAGGGATTTGAGGTCAGTTCAGTAGATACATTCAGTTATTTGCTCTGTCACATGCTTAATAAAAAGCAAAAGAACAGAATGGCAACTTAAAGATAGGGTTAGCAATTCCTAGGTTCCATGTAAATGTTTCAAGGCAGAGCAAAACTGACGTGGGTTGCTGGCCTTTCTAGGGAGGTGTGCTGACATCCTGCCAGCACCCAAGCTCTTCTGGTGGTGTTTTTAATGGAAAAAAATGCAGTTGAAAAACTGTTCTTTCCCAAAATTGGGAAATTGAAGTTATAATACAGTCAGCTCTTAGCCTTACTGGTCTGCCATTAGGAATAGGCCTAAGCCCACTGAAACCAGAAGGGAAATGTATTTACATCATAAATCAGAACAGTTTTTTCTAATGCACGAACTTCGTAGCTGACAAATGCAGACCCTTACCTGCATTTTCACAAATGATGGAATGTTTTACATCCTGCTTCTGAACCAGTTCCAAAGAGTTTCATAGTCTAGAACTATTTGACTGCCTTCTTAATCATCACGTTCTTTGAAATGCTTGACCTATTTTGAGCTAGAGATGATTAGGAAACCCAAATCACAGAATCACAGAATCGTAGGGGTTGGAAGGGACCTCCAGAGATCATCGAATCCAACTGCCCTGCCAAAGCAGGATCCCTACACCAGGTCGCACAGGTAGGCGTCCAGGCGGGTCTTGAATATCTCCAGAGAAATGGTTGCACAGCTGCCAAATCTGATATGCCAGGAAAGGGAAGGCAGTAATCTGTAGCATGGGGCAGTGCAGCTAGGGAGCAGTAGTAAGTAGTGTCATGTAGCAGCTGATGCTGGTCAAGGTATGCTGTGGCCTTCATTAGTACTTGATATTCATCTAGAGGGCTCTCCTTTCTCGACTGAACTACTCAGTGACATGTCTCACCATGCAGGCCTCAGTGCCTTTGTCCACTTCAGAATCTTCATTACTGATGGTGGAAGCATAGTGGCAGCAGGGTTAAGAACAGGCTGTAAAGTTAAATCAATGTACTCTTTACTATCAGGTTCAATTAACTTTAAAGTTGGAAAGCAGAAGCTTAAGGGAAGCTATGAGAGACCTCTTAGCAGAACATGGACGGCTTAATGTTTTTCAGGTCTGAGGACAAAAGTTATAATGAAGACAGTAGGTGGCAGAAAGATGAATCAGTTCTACGCACTGAAAACATCATCCATTGTCCTGTATTGTCTGTTTCACCTCAGGCTCAAAAATTCTTGTGTATAGTTCTTTAATGTGTGTTCTGGAAAGAAGTCAGGAAATAGTTTGGATGCGTGTGTGTGTGTGTGTGTGTGTAGCAAATTGCCTATACTTACTTTGAGTTCTGATTTAAGGCAAACTTACCCAATTGGGAAGATGAGAATTAGTTGTAGTTAAGTGTTGAAGAGAGTTCCTTATTTCACTGCTTATAGTGCACTTTAAGAAAGAACATGAGCTTTCTGTGTAGTTCAACCACACAACTCAGAATCACCTTTGATCGAGGTTCCTAGAGATCTACCTCTAGACTTGTTCTCTTTCCTAACCCCATAAAACAAGGAGGACTTTTGTACTGGGACTAATGCATGCACAGTGGTTAGTATTCATAATGAGATCTTTCATCACTTCAAGGTAAATTCATCACTATTTTAAGATAAATGTAAGAATGACACATTGCTGTTTTGAAGAAGTATTTGAAAATCCTTGGTTTTTTTGTTTTTGTTTTTTGTTTTTTTGCCTTTGCTGCAAGATAAACCTGCTGGGGTGCCAGTGTTTTGTGACCCTTACTCCCTGCCTTTGAGGTAACAGCTTGCTCTGCTGTGGGCTGAGTTAGTCACATGCCCACTTTAGAAGGAAGCTAATTCTTTCTCACTGCTGTATTGCAGTTTATAGGCTTCAATGCTTACCCATGTGTAGCAGCTTTGCCAGTACTGTAGTTTTATTTCCATGTCAGTTGTCTGCTCTTGGGGTGAGATGATAATATGAATGTTTCTGTTGAACTCCTTAGTTAACAGTTGATTTAAGTGATTAACAGTCCTAAGGTCATTCCAGAACATCTTGGCCTCGTAAAGGTTTTCTAATATCTCATTCTTTTTGTACATTTCTTTCTCCCTGTGTTTCTATATGATGGGCAAGAGATGTAATTGACGGGATAGACACTTTCAGTATCTTTCACTGTATCTTAATGACTTGAAACATCTTTTGCAAAACAGGCTTGCTTTCTTGACTGTGGACAGGTCGACAACATTGTGGGTTTTTTTTGAAAAATACTTTTTAAATTAAATGAACTGAATATGAACTGTCACTTGTGTTCAGTGTCTAACTTCTCACTTCTGTATAGAGATTGCTCTTATAGTTGTCTAACCATGGATACATGAATGAATGCTATTCTAGTTGTAGGCACATGAGTAAATGCTTCCCATTTTCCTGTTTTTCATCATCTTTTGATATTATCCTGTGTATTTTGCTTAAATTTTTCAGTTATCATTTCTTTTCCATGTTGGATAATACTGTTATTGTTTAGACTATACTAAAGTGCATTCTTCCACTTGGATGCTAACCTTAATGCAATCTATGGAATATGGTTGTGTCTTGTGTGCATTGCAGATCTCTAGCAAATCACCAGATGCTTTCCAGTAAATAAAATGTGAGCAGTTCCAGGACACGTTTGTAACCATCTCTGCTTGTCAAACCTACCTTGAGCAAGCTATTCCTTTGGAAATCAAATTTATGGAACAGCAAGGATCCCAATTGTGTTGGATCAAATATCTGGCTCCTAGAAATATAAAGTTACTGCTGAGCTTCTAACATAACAGCATCATTGAATTCTGATTGCGGAGTTGAGAATTTTTCCATCTCATTGACTCAGAAAAGACAGAAGCTGATTTCCCCTGTTCTGTCTTTGGACTAAGATGATGTGTCAGTAAGATAAGTAGTCTCCTACTTTAACAAAGTGGTCATTAAATAGCTTAGTGCTGCCTTTAGACTGTACCTTTTGATTTTGTCTTCAAATGAATTTGGACAACAAAGTCTTGAAGATTGGAAGTAAAATGTTTTCCTTAAGACTTATTTCATATTTATGGCCTTTCCAGTTCAGTGTATCTGCACTTTACTATGAAGGACCAGGTGTAATGAGAAAACAAGTCAGATGCTGAAAAGTGTAGGTATGAGATGCCTGTTTATTTCCACTGTGCAGAATTCAAGATTCCATATTCACTGCAAGAGGAAAAGATAACCTGTGAGGTCCAGAAGAGCTGCTGTCCAGGTGGAAATGCTTGGCAGGGGTCTGTGTCCAAATGGTAGCTCTTCAGACTTGGAAGTCCAGACACAGCTTGTGATTCATCGTTCAAAGCCAGTCTCTTCCCAATAGAGAAGTGAATAGGACTCAAGTATCAGTAATAACTGAGAGGTACTTCTTGTACCAACAGTACGTAATGATTAGAGCAGTCATCTGGGATATAAGACTTGAATTCTTGCCCCTCTGCATCTCAGAATTTGTCTTTTCAAGAGATTTGTCTACTTTACAGGAAATCGCTTTAAATAGTTTTTTGATATAAACAAAAATATTAGTGATGGTTGTTTTATATATTAACGGAGAAATGGAATCGCCAGTCTGAAACCTAATTGATCATTTGGCAGGAAGGATTGCTGCCTTTTAGATTCTGGTGCTTTTCCTGAACATCTGCTGCAGCATAATACAGCTATTAGCTTTGTAAGCAATCTGTTGCCATCAGATTATCGCACATGGTTTATATCCACCGGGATCTCAAAATTGGCTATTGCAGCTTCAGAGGATAGCTTGATGAAAAGCTACTTATTGCTGGCATCTGTATGATGAACTGTTGCTAGTGGGTGAGAAATTGTATGATTTTCTTGTTTGACGATGGCACCATAGTGAATATGCTGATGTTGTGCATCTGTCATGATCTGCGCAAATCATCTTCTTACTGAATATCTGAATAATCATCTTCTGAAAGCGGAGGCAAGCAGTTACAAGCCTCTTCTTAGACATGTTCTTTTTAATTTGTGCAGTTCATACAATATACAAAGCAGTAACATTAATTGGATTTATTCTCTGGAGTCAAGTAGCAAGCCAGGTTCTTTTTCTAGCCTAGTTTTCTATGCAAATCCATCTTTTTAAAGTACAAATATTACCAAAGCAAATACTTGCATGAACTTGTCTGGAATTGCTGAGTAGAAGCATTCATCATACAAATGTTTCTTCCTTTTGACTTGAACTCAGCCATAGATCGTTTCTTCTCTAGTGGAAATAATTACACTAAGAAGGCAACAATTTAAACAGGTTATCACTGTCCTTAAACTTTCTAGCTGAAAAATTGGAAGCTAGTAGGTCAAGTGGAGCCTTAATTTCTACCTGCCTTATGTTCACTGAAACTGAACACAGTAGAAACAAAGGAGGTGTAAGCAGTCTCCAAGGAGTCTAATGAGTGATGTATGGGAATTTTCACAGGAATTAGGCTTCACCATCCTCACTATAACAAGCCTGGAGAATACATGAAGAATAATGAGGTGTTTACTAGTAGTATTACTGGGGAAATCTTAGTCCTTGTTGGATTTCATGAAACTAAGACTCCATGTGAAGATAGATGGAATTCTTCCCTGTTGCTCAGTTACCCAGAATCACTGGATCTCAGAAGTGGCTTTACAGCTGAAGCAGTTTAGCTCTGCATATTTGGTTTGTCAGGAATAGGACACCAACTCATTACTAAGTCCCTTAATAAAAGGTATTACGTATGTTAGAATAAAGAATGTATTGAACTTGATTTCAGGAGTGTTTTTATGTGCTAATGTATGAAGTGTAGAAGGTCTTGAGGGACTGTAGAACACCACTACAGCACTGGCAAATGCACCACCAAGAGTGCATGCAGTCATGAGGACCAAAAATCAAATGGAGTAGTCTAGTGCTGTATTCCAAGCTATATGAATTACAGGGGCACAGCTGAGCAAATATTTCTCTGAACATCATGAATAACTGCTTGGACCAAAATGTCAGCTTTAGTTTTGCTCTGTTTGGAAACCGTTATTTAATGTTTGTTAATATTATAGCAAGCAATACTTGCAGAAATATCTGTAGAAGCAATATATTTCATGTTAGTTGTAGAAAGCAAATGCTTCATCTAAAATAGCTGAGAATGCTGTTCTGAGCATTAATCTCATGAATTTATAAGAACTGGACTTCTGTGTCAATTAACTGAGAACTGGAAAACCAAGTGTTTTATAGGCCAATCTGTGGGCAGTTTGATCAGGAATTTAGGATGGAAAAAAGAAATACTGGCCAACAGTAATCCCTTACTTGATTTTCTGACTGTAGCAAAAAGGAGGAAAATCGTGTAAGATGGATTTTCATTCTTAAAATGCTTTGCTATTTATATCTGTATCTAAAACTGTTTTGCTTTTTTTCAAAGTCTCAGTGACCACAAATAATAAAACACCAACACTGCTAGCTTCTGAAAATGTATGCAGGGTTATATTTTTGTTAAAATTGATTTTATCTCTATGTAGTCTGAGAACTAAATCATTTCTGCAAAGGAATAAATGGCTTGACCATACATTTTTGCTTGAAAAGAAGAACTTCTATAATTTGATTTATTCTGAAGCAAAATTGGGAAAGAAAACTAGTACTTTGTAAGTGAGCAATATCTGTGTATAGCTAGTATTTGCATCAAAGACTTACATGCTCATAGCAAAGTGCAAGTCAAAAAGATGAGCAGGGATTTGTCCTTGACCTTAATTCATATTTGAATTGAGGACTATAGAAAAAGTTGTATAAATGAAATAATGCAAAATATAAAACTAAGAAGGAAATTCCAGTGTAAAAGCTCCTTTGCTCGTCTTGGAATCTGACTGTTCCTTTTTGCTTAGGCTTTGCATTTTGTAGTTTGCATTTTGTAGGCTTCTTCCAGACTGGTTTATGCTTGCAACCAAGATTCAGATCTTCTACCAACAGATGTGTGAAACAGTCCAGACTTTTGCCATTTGAAAAAAGATATATGCAAATACTTTCCAAACTAGAAATTCCCTGAAGAATGTATGCAAAGTTCTTCTTAATGTGCATGTAATTCCTTTTTCTTAATTTGAACAACAGACATTATACATTAAAATGTATGAATGTTGCCACAGGATGTCTGGCAGGAAAATGACTGAAATTTGAAGCACTGAGCTCTTCTAGTCTCAAATGTGAAATGCAATCGGAGATCTGTAAAGGATCATTTTAACTTTTAAACAGCAGGTTCCTTAACATATTTGAAAATATTTATTTTCTATAAGAACAACAAAAAGAAAAGAGGGAAAAAAAAAAGCAGTTAATCTGTAAGGATAAAAAGCAGGCATTCTTGAAGACTAAAGGGGTATGTAACTTTCTGATCATCCTTAGTGCAGTTGTCTTTTTCCCTGTTGGCTGAGTTCTGAATGCCAAGCGTGCTTTGGATCTCCCCTGAACTCCTGCCCAAATCAGCATGAAGTGGTATTGTGTAAGAGTAGTGATCTGAATAAGACCAACCAGTATTATGAAAATCTGAATGCATGCAGTAAGGATGATGCTGAATTTATGAGCATTTTTCTTCTACTGGTTTTAAGATGCTTCATATGATTGACCTACCTGATTGGCCGTTCTATTGAAATGTGGATTAGTCAAGTACGGAGTCAGAAGAATCCATTACTTTTGACTCCTTATATTCTTCTGCTGTCTCTTGTTCTCTCAATTCTTTGGATGCTTGAAAACATACCTGCTACTAATGTTTAATTTACAAGATGTGAGCTTCTGATGTGCTGAGATGCTTGACAAGAAGCTGTCTTTACTTACTTCTTTCTATTTTCTCTGCGTTTTAAAGACACTTAAACGTAATGTTTAAGTCAGAAGAAATTCACTCACATTACTGGCCAGTAAAAGTAATCTGAAAATAATCCAGCACAGTTTATTTAGTCATGACATGAGCTGTATATATTTGTCCCATCTCATCATATTCTGTCTGTCTGCCCACAGCTGATATTTTCCAGTGAAAAGCAGCCATGCAAATTCTGCCTGGGTTTAGTGTAAAGATTTTTTTCTGGGGTAGACATTAACTTCATACAGCTCTAGAATGTGTCAACTTGTTTTGAACCTGCAAGTGAAAGATGTGATGGTTGGTTCCCTTTAGCAGGCTTTTGTGCAGGTTTTTCTAAATGATGTTGCTCCCTTAACTGGGTCTGTGCTGCTTCTCTTGCTGGCTGAGCTGGTGACTTACCTCCAGTGAGCTCTGTTGGTTCCTTGTCTTGTTACTATGAGCTTTGAGAACTATTCTTTAGAATGCTCATATTATAAACACGGACAGTCTGATATAGCTAGAATAACTTTCAGTAGTCAATATTTGAATATAAGTGCCAACTTCTTATGCATTTATATATTCTTACAGTATGCACTTACAGCATGCTGGTACTCATACTCTGAAGGAACATAGTGGGCAGTGACCTACAGTGTTCTTGCTTGAAGGCAGCAGAGTTACATAATCAATTGAAGGCTGTGCATTAACAACACTGCTTTCTTTCAGCATCTGTCCTATCAGTAAGACTTTCATTTGCCCTCCTGTAATTATGTTCCTGAAAGGAGTACACATGTGGAATGTTTTCTGTTCAATAGGTCTGTTGAGCTTCAGAAGGATGTGAACTACCTCACGGAGCTTGAGAGCTACATTGAGCACAGAGGCTTTTGGGCTTCTAGTTCTAGGTGGCTGCTGGTCTGTAGTGGGGGGCTGGCTTGTGGAGGCCCTTGGCGCAGGGATACTGGGCTCCCCTGAGAGAGCAGCCTCCCATTGCCAGGGTGGCCACAGCAGAACTAAGGTCCAGCTGCCAGCAGAGAGCTTTGGCTGGAACAGCACAGCAGGGCCTGTCAGGTATAATGCTGGGAATAGTAGTGACAACGAGCACAGTTTTCATTTCAGCTTTTAATAGACTGCCATAAGTAAATTCTTGGTACATAAGACTTTCCTTTATATTCTTTATGTGCATATTTGTCAGATAATATTTACTTAATTTTATACACAATATTGGAATAATCTTTTACATTAATGCACAGCTTAAAACAGGTCTTATTTACACTGACCACAGAAAGACAGAAGAATGAGGACAAATACTTAACATTCACCATCTTTATCAGCATTTTAAGTATAGTTAACCAGCACGTATCACGCACATCCGTATCCATATTTATAAGAAATGTAGTTATTTCTAGTTACATACAAGGGGATGTGTCTCCCTTTAAAAAAAAAAAAAAAAAAAGTAGAATGCCATTTCCCCCAGATAATCAAAGATTTAAGAAAACAAAAAACCCACAACAAACAACAAAGGGGGGCAGGGGGGCAAGGGGGGAAAATGAACCTGCAGATTGCACTGAATCAGACATGGAAACATTATGGCTCTTAGGACACTTTTGGTCACTGGGGCACTTCGGAGAATATTTTTACTAGTGGCAAGTTCTGAACTCCTATGAGAATTTATTCCTAAAAACTGCAATGTAATCTCTTGCTTTGGAAGTAGACCTGCTTGATACTCATCTAGTTTAATGTTGTGTCTTCTAACAAAACTTCTAATAAAACAAAAATTGCAGCTAAAGGTTGCCTTTTTTTTTTTGGTTTTAAGAATATAAATTGAAAACTATATAAATTTCTTTATGAAAGTAAGGCAACAGTGGAGAATATTGTGCTACAATGTGCATTAGCTGTAGGTAATGTTTTTTTATTCTCTTTTATCACACGTTAACATTTATACTCAAAGGCCAAGGTGCTGTTAAACTAGACTGCTTAATTACAAAGCCTTATAATGGAGAGAGAGGTCCTGTGTGATAAGATTGTTACGCTAATGTTGAATTTCTTGCCTTACAATGTATGCTTATTTTATTAAAATTAAAAGATAAACTTGTAAAAATATTAAAATATTTCCTATACAGAGGTACTCTTATTCAAGGTAAAGTCTAGACACTGCTATAAAAAGGCATTAAAAATTAAGAAAAAACACTGGTGTAAACCAAGTAAAGGCTCACTATAAAGCTTCTATCTGTAAGGCAAATCTTTATTAGGCCTATTAGAAGTTATTTTCAAAATATAATATTTGGAGATTCTCCCTAATAACTAGTATTACCCATAGCACACACACAAGTTAAGTCCTACAGATAGGTTCAGAGTGCAGTGTAACTAATTACAAATACAGGTCACTCTGACAGTGACCAAGAAACAACACGACACTTTAAGAGAGCCAACTTAAGGCTTAGTGATTTTCTTAGCAGAATAATTTCAGCAAGCTATTCTCATTAAAGAAATTAAACAACTGCTGCCTAACATGGCATAAAAAAACACTTTTAGAAAGGAGGAAAGCATAACAGGTGGTCCAATCTTCCTGTCAGTGCTTAGGCACAGAAACACCCACTGCCCTCAATGTACAACTGGCAATACAGGAACTCACTTCCCCTGAGTGAAGGCTAGGCTCTGACTTCAGCCTTCCTGCCTTTTCCCTGACTCCATCTGTCTCCAACCACTTGCTCTGCACTTACACTGAGGTGTCTAAACATCCTTTGAAGGAGAACAGTTCTGCTGAATAGCTGTGATTTCTGTTACTGATCTTCAATTTCTCTGTGCTTTTGCTAGGTCAGCCATAGTGGATGAAAGCTGTCTAAATATATTCAGGTCTTAGATGGCAAAGGAAAAGTGATAAAATTCTGCCATAAAAAGCAGCTGGTGATATTTATTTGCTGGTTGGCACATCTATCTTGATAGTGGTCAATATCTGATGCGTGTAGATGACTAAATTTGTTCTCAGGCAGCATACAGTACTGCTGTACAAATCACCAGCTCTTGGACTTCTGTAATTTTTGTTATGAACAATGTACAAAATGTGAAACATTTTGTCTTGGTAGCAGTTTCTCTTCATGTGACATGGCATACAGGTCTTGTTGTTCCCTGGGTAAACTTAAGCAGTCAAAACCAAACAACTGTATTTTTAATCAGAGATAAAGAACGTGTGCATGCTTACTTGGTCATTTTGAGCACCCTTGCCTGATGGCTGGCAAAAATCAAGAATGTGGAGTAGAGTGAAGCAAGTGCTTGGTGTTTTCTCCCATTCCAGTCTGTCACAAGGTCTGAAATGGTTGAACAAAAGGAACCCTTTTCCATAGAGCAGAAACATTTGAAGTGGATCTTTAAGATGCAATCTTTTCCTTCTCTGATGCTCTCTGAAACTTGGCGATGCTTTTTCTTTCTGAGAAAAGCATCTGAAAGTGTTTCTAAAGTAACTGTATCCTGATACTTTAACCAAATGTGTTTTTCATGGTACCAACCTGAAACATGGTGGCCTTTAATACAGGGAGATCAAGTTCTGGCACATCAGCTAAGCTGTGGACAGAGTATTCTTAGCCCATGAGAAAATGAAACGTATTATAATAGATATATTTTACTGTTCTGAGGGGCTCAAAATGCAGATATAATTCCTTCAGGTAGACTATATGCTGTTATTGGAGCTGTGATAGTTGTTCATGACTGGGTACCTCAGGCCCATTTAAAATATTTTAACTGTACAAAGCAAATAAGACATTTGTAAGTCTCATTTCTTTTGAAGTCCCTGATTTATGGTTTAAATTTGATGTTAGGAGAGAGATTGTTTGCCAATGCCTCATGAAACTTAGCAGAATCAGTCCAGGACAAAAATAAAAGCTACCAGCTCCAAAAAAAGCAAGTATCTTAATGACTATTGTATTAATTATAAGAACTGTAAAATAGGCATTAAAAGAAAAATGACTTTCTACGTGTCCTCTTCCTACAATCTAACAGTCTAAAGTAAACTTAATTCATGTCAAAACAATAGACTAGAAGAGTGTGTATACACACAAGATGTTTGAGCTTGACTTATTTAATAATAGTGTTTAAAAGTTATTTTGCTAGGAAGAAACGGCCAATTATAGGGAACTTCCTCTGGAAAAATTACATACAACATACGTTGCAAGTGCAGTTAGGGAACATGTACAACAGTAACAGCCAAGTATTTCTCCTCCTACATTCTATATTTAAAATATTATGTTTGATCCTGGATTTCCTGCAAAATCCCTCACTATGGTAAGATATCTTTCAAGTGTTGCCAGGGTGTATGCATCAGCATGTGAGAGAACACAAAGACTGACAAAAAAAAAAAAAAGCTTTGGTTCAGAGACCAAACACAAAATACAACTATTGGTTTATGGGCTGTTGCCCATGAAGGACCTACCATCTTTTTACTAGATTCTAAAACCCTGAAGTTTTAGTATTTTAACTACAGAAAAGTAACAACTGTATGAAAGATTGTCCTGCTGGATGACAGCAGAAGTACAAGGTAAAATGGAGGATATTTTTTTGGTTAGTTAACTTTAAGACTTAATAAAACAACGTGGATTTCAGGCAGGTCTTTTTCAGTGACAGGGAAGAAAGGAGGGTTTGTCAGAAATGAGATGCTGATGTATGACAGCTGCTGCCTTTATTGGATTAAAACAAAGCTTTCAAGACTGTTTTTCTAGAACTGTTGAACTATCCATTCGTATGCTTCATCCAATTTTCCCCATGGGCTTGCTACCAAAACAACCAACTGTTGATGACATTGCATCTTGAATGAGCTTGCAACCAAAACTTTATTTTTTGGAAGTGGGCTGTTTACTTCATTAGTGTAACTTGTCATTGCATGGGGATGTTTGTGAGAGCACCAGTCCCAGAGTGGGTCTGCTCCCACAGTAAATGGGGAAATAGTGAGCTACTGCTTGGCTGAAAATCCAAGACTTCCTTGGAGGAAGACTTACAGGTGAGTAACTACCTGGGTAATAAGAACCTGACTGGGGAATCTTCTTATTGACAGTGACTGAACTAAATGAAAATGAGTATCTTAGTGGCATTTGATATTTTCAGTATTGAAAATGTATTAGGGAGCTCAAAGCTGGAGTCTGAAAGAAGCTGAGTACGAGTTTTGCCTGTTTTTATATACCTAGTCTTCTCAAAGCTTTTTTATTACTTGAAAGGATATTAGTTTGTTTCTATTGGCATTGTTTATCATCAAGGAGGCATGAGGTAGTTGAGCATCTCATTCTATGGGAATAGAGAACGTTGTTCTCTGTCTCTAAGACAGAATTCTCATTTTGGAGAGACTTCCTCTGGACAAAATCTTGAACTTAAAGCCTAGCTGTGCAATGCATCATGAACTATATTTTTCATTAGCGCTATTCCTGGTAATAGATTTCTTACTCTCTGATTTTCTGTTTAGATGATAAGCTTTGTCTGTCAAACTTCAGAATGAGGTGGCAATGGTGTAGTGGAGTCCTGTGCTCTAAGTATTACAGTAAACTTAAGAAGTTAAACAATAACAGCAATAAAAATAATGAAGTGGATCACTACCTTGGAAGTTGGTATTTAAAATGCAGTCAAACCCTGAAATGCTGGATGCAGCTTATTTCACTCCCTCTTAAATAAATTTGACCTATTTCAGAGCCAAGTAGTGATGAAACACTTTCTGTGTGAGTGGTAGTGGGGTGTCTTACAAGTGAGCATTGGTGCAGATTGTTAGCATTTAGAGACGTGAGCAAAACCTAAATAATGTGACTAGCTTCTAAAGCTCCACATTAAAGAGCCCTCAAGAGTTTCATAACTTGGTAACTTTGTTAGAAGATTTCTGAACCTTGCAGATCCAGTAACTGAAGCAGCTGTATTGAAAAGTAAGCTTTATAACAATTAAAAGATCTCCCTGTAGTTTCGCAAACAATGAAAAAGGGATTACCTATAAAGCTGGTGGAATGGTGGATTGTGTTTTTTTCCTTTCCCCCTGTTCTTTGGAGCAATCAACACTTCCATTGTATGGACTTTCAGGTAATTAGAACAGCAACCTTTTGAAACTCCTTTATTATTGAAATATATTTAATAACGTGGTTTAAGTCACTGTTGGCCATCAGCTGGGCCAGAAAATGTCTGCCTTTATAAGTAGTAGACAGTGTCCTTTGGATTCAAAGCCATATTTAAATAAAACCTCTGCTTTGTCACACAATCTTTTTAAGAGGAGATCATGCTTGATTCTGTCCAAGTGTTGATTCTGTTGGAGGAAAAGGATGAATAAGGAGAGAAGTTTTCTTGCTGTTAATTTTGAAGAGAAATCAAAGCTAAATAAAGGCTAAAATCGCATGGAGCTTTTAAATTGGACTATTTTAAAAATAGGGGAGGAAAAAAAAACACAGAAACCCCCAACAATTGCTTTATAAATAAAGAAGAAAGCAAGCTCCATCCTTTAAAGCAATCTCTTTAAAAAGAAGCACTACATACATTTAGAGAAAGGAAGCTGAACTGAATATACAGAGGCAAAAAAAAAAAAAAAAAGAGAGGTAAGGTCCAGAGGTAAACTCCAGGCTGGATTCAGTTGAGAAGCTACAGCTTCTGAAAAAGCTTATCGAGTAATAAATAACTACAGGAAGTAACTGAGCTACCACCTCTACTGATCACTGGGAAAATGCTACAGTGGTATGTGTCACAGAATGAGAAGAGCACCCAAATGCAGAGTTTTATTCTGTATCTTCTAGCTTGCATAATGCTACCAGAGAAGAGCAGGAATAGACTTATCCTTCTAAGCTGTTCAGTACAATCTTGCTATGTTTTGGTAGGTGAATCCTGTAAGAGTATAATAATAATAGTTTGCTTACAATAGAAGAATAAAACTAAAGTTTGGTATTTTGGTGCTTCTGGGTAGATTTAAATAATCTAAAAATTGTTAGCTCTATGTATTTTATGTACGGTACTTTATTTGACACAAAGTAAAACAAGAAGTTGAATGTATGACTATTTGTATGAAACGTTTTACAATTAACTGAAAAAGTCAGTAAAGTATGGATCATATGATAAAGCCATTTTAATTGTTGTAATATATTTTCACTAAGTACAGTGTGATATTAGACTGGATTCTGTACTTAGTAGCTCCAACAAGGGTTCTGTTCCTGTTACTTCTCAGCCTGTAGGATTAAATGGACAGAAAATGGCACAGACGTATACAGTAAAGACAACCTTCTTCACCAAGAGAAGAAATTAATAACAAACCACTGAAAATGAAGTACTGAGTCTTCATTTCAGAAGGATGCAAACTCATATCCCAAAGGATAGCATGGCAAGAAAGCTAATGACATAAATACATAGGTAAAGTTGCTCCTTCCTCACAACTGAGATGTACCCTTTCTTAGATCTAAGAACATTCAGTTCTTGGTTTAAATCAGGTTGTGGCATGAGTATCTGAAGTAATTATTACTGTCAGAAAAGTTGAATTCGCTTCTTCATGATAAAAGAGCATTTAATGTACGGTGATTGCTTTTTTTTCTCTACTCCCCCCTTCTCCACTTCTGCTAATAGCAAAACTCACAAGTTTTGGTCACGTAGGGATCTCATGGCACCAAAAGATATAAGAAAAAAATAAACGAAGTCTTTAAAGATCATTTGAAGCCAAGTAATAGAAGGGAGGCATTGAGAACAGAGAGTAGATGTCTTCCCTCAAAGAGTCAGTAGGTAAGCTCTGAGCCAGCCTGGTCCAAGCATCATTGAGGGAGCTTTGAACTTGACTTTTCTGTATTCCCAGTTTAGCTTTAACATATTGTTTTTTTTTCCTCAACCTGTTGGTTGTCATATTGTTAGCCAGTGTTGAAGCTGCAAGGGAACATAAATAATTGTTTAATAACATTGATTCAAGTGATGCTAGTTAAAGATATTCTAAGTAGGTTGTTGACAAATATAGAATCACAAAGAAGTCTTAAATCTTCTGATAGGTTTCTGTGGATTCCAGTCAGCAGTAAGAAATGTGCTGCACTTAAAAGCTCTTCAATTGGGATAAATAGGATAAGCTTTCAGCTTGGTTTGAGAATTCAGACCTGCTGAATGCTGATGTGAAGAAAACTTTTGTACTTTTTGGTTGGTCATTGTTATGCACACGACTCTGAACAAGCAGTAACGCTTCAGCAATAAAACATATTCCTAGCTGTATAGTGGAGGCACCAACAAGTTAATATAATATGCCCTGGTCTTTGACATACTTTGAGGGATCTCTAGGGATTTGCTTCAAAGTAAATTTTTCTAATCTAAGCAAAATCTGTTTGCTTCCTTTTTGCTGTTACAGACAGAAGTATAGTGTAGCAATCATTACCTATATCCCTATCCATATAGGGACATTTGATAAAATGATGTTATTACAGCTGAAACATGAAGAATCTTTGAATAACTGAGGGCAGGAATGGAGGAATGAGAAGGAATGAAGAGGTGATGTTTACTGCACAATCATATAAACCACACTCACAAATCAGGAAACTTTTTTTCTTTTTCTGTACTCTGAATCTACACTTGGATTTTCTTTTTCTGAAATTCAAAAATATACTTCAAACAGTATTTTTTCAATATTTTTTTCAGAGCAGGCAAAAGGCAGATTTCTTTTTTCAATATCAGTGTACAAACCCCCACTATAATATCTGGGTCATGTTTTGAGGTAGTGTGCATAATTGTAGTTGCTTTCAACTTTGAAGCCAGAAAGTGGTTCAACATGAATGCTGATAACAGTAACAAGTTTCATATTTGCATCCTTTTTATCTTCTATGAAAAGAACTATATTTCAATAAGGTCATTTTATTTACTAAAAGGAAAGCAGTATTTGGAGATTAGGATGTATTTCATGGCTCCTTAAGAAGTGTCCAGCTGTGTTTTCAATCAAATGCAGACCTGTGGGCAGTCCATTCCATGTAGTTTAGACCATTATTTTGTGGCCATTAGGTCTGTGTTCTGACAATGGATGTTTGGTTGCTTTTTTATCTTTATTCTCTGATAATCTCTGATGGAGATTAGAAAATATGATTTCAGATTGTTGTGTAATACCTGGGGGAGAGGATGTGACCTATTCAGTTACATGTTATAGTCTGCTAATATATTCATCTTGTGGTGAGATTTTGCTGTATTCAGATATGATCTAGAATACTGGATTGGAGTGATCTGTAACGTTATCAATTCTGCTTAGCTATTTCCTTCTGGAGTGGAAGAAGGGTGCCAAAAACCTCCAAACAGCAATGGTGCACAGAGAACTGAGCCTCCTGCATCCCATCATGCTGGCAGAAATAAAAGACCACAGACCTGTGGGCATCTGCCACGAGGAGGCTTATGCAAACCTGTAGTTGCTGCTTAAGGAGAGAAGGAGTCGGTATCAGTAGACAAAGCACAGTGAAAGGAGTACAAACCTTAAACTGCCTGACATTTCCTTGGGCCACGAGCTGGTGTTCATTTTCAGGTGTGATGCAGTAAGCTAGTCTCTAAACCAGAGAGGGAAGAAGAGGAAAAAAAGTCAGCCATATGAAGTGGGATTATGTCTGTAAACCCCAACCTATAATGGGAAAGTGTGAACTTTATTTAAAGCCGTAACTTAAATGTTTAATATCACTGCATCATGTGTCTTTAACTTAGTCACTGAGAGATCAAGCTTCTTGTAAGCCCCCTGATATTAACATTTAATATAAGACAGAGTAGAAAGTTTATGCAAATACTGAGTCCAAATATTTAGCAAGTGCATATGGAAAAGAACACCAGGAACAAGCTGGTACTGCAGGCATATGTCCCCAGAACTCACACTACTAAGGCTGCATTTTGTCAAACTTTGTACTTTGTTAAGAAAATATTAGAATTAGAATTTCTTTAATTAAGTGTCTTTCTATTATACTACTGCTTTTAATAAGACAGTCACAAATTGTTAATCCTATAGGTTTTGCTTTGTTCAGTTCATGCAGCATATCATATGGCTTAAGTGGGTTTACATAGTGGAAGATCCTGCTGCTGAGTACCCTGGCTCATTTACTGAAGTACAGAACCAAGAGGCTAGATGATACAACAAGCAATGCCTTTTAGCATAGGATTTAGAAGTGCTCCTTCATTTCTGGATCTGTTTCAGCACCTTGGTCTGGATGTAAAGGTTTTTTTTTTTTTTTTTTCCCAAGCATTCTGGTATCAATGTTGAAAAGAATAAAAATATCTGCATGAATTCAACTCCTGGCAAAAGATAGAAGCAATTTCAATAAAGATAGGATTAGGGCACGTATCTGACAGAATTAAAATACTAAGTGGCTGCTGTTAAAGACAAATACTGGGAGAAGTGGAATCTATTGCTCTGATCCAGTAAAGGATTATTTCTGTTATTGCTGGATGCTTATTACATGATCAATGGTAATTCCTGAATGTGGAGCTATTCTGAGGATGCATCTTGCCTTCCCAGCATGCGGATTTGTGTTTAGAGACTGATGTAGAGTCTATGACAGGAGAGGTCTGACTTGTGCATATAATGGTTTGTAACACCATCACAGCATAGTGATACCTTGGACATGGTCTAGTTTGTAACTATGTGAAGACTATGACTTAGAGCTGAATATGAAGATAGTAGTTTGTACATTTTTTGTTAATGAGGAGTACTTTTTCTCGTCAGTCAGGTTAATTATATGTATCAAAAATCAGTTTTAAAAATTATGATGCTTTCTGTAAAAAAAAAAATTGCTATCTAGAAACAGGGAAAGGATGCAGTAATTCTCAAAACCCCTTGCGCATCAGAAACTGAATCCAAAAGGTCACTCATAACTAATAAGTTTGGGAAGCAAGAGAAACAAACTGTCACATTAGATCCAGCCATTTCATTTCAGAGCAACATTTAATGACATTTTATTAGCATTTCACTTACTTCTTTAAAGGTCCCACGTACATTCATAAATTTATAGATAATATAGGCAGGCACAAGTATCATTGAAGATAATGCAATTCCCCAGCCAATGCGATTTGCCCAGAGAGGGAAGGTGTAGTCGTCATAGGTCAGAGGTTTGAAGTTTATTATGCTGACTATTACAACAAACTAGGGGAGAAAAAATAAAATCAACCATTGCTTTGAGACATGAAGAAACTTGGTGGAAAACAGATTTTGTGTGTTTGATTAGGCAAGTGCCCTAAGGAGTATTTAAACTTGGCTTCACCATTTACCTTCATCCTATTTATTTTGTGCCTCTAACTGCTTACACTGCTGAAGTTCTTGCTGCATTTGCTGGGATTAACAGTTCATCTCAGCTACTCTGGACACTGACTACTGGACCTTTTAGGGGGAGGCCTGGGTTGTTGTCTACTATGGCCTCACTTAAGCTAGTTTAAAGGAATAAAAACAAAAATCTGTAATTAAGAAAACCCTCTTCAGGATCTCTTGCTTTTCCTGCTTCCCAGAGGTTTTATTTTCTTAGGAGTTTTATACCTGTTTTCCAGTTAGAATCATGATGTAAACTCCAGCAAAATTCATTTACTGAGGTAAATGTCATACAGCCTTAAGGCCTGGAAGACAAAGGTGTTTGATTTTTATGTTTTTGTTTGCCTGTTTTTTTTTTTTCAATTTGATCTCATTTGTTGTTTCTTTTCCTCCTGCTGCTACCCTATCCAATACAAGGGCTGAGAAGGAAAGATTAAGGTACCACCCTATTTTCTTCATTTTATTTTCTTGTTAAATCCATATGGATTGTGTAATACACAGAGTTCCTTGATTTGGTTTATTGGACCTGCACGTTCTCTTCCATGTCCAGTTTCAAACCATAGAATTTTGAACCTAGGATTTCAAAGCCTATGCAAGGGATGTATGAGTTAAAGGAAACCAACAGTATAAAATTCTTAGAAAAATGCTCATTTCCTTATGAGATTTCCAGTTTGTATGGAGAAAATGCTTCAAGGAGATGTTTCCACACACCAGTTATCTGGATGACATCAACTTGCCTTTCTTAGGAAGAACTGTATTTATTGTTAGAAACTGTTGTAGCACGTTACCTGTTGCAAACAAGGACAAGTTGTGGTAGGCAAATACGGAATTATTGAAGGAATAATTATACTGCAGTCTTATGATTTTATAGTCTTCTCCAATTTATTATGAACTACATATATTGTTTGTTTTTTTGTAAACTTGTATAACAGCGCTCTAAGAATATGAAGCTTCTTTGCAATTAATAGTCTCCTAAAGTCATAGCAAGATTGAATTTCTATGCTATTCACCCTGATGTTTTGACTTACAAATACAGATGGCAGATGATCCCAACACAAAACCAGTTATGTTCTGAATCTAAACTTTACACAGAGCAAAGAAATGATATATTGACACTTTAGGATATTTTTTTCCTAAATGAAAAGCACAACTGTTTCATCACAGATCAAGTGGTTTACAAGATATAATTAATATATCTGCTCAACATAACTAATGGGTATAATTGCATACAACTTATTCTAAGGTGTTATCCCATCACGTGGGAATCTTGGTGCCCTCCAATAAAATAAATTACCAGTGGAAGATGTGCTCTAATAGATGTATTACAAATGCAGAGATTTTTAATCAGTGTTTCTGAGCATGTTGCTCTGATTTCTGTGTCTTAAGAAGGGATATGTAATATATACTTGAGAAAAAGGGAGAAGTGAAATCTAGTAGTAAGTAAAAATTTCTGACATGTTTTCATCTTCCTGAACTGCTATACCTAATCATTAGTAGATGGCTTTAAGCTGTTGGTACAATGCTTCGTTCCTGGAGGAGTGAAAGATTTGCAGTAGCGAGGTGTCAAGTTGAAAAAAGAGTATATACAGTCGAGTCTATGGTGATTCAACACATGGAGGCAAAGGCTGTATTATTTGTCTTTAAGAAAAAGATCTGCAATCCTGATCAACCTAAGTGTCTGGAAACAAACTTGCTGCCCAATGCATCTCTTTTTGGAAAGGCAGAGTTTAAATTAATTAAATTAAAAGTTAGATTTGACATATGCTGACATCTAATAAAATCAGAATGAGTGAGCCTTGGTGCTGAAGATCAAATGCACAGTAATAAGCAACAGAGCCAGATTACGGAAAAGCAGATTGAACATGGTTTCAGTAATCACAGAACCCCAGGGAGAGTCTGCAAAACATCTTATCACTGGAATTAGGGAAGGCTGACAATGGTTACTTTAATTATGTGTGAATTTGTTTTAATGTTTTCCTTAACATTTTTAAATTAGTGTCTTCCAAAAAAGTCTGATTTGATTTGGTATAGAATAGTGTCACTTCATTAAGGTTTTATTTTTCAATTTCACTAAACATTTTATAAAGTTTTGAGGTCTTCTGCATTGAACTTTCTTGAGATTACCCTATTAATCCTGCTTCAAAGAATGAGGCCAGCTACAGGAGGTTGCAGTTTTAAATTGAAATGCATAGTAGCTGAAATGAGAATGGGGAGGGGTGATGAATCTGAACATTCTGATAAAGCACTTTCCTATCATTTGGAAATAAAATTATGCAAAGCTTTAGTAGTAAGGGAAGTTCAACACTGTAGACTTCAGCTATGTTGCATATGCTCAGCCTTTTGCCCTGGTAAAATCTCTTATCCCTGGCTAGTTTACTTTTGCAACAGAAAAACGCTTTTTATTGTCCATAGATGCTGGAAGCACAGTGCTTCTAGCTGTTTCTTTAGTATTCTTTAAGAAAACCTGCTTAATTTACATCTTGAAGAAGTGAGGGAACAGAAGATGGCCACAGCCACAATTAGCTTCTCCTTAACAAGCAAAGTGTTATGTACAAAATACAACCTATGCCATTGAGGGGAAGAAGTAATTAAACTGGAATGACTTGTATTCACACTGAGAGTGTCAGGAATAAAAGAACCACCTTGGTATTAATAACTATTGGATATTATAAGAAAGGCATGCTGGCGTTTATTTGATAATGAAATAACAATCAACACTTACCAATAGAAAAGCAGGGCTAACAAACTTCCAACACAATCTCCAGTAGAGGCCTGGCTTGAAGCCCATCATTTGTTGGATATCTTCACTGAATCTGTCTACACCTAGAAGGGATGTGGACATCAGACTGGCATTAATCCAAACTGATGAGATGTTAGCCTATCCCAAAATACCAATCTTATTTTAGAAAGACTTCCAAATGAGAAAAAAGTACAAGTCTAAATTGATCTATTTTCAATGAATAGATGCATCTAGTTTATTATGTTGGCCCATAACAGCATGGGAGATGATGGTGCTATGGCAGAAGAGGTTGAACTTTCCTGCTAGTATTCTGTTACTTCTTGTTGCTGTGTGACAGACCGCTGTCTACAGCAGAGGGGCACTCTGATAGAATGCCATCTCCAGCATGGAAGTGTGAGGGAAGTAAAAGTGTTATTGAATTCTTCTGTGCAGAAAAAATGGTATCCAATGGTTTCCATTGACATTCATCAACACTTGCTGAAGGTTTATGGAGACCAACCAGTGGGTGTGAGCACCCTGAGGCGGTAGGTGGTGTGCATTTCAGTGGTGATGACTGCAACATAAAAGATAAGCCATTTTCTGGGTGGCCATGCATAGCTTTCCCACCACAAAATGAAGATTGTCTTGATCAGCTCATCCATGCAAACTGGCTACAGTGGTGACTATCCTGAAAAATAGTGTTTTGTAGCTGAGAAGTGAAGTTATTATGCTCTTTGTATCTGTTGTAGTTTCTATGGAAATAAACAGGAGGCATTACTTTCAGAGCGGCCTACTTTTATCCAAGAACTAAGTACCTGTGAGCACTTAGTCTGTTACAAATAGCATTACCATTGGAAAGATAAGCTTAACAAACATCTGGCACTTGATTTATGGACTTCGTACTTTTTTGTAATAGTTGTGGACTATTGTAACCTAATTATTTAGCAGTCTTGTGAGTATATATATTACACAAACTACTTTCTGATATTGAAGTAGATTTGTGATTCATAATTTTTCAAAGGAAGTTATGTTAATTCTGGTTAGTGGCATGCTTTACTAACTTTTCAGTGTTTTATTAAATACCACAGAATTTTAATTACATAATGACAAATGTCATTTCATTTTTTATTACCTTTCCAAAGAACTGGGCAGGTGCTTCTTCTATTCAGTGTAAATATGTACAGAATAAACCAGCAGCTCTTGATATTATCTCCATACAAGACTCAGTGTATTTATCATGCATGAAGTAGTGCACAAGACTTGCTAGCAAGAATCTGTAATACCACTCCATTCACAACTGTGTATCTACCTGCAGTGGGATTCACTGCATCATAAATGCAGGGAAATGGAGTTGCCAAAATAATATTTTCAGCAACTGTGATGCACTGGTGAGAGGGGAGAAGAGCTGCCAAGTGCCAGCTTTTCCTTGAATCCATATAGTCTGAGATTTCTGATGTCTGCTGGTGCATATATACGTACTTAGTATTTCTGACAGTCTGAGTGTTAACAGCTGCAACAATGGTAAAGGGAAGCCCTTTTTTGAACAAATATGAGTACACTGTAAATAGCTGCAGTAGAAAATCTCTTGCAGCCAACACAGGAAGAAAGATCACTTGACCTTGTAGACTCATTCAGAAACACCATCTAGGCAGGCAATTCACACTGAAATAATTCATTCTACTCAGGACAAAGTAAAATACAAGTATGCTACCCTAAGTTACTTACTGTTGTGGAACTGATGAGTCCTCAGGAAGGAAGTAAAGACATTTCACTCAGAGTTTCCTAATTCCTTTACAGATTTACAGTAAGTGTTATGAATTATACGTATAAACACTTTAGTACTGTAGAAATAGAACATGCTTTTTGTGAGTGGCTCTTCATTTGATAGAGATAGTGTATTGTTTGCTGTTAATAATAGTTTCTCTTTGCGTGGATAAGTTTAGTAGTGTTTCTTAAATAATGAGGGCAGCTCAAGTATTCCCTTCACCTGAAGCAAGGGATATTTATTTGCAAGGTCTGGACTCTTGAACTTCTATCTCACTGTGAACCTCCTCTTCCACTGTCTCCCAGTATTACGTACAGGTGAAGGAAAGTAGTCAAATTTAAGAAAGGATCTGCAAATGCTCTTTGAACTCAATCTGATTCTATTTGCAGTGCTTTCTGTGAACTTTAAAGTGACTGAATTTCAACTGCTCCAGATACTAAGAGTTGAAATTTATTGTTGAATAGAAGGTCAAATACTAGAACTAGATAACCTATGAATAAATGTTTTTTAGATTCCGGAGAGATGTACTCACAGTTCAAACAGTATTTTCTGTCCAATGTTTACTGAAAGTGGGGTATAAGTAGGCCCTATTCTCAGGCTGCTTTTTCAACAGCGTGCTTTTTCAGTATCGTAGGTCTTCAAAGATTCTAAGAACCAACCTGTGAGGTGGAAAATAGCTTTATCTACCTGTAGGGCTTGATCATTTCCAGTTGTTTTGTGATTCTGTAGGATAACTCAGAAGAATAAACCTAAACTATGAGTGACTCTTTCAGCCACAGGAGGAAACTGATACTGCAAACAAAACTCCAGATTGGTTGCCAGAGAACTGGTGTGAGGTATGAAAATAATCTCCCTGATTTTCCAGTGAAAAACAAGAAAGATATACATACAGCGTATGACCAGCCTCGTGACTAAATACACTAAATCCAAAGGGAATGTAAGTGTTATTTCTGAACTAATAAACTTTGCAGTTGCTTGGGAATGTCTCTACTGCAACCTTCTGTTAAACAGTACAGAAAATTTGACCTGCTCTCTGTGTGTGTATTGCCAATGGAATCAACATGGAAGAATGGCGAGCAAGAAAGTAGGAAACAGATTTGGCTATAAATGCAAATTATCCACTTAATAATGGGACAGCGTTCTTTTTTTTTCCACTGATGATGCAGAGATCAGAGTACAGAGAGAATTGAAGTCAACGCATTGCCAGTGCCTTCTGCAGTGGCCGTGTGACAGAGCTCTGTAAGTCATTTTGCTGTACGGGCAAAGGAATGTGAATTACACAGGAGCCCTTGAGCAGGTCCTTGGCTCTGAGGTGAAATTTCTCAGTGGCCACAGCTGAAATATTTTATTGGCATTTTTCCAGGAAGTGGTAAAATAGCTTCAACAGCTGATTGGAGCTTTACAAGCACTTATTCTATGTTGCATTTACTGCTTCTGTCTTGTTTAATTCTGTATTCCTATGTAGTGTTCTTTCATAAGCCTGGATTATTATTTTTCATTTGGAAGGTAAAAATTAGTAAAAATGCCTTGAATGTCATATATTTGATTTAAATGAATTAAAAAAATCAAGTGAACTTACACTGAAATAAGAAAGTAGTAAGAAAAAAGGAATTTTGAATTAGTTTAGAATCTATGATGATATCAGGGTTGCACAGAAAAATGGTAACAGTTACAACTAACACATCTCCTTATATTAAAACGAACTTGCTTTCCTTTCTCCCTTATGCATTCAGGTGTATTTTGCAAGAAATTTCACAGTAAGCAAGCACAGTAATAATTTGAACTTAATGTAAGATTTTCCACATTTTTATTTCTGCCAAAATGTCAGTGCTTGCCTTCAGGCTGGCTTAATGTTCTGCTGGGTCATCCAGGCAACTGGGGTCTATCAGGAAAAAGAGGTAGATGAGGCCATGCCAGATTTAATCAGTCAAAGTCTTTTAAATAGGACCTGGGGCTGCAAAGAGTTCTTTGTTATAAAGCAACAGGTCATATTGTGTCAGTAAAAGCATCTGTCAGCTGCTTAAGACAAAGGAATAAATGCTTTCTTGATTATGGGGGAGGCAGGAGGGAGAAGGGAAAGGATGATGAAGGGCAGAAGTTGCAAGGTTTATACAAAGCCTGGCTAAGCTTGGTTTAGCCTGGGAATCACATCCAAAGCCTAGCTATTGTATAACACAATAAATTCTAGTTTGAGAGTGGCAGATAACAATATTGTTAGATTAGTAAAAGCAAGTTATTATGTGTCTGTTCCAAGCTAAGTTAACTCTTCTGCATTCAGCTCTTTTTATAAGGGCAGAAACAGTTGCTTGTGTCCTCATGTATTTTGAGTAAACAGTGTAAGAACTGCTAGCTCCACAGTGATTCTGTGTGACAAAGTCAGTACTTGTACTGAAGAAAAAGCTTTTAAGCTTTAGTTGAACAGCTTTAGACATGAATGCTTCATGCACACGTCAACAACTTTTAACTGTAAGAGAATGACTAGAAGAATATGGTGGTGTAGTATAAGTGGGATAGATCAGTAATTGCAGGAGGTAAATGGCAGTAAGGATGATCATGCTGAGATCTGAGTCATTAACTATAAACATTGTCTCTGAACAGAAATAAATACGACTTTCAGGTCTCGAACAAGCTTACTAGGAATCAGGGCAGCTAGTTCAGTAGAGACTTCACTGAGTGAAAAAAGGAGGAAAAATAACAGTTTAGGAAACTCAATCTAGCATCAAGAAACTTTATCTATAGCTGATAGTTTGGACTGTTGAAATAAGTTGACTTAGGTATGATACAAGATTTTCAGTCTTAGATGGGTTATTGAGCTCATGTCAAGTTTGTGATTAATACTGCGTTACTAAATATATTTATCTTACCCATCCAAAGAAGGAGGGGTTCCTCTACATCACATTTCCAAAATATTTACAGTGCTGCTGACAGTAAAATTAATTTCTTACCATAAAACCAGGAAACTCCAATCGCCTCCATTAAAACAGCAAACAATATTGAAGTCCCAGCTGCAAATGTGTCCAGAAGCGTGAGCACATAAATTCCACCCTAGCATGGGGGAGTTAAAAGATGCAATAAACTTGTAAAAGTTACAAGTGGAGTCATTTCAGTACTTCAGTAACAAGTCAACAGAAATCTGCTCTACTTAAAATCTCTTAACCCAAGCATTTTAGTACTGTTACTGCAGACGTGGGTGCATATGTACATACAGCATAGTGAAATCAGACTTGAAACCTTCTTAATGAAGTGCCCTTTCACCTGTGTTTTTGCTGAAAGAGAAGCCTCATACAGCACGATTAAAGAGTGTGCTCAACACTGCATTTTTTGTGGTATTTGAGTTGAGTTTGAGGGAATGTTCAGCAGTTTGTAGGACAGGGACTATCTAAGCCCCTAATGAAAATCTTCTGAAATTATGGGCAGGAATGGAGTGCTGCAAGAGTTTCCACAAGGTATAATTGCAAACTTTGTTCCCAAGGGCGGTAGTCCAGTGAATCTACTGTGTTAGATTGATATCTCTTTTCCAGAACACCTGTGAAGGGAGCAGTTGCATGCTACGCCTGTGGGAGCAGCTTTGAGCCGTGTGATTTCCTTGCAATTCAACTGGCAAGCTCCCCTCCCGGTGGGGAGAGCAGCCTAGCTCATCTTCCTGTACTGCAGAATGGTTTGGTTCTTCTGTGGCTTGTGGCCGAGAACTGCAATGGCAATTACTAAACTCTTATTCCATTGATTTTATTTTTAATTTTGAAGATGCAATTTGACAACTTTTTTTCTTGATCTACAAACTGGTACAAATCTGTGCAAATTACAGCTCATTTTGTGGAAGTTGAGCTAAAGAGGAATGGAAAAGCATGGCATGTTTACTTGTTTCAACAGGATTCAGTATTCAACTGAATATACTTTATCAAATAGAAACTACTGAAAGTTTTCATTTCATGGTATATTTTTATTAAAGTCTTTCTTTCACAATCAAATTTAACTTGCCTACACCTGTTCAGAATTGAGGGGAACAAAAGTATAATTGTCTGTTTTTCTCAATGGTATTAATTTTGTACTGTGGAGATTTCTAGATAATTTTAATCTGTGCAGTCAATCAGTTTTATTTTTTCATGGTTTTCCAGAACAGCTGTGCATATTTGCAAGAATAGAGAAAACAGTACTTAGGCCTTGTCTAGGTTTTTAATTCTGTGGGGATATCAGGAAACTGAATGAACTTTGATTGTTGTGTTAGAAAATGTTTATTCAATGGCATTTCAGTTTGACCTCTTGTTTTTGTTCTACACTTGCTCTAAATGAATGCCTTTGCTATCAAAGCTTAGCAAAGTGAATAATGGCTTTGTTAGAAACATGTTTTGAAGATACAGCCTCAAATTTTCAGAGGATGTAATCAAACAACGTGATGTTATCGTAAGGGTTTTTCTCAGTAGCTTGTACACATTAGAAATAGTCTTCAATTATGCACACCATTGCATTTGGGCAAGCCTGGGCAGCTTAGTGCATTCCATCTGGTGGAGAGATCTTAATTCCAAGCAGGTGTCATAATTTGACAGCTAGAACAGATCATCATCCTGAGCTGCTTTAGCCTGCTTGAAGGCAGTGGGAATGCACCTGTTGGCACCTGTCTGTTTTTTCAGCCACTGAGTTTATACTAAAAAGAAGTTTCTTCTCAGTCGCAATTTAGGATGAAGAAGAATGCAATCAAGTGTTTAGGTAACAATAGAGGTAGCACAATAGTAAAAGGACAGATATAATAAGGTTAGAAATGTTGGGGTAGTTTTTAGTGTAAATAGATCTTTGTTCGTTATACATTAATGCCATCTCAACAGTTCTAACAGATTGATCTGGAGACTGTTTCCAGGAAGTGAGAGAGGTTCAGCACATCTCTTTTCACTGTGGCTGCCTCACATCTCACTTGTTTTCTGATGTTCTGTAAGCAAGATGTCAAGACTGTTTTTCTTTTTTTGGCAAAAATCAGAAGGTTCTCTCACTGAAGGACATCCAACCTAGTACATTGCCCAAAGCCTGGTGAAGCAAAGCATTCAAGAGAAAAAACCTCAGAGTAATGGTGGTGAAAACCATAGCTTATCCTGAACAACCAGTAAACTATCTGTATGATTTGTATGGTGTTAAGTGTAAGAGTTTAGGTTGGGAAACATTAAGAAACACATGAGGCTAAGGAGATCATTGCTCCAAACTCCTCTTATGTGAACTAAATTCTTCTTACTTGCTAAAAACAAAAACAAAAACAACAACAAAAAAAAACAAAACCAAAAATCCAATAATCAAATATCTGATGGACTGGTCACTTGAAATCCTTAATTCCTCGGATTGGAACTAATTGCTCAACTCAATTCCATTTTAAACCCCACATAACACTAGGATGTTTCCTTGGAACAGAGGCTTGTAGGTCTAGTTGATAGCTAATAATCTTATCTAAAAAGAGCAGAGAATAATCATGTAGGTAAGGCTAATAGTAATACTCCGGCCATGAAGTTGTTTAAGAATTGAAATTTGTCTATAACCAGATTACAATCACCTGAACCTTTCTTTCTATTTCTATCTGGTGAGGTTAACCCTATTTTTGAGGTAGCTTGCAATGGAAACTGTTGTTGTACTTACATTGGTGATGCAAAAAAGGGCAAGAAGGAAAGTGCCAAATGAAACACCAAAGGTGAAGAGCTTTCTGTGCTGCTTCAGAATATGGAAATCATCCGCCAGGCCAGTGATGACAGCCTCCATTCCACCCATCTAGGAAGGGAAGGCAGAAGCTCTGGTTAAACAGTACCGACGAGTTCTATGCATGGATCAAAGATTGTAAATAGCTTATGTTATGAATTCCCAACCACTGTACAATTTCTGACATTTCAGATGTATATCACTGGTGTTCTGAGGTAGAATCTATTGTCTTTTGGTAGAGAACTGAGTGAAGGAATTGAGCATCAAGCTTGCTGGCTTGATTTCCCTCTGCTGACCATTTGCTCTCTCCACCAGGATAATAAGATAGCAAAATGGAACTTTGGGAAAAATAGTATTCCTTTAATAATATTTGGGAAGAAGTTTTATCTTAAGTTAAATTACTTAAGGGATTTATTTGTATAAAGAGAAAGATAACAGTTCACAATCACCCTGGAAAAAGGCACTGAACACAGACTGAGTTTAGCCATTGATTCAAATCTAGTCAGACAAATGTTTTCACAGAATCAAGAATCACAGAATTGCCAGGGTTGGAAGGGACCTCAAGGATCATGAATCTCCAACCCCCAGGCCTGGAAGGCTCACTATAGAAGAAGCTTGATCTTATTTTTCTGTTGACAGTATGAAATCTTGTTTCCTAGAAGTCAATTCTGAACATTAGCTTTTTTTTTTAATGTAGGAAATATCTTTCCAAGTTTTCGTTGCAATTGCTGTGTTATATAAGTAGCTGTGAATTTTCTTTCCACTAAGAAAAGAATTCTGCCCCTTCTTCACAAAGAAGCTATGGGGAAATTAATTCCTGTTTTCTGTCATGATGCATTTATTTAATACTTCATCGTTTTTTGAGGAGGCTGGATGCTGTGTGTTTTCTCATGTCAAAAGATCATGGCAAACACTGGAGCGCTTTATGCAATATAGGAGTTAAGATGTATTGACACAATTCGCTGCTTTCCTTAAGATTCTTTTGGTAATAATGTGGTGAAATCAGCATCTCTGATTCAAATAGTAGCAGAGTTGTCTCTCTAGCACATGGATGATTCCAGTCAGCCAAGTTGCTGGGGGTAGTGAAGTTTTTTCCAAAAAAAAATTTATGTTCACAAAAAGTGTTGCAAAACCCAGTGTGGGTTTGTGCTTCCTAATCTCTGGGGGCATCAGTGAGTGTTGTGCAGTTAAGAGGAGGTATTATTTGATGTGCTTAGAACTTGTTACTGTGTTGATGCTTTAATGACAGTGGAAAAGTTGAAGTGGAAAAAGATGGTTTGTATTATTTTGGCCAAGGACCAATTCTTAATGTGTCACTGTTTATTCCATTTGTTAATCTCCCATGTCAAGCTAGATACATTCTACAAAAAGTGTTTGCAAACATTTGTTCCATTTCTTCTCCTTTCACTGTTGCTTGCTAAAACCTGCATGATCAGATTTCTCTTTGCTTAAACATTTTGACAGTTCCGTTTTTGTACAGATGGCTTATATTTCTGTGCCAGTGCAGGTTTATATGCCTATAAAAGTGTTTGAATATAATTATTCAACTACAGCTTTTGGATTCTTTAATTTTTATCTTCAAAATTTTTAATTTTCCCCTCAAGGTACTTGATCAGGGAGGGAGTTGAAAAGACCACGGTAAAAGATACTGATACTGCATGATCTGAGTTTTCTTCAGTAATGGTGATTAAGAAAACTCCTGAACAAACTATTAACAAGCACATCCTTGCTCCTTGTTTCCTCCTCCAGTTATATATTAGAAAGAAAGAGCAAAGTCTGACCACAGTTTAAAAGCACATAGTGTTTTATTTAACTTCACAAGAAAGAGCTCTGTGTGATTGCAGCCTCTATGTGATCTAAAGCCTTGTCTTTGTCACTCAAATGTTTCCAGATATTATCTTAAATTTATCACTGTTGCACAATTAACTATTTTAGATCTAAATGTGGATCTTTTTCTTCTCCCAGTTCTGTGCTGGTCATTCATGTCTTTCTATCGACCTGAATCTTTTCTCTCCATCCTTCACGCTTGATTCTACATGAAAAATGACTAAGCTACACAATCAGATATAATCTGGGCTGAAACTTCTGAATCAGGATGTAGATTTCAGGCCTCTTGGGTAATTTCTGTAAGGCTGAAGTTTCTGTGATTGTGAGTATCATGGTACAGTATAAGCCATCATATTATAGAAAGGTCAAATGTACTCCTTCAGTGTTGAGCAACAGCCAGGAAGTCGAACTCAATACTGAATTTATCTGCAAAGTGAGGCATATTTTGTCATTCCCAGTTATTGATTCTTATTTCCTCACTGTTAAAACAGGTGTTTCAGTATTTCTCAGTCTTCATTTTATATTAGTTAGAATTTATATAGTAAGATAATAAAATCAAACTGCCGTGGAAATATTCTGATACAATTATTCTGATTAAATTTACAGGAAATTCTGTATTACTGCTTTTAGGAAAAAATAAATAAAACAGGCCAGCATCAGGCATTGTTTTTAGCAGATGAGTGCAATTCAGCACATGTGAAAATCTGTTCTAGATGCCATACTGCAGCTTGTATCTTACAAGTAGAGTCCAAAATCTCATTGCAGGTTCATAGTAGTAGTTGTTCATAACAGTGATGTTGGGTCATACCTTAGAATAGTAATAAATGTTGATGAACAGCCCTTCTCAAAGGTCATAAAAAAGAAGTGATTAGTTTTTTGGCTTGTAAGTTACTTTTATCTCTTCCTAAACCTTTTCAATATTGTGAGTCTTTAATTAAATACACTGCAAGGAGCAATGCCATTGGTATGTTGGCTGTGACTGAAAGCAGATTCAGGGAGGGTACTCAGTGTTTATTTGAAAAGCAACAAAACGGTTGTTTAAGGTAGATACTTTTCCTGTTGTAACTGTAAAGGAGACTGGTCAAGGCTAGAAGGAAAGAATACTCACAGAACTATCAATGCCAAGAGTAAGGAGCATGATGAAGAATACCACAGCCCAAAATGTAGATCCCGAGAGAGTTGAAATTGCCTCTGGATAGAGGATGAAAACTAAACCAGCTCCTGAAATAGAAATGAAAAAGAGAAGTAATACAAAAATATGTCTTTCAACTTCATAATAGTGTGTATTTTAATGAGATAAGGTATGACTAAGTTGACTCCTACATCAGTCCACATCACATTCTGAGTAGCTGTTAAAACAAAAACTTGCATTATGCAAGAAATATATTCAAAGTACACTAGTATTTTACTCATCACAGTTTTGTAGATAAAATCCATTACATTCTTTTTGCATTTTTAATAATCTTCTACAGCATTCACAGTCTTGCTGGCTATTTTTCGGTTATGTATTAGAAAAAGATCCTTGTGGATGCAGACTGTGCTGTTTGACAAGAGAATTCTTGGATGTGATAAGTGAGATGTAGGAAATGAAACCGTGGGTGACAAGTGAAAAGACTACAGCAAACCTCACCAGAACTACTTGAAACATTTACGTATAGCGTTAAAGAGCAACATTCCTCCAAGATTCTATACAGTGGGAAATCTGTTTGCTGAACTTGTGAGGGGCAAAGTGCTAGGAAACCTCAATGAATCAGAGCTGAGATGAATCAATACAATTTACAGTTCACATTTCATCAAGGCACCTACACATAGTTTTAGTTCCAAGTAATTTCACACAGGTCACTTCCAGGTGATTTAACTCTTGTTTCAAACAAGTATAAGCATATTTGCAAGGAAATGGTAGATGAGAAAGAGGATTAAAAGTAGTGTGAAACTCACTTCTTACCTTCAGTGGCTACATCCTCAATTTTAACTTTGTGCTCATGAGCCATGTAGCCCAATATGGAAAAAATTGCAAATCCTGAGATGAAGCTTGTGACACAGTTAATGGTACTAGTCAGCAAAGCATCCCTAATGATGGAAAGAAAAATAGCCCAGTAGAAATGAAAACAATATTAAGGTGGGGATTGTTACAAAGATAGCAGTTTCACAAGACTCTTCCCAATTATGCAATTGTTACGAACATCAAAAGCTCACATCAGCATACTACAGCAGGAAATGACCTACTTCTGTTTCCTAATTTGTTTTAACGCTGACTTCTGCTCAAAAAGAAAATCAGTAAAGCTATATTATGGGGAGTAAATTCATCATCCTGGTAGCCATACCATAGGAAGAGTAGCCTAAGAGAGCCTCACTAGGGAATACTTGAAATAGTCAGAAGCAATTCAAGTGAGCAGATACGCAGGAACATTTTCAGATAACTCCAGTGCAGTTTTAGCAAGCTGTGCCAGCATTCAGATTAAAGACAGTTATCTGCTGTAATGAGGTCCCTTCATCTATGCAGCTGGCTAGGCATTTAAAAAACAAACCCACAACCTACTTTTAAAATCAATTTGTACAATATTTAACCTTTAAACCAAATTGGCTCTTGTAGCAAAGCTGTCATTTTTTTAATCTGCCACAGTATTATGATAGACGCATGTGTTTTCCTTTGTATTAACAGCCTCTGTCACCAAACATAGCTTGAGGACAGTCTGGCCATGAGTCTCTAATGTAGGTGCCTCTCTAACCTGTAGGATGGCTGACAAGTAGCCTTCTGCTGCACGTGACCTTTAGAATAGAGGGAATATCTCTGTGAACATTAGTGATGCCAAACAGTGCTTCAATAAGCAGAAAGTAAATATTTCCTTTCATCAGTTATGCTACCTGGAAACATAGGTGGCAAATGCCAAACTTTGTTCTCCTCTGGATATTAGTATGCTTTGACAATACTAGACAATTTCTCTTACAGTGAAAGCCGGTCTTATCAAGTAAATCTAGCAAGCTAAGAACTGAATAATATGATTTCACATATAGTCTCTGGTATTTTCATAGTTTCAAGTGAATTTCTTCCATTTCAGAGCAAAATTCCTGAGAATATATAAGAAAAAAAACTATTATTTTGCTATAATAACAAAACTATTATTATTTGCATTATTATTAATGCAAAATCAGTTCCAGAAGGCAATAAATGATATTTGGGTGATTGCTGTGGCTAGCCTTCCAGTTGAAGGGTTCTCAAACCTGGTAGTATCACCTACTGTAAACAATAAGGGGATCTAAAGTCACTCCTGGTTAAGTATATAGTTCTTTGAAGTCAGTGAATGTACTCCATGCTTTTAGGTTTCAGTCCATCTATATTTGTTCAAATCTATATGTTCTCTTGTACCCTTGGTCTTGTGGTTGGCAAACCTGCCCACAGTGGAGAGGGGGGGGGGGGAAAACTAGATGACCTTTAAGGTACTTTTCAACCCAGACCATTCTATGATTCTGTGATCCTTTCACTGGAACATTTTTGCTATCCATCAGTTCACAATGTATTTATAATAAGTGTTCTTTCTGCATTTATACTGCATGGGAATTTTTTTTTTTTAAAGACGCTTGTTTTCATTCCAAGATGGAATGTTAACAAAACTTATAAATGCTGGGAGTTCTTAGGAGGTGCAGAACAGCTTTGGTTGGATTTCCGTGGCGGTGATTCAGTGAAACACTTAAAAGCCGACTTGATTTAAAGTACATTCCTAAATTGGAGCACGACATAAAATATCGAAACAATCACACAACACTAAAACAGTTCTAGAAATTGGAGTCCTGCTTTTAGTGCCTGGACCAATAAGCCTTAATCCTCTGTTCACTGTTGCTCTTAATGGTACGTCTGAAAGGCAAACACAAGCACAGTTTACACAGCTGTCTCAAGTCTTAACTCTAATCCCATTCTGTTCTGCAGTGCTGCAGATATCTTGGCAGGTTCCTGTTGCTAAAATTTCAGTAAGACTGTTTCAAGTTTTGAGTTGGTTGCTACGTCTACACAAGTCCGACCATCATTAATGACTGAAGATTAGCATTTATTCCTGCTGCATTTAACGAATAAAAGAGCATTATTCTGAAGCAGTAAAGAAAGAATAGCTTGTCTTACCTGTAACAGTTGTTGTCAAACTTATTGTAACTGGCAAATGCAATTAAAACACCAAACCCAGCTCCTAAGGAGTAAAATATCTGAGTAGCTGCATCAATCCATACCTGCATAACAACACCGACATCAGAGTGTTAGTTCAGTCTAAAAGATGCGTCAGGCAAATGAGAGGATGGTAAAAAGCAACTGGTATTGAACATAAAGATCAATTCTCATGTTCATGCAGGAATGTTAAGCACTGCTCAGCACCATGATCTCAGCCCCGGCTTGTAGCACAGGCATGGTCTGAAATCCCTTAACAGGAAATGGTAAAGGCTAACACAGTGGACAAGCCTGCAGAGCATGCATGCTACTGCCTCTGTGGGGAGTCCACTTCGTTCTGTACTTCTGAGCTTTTGATGAGCACTGAGCTGATTACATGAATTCTTCTCTTGGCTGGCAGGGATGCGTTTCCGTTAGTTCTTGTTCCAAGTTAGTTCGGAATGTACAACCAAACACCTAAAATAGTCCCCAGGTCAGGAGTTACAGGTCATTTTCTTTCCCATAAGAAAGCTTTATTCATGGAACTGTAATTATGTCTTAGATGATGCTTGCTTTCTTCAGATGCTGGAGTATGACTGAAATGCTGTGAACAGAACCATCCAAGTTTTTTTTTTCTACTTTCTTTCCCATTTGTTTGGAGAAGGAGTTCCTCCTGTGATGGTCATTAAATGTCAGGTTAGACACAGCTCAGACATTTTAAGAATTGTCCACTAGAGAAAACTTTTTAAAATGTTCTAACATTTTCTGAAATGATTCTCCAGCATGCTATCCACACATGATGTGCAGACAGCTGTCAGGAACAATGCCACGGTGCTGGTTCCTGGATCAGAAACCTGGAAATAGTCTCCACTGATTAATGAGGGTTTCATTTATACAGTTGTTGAACAGGGATGTTTATTTAAATAAACACCTTCTAGCTAAAATCCTCAAGGGCAACAGTTAATGGAGTGAATAATTCCCAGCATTTCTAAAAACGAGATCTTCATCTTTGGCTAAATCTGCAAAGTGCTTGAGACTACAAAAAGCACTGGATTTTATTTTCATCCCTCTCTAAGAGATCAGACCCAATTCATCTATTTAGTAGGGACACTCTAATAAATCTAGGATGCTTATGGACTCCACCCAGTCCATCTGGATGTTAATGCTAAGCCTTCATATTTGACCCAAGCCAAAGAAAGAGAGCTTTATCCAATCCTAACATGATGCATAGGAGCATCTATGCTAGTGGTCTATGCTTTCCCACTGTAGATGCTTTCAACTACTGTTTGCTGATGACTGAAAACTCCTCATTGAGTTCTGGGTTTGGAGATAACTATTGAGAGTTGATGATTACTTTGGAGAGCAATCCATGATTTTTACTGTGAACCAGGGGAAAGGTAGATATGGTTGTATTTCGTATGGGGATTAAGATCATGGATTTTTTACTAAATAGGAATGTGATCCAGTAAAATGAATTCCTTGCTCATTCCTCTTATACCCAGCTATACCTTAATGTTCTGCCTCTGCACAAATATGGAGATCAAAGAGGATTGTACTCTTCAAAAAGCATTTTTGTGGGTGAGAGTGCAGGAGAAATGTAAAAATTACTGGGTGTTTTTTTTTTTTTTTTTTTTTTTTTTTTTTTTTCAGAAAGAACTTTCCATAAATTGTATGCCTGAATTTTTTTAAATATTGTTTTTCCTAGGTTATATTTATATCTGTGTGCTACCATCACAAGGCATTTGTTGCTAGAGGCTCTTCTGTGTTTTGCCAATGAAGTTGTACTCATCAAACTTCCCCTCTCTTACTATTCAAGCACTGTTAAGTTTCTGTGTAAGTCCTGTTGGTGCAAGTAAGAGACCAACAGGTGTCTATCAAAGGAATTTCACATATGTTTAGTTGTCCAGTAAAAGTCTTCGCTCATAATTTCTATTTCCTAATCACTTACTAGGACTATCAACTTAAATGAAAAAAGAACAAACTAGAAATTTCTTTAGGACTAAGACTAAATGCAAAACATTATCTTTGTTATAACAAAATGAGACAGAACATGATCACTGGGACTGGCTCTTCTGCAGTTTATGTCCATAGTCTGTGCTGAATGTCTTCTGATTGATTAATATTAAAACATTTTACAGTAAGATACTGTTCATATATGCTCTGGAAATGAAAAAAAAAAATCAAACATTTTACAGTTGATTGTGATCCATCTTCCCAGCTTTCTTTGTGGTTGTTTATACTGTTCTGTATTTAAATGTACATTCTTTTCTTGTATATATGGGTTTAAAGAATTACTGTACATAAGAAGCACTTTGTGCCCATCCAGATGCTATATACTCTCCAGAAGACTTGTTAAGGTGTATGAAAGAGTACTTGCTTCTCAATGTCTGATTTCACTCCATGCTTCACCCTAATTCCTTTAGCAGAACAGAAATGTAGCTTCCCTTCTACACAAACATTTATTGTATCCTTTTGTGTTCTGGGGATGATTACTGGGACTTTTATAGCTCTCAGAATTTCAGCAAGGAATGTTATTAGGCATTGGTCTAACAAAGATACTCAGGGGAATATCTTTTTCTCTATGTAAGAGACCATTTGTGAGTTCAATATCACTGAGAACTGAGGTGTCTTAGGGCTTTCTCACTGCTGTTCAGTATGTGGCCTTAGAAAATGAGAGGACCTTGACATGGATCCTTTGCAGGATACTTTAGTGCCTTGTGCAGGAGCACTGGCAGAGACTGCTGCAGGTCATCACTGTGACTTTTTTTTTTTTGTTGGGTTCATCATTTGGTAGAAAGAAATCATAAATGAGAATCAGGGAAACACTGACATGGATCTGAAGCAAGTGCCTGTTCTTTGGGTCTGAGCACAAAAATCAAACATGTAAATCCAGTACTGCAGCAGGTGGCTCTGCGGGCCAGCAGGAGAGGCTGACATGATAAGCAGTTTGGGAAACTTCTTTTATAACTGATCTCCAGTCTCTTATTCTAGAGCAATTTTTTTTAAGTTATCTGAAAAAGTCATAGCAACAAATATGTTTGGGATCAGCCAAGCAGCAGCTGCAAAAATGTTAAGACAAGAAACAGCAGTGCACAGAAGTATTCTTCCAAACACAGAAGACAGCTGTGAGAAAGGAGGCCTAGATTCGGAGCTGATGCAAGCTGACACAGCTCTGTGGACATCCAGAATGCGTGACGTTTTTCTCAGCAGTACTTAAAATATGAAAAATCAAGATAGAATGTATAGGAAACGTGCAGTTAAACTATGCACAGATTACATAAACAGTTCTAAGAGCTTTTCAACTTTCAAGACAGTTCATTTCCTACTAGTAGAACCACAGTCTTGCTTTTCAGTTTTGTATCTGTTTGAATGGTCTATCCACAGAGAGATTGAGCCATTTCTCAGACAGCATTATTTTTAGAATAGGATTGTGGGAAGATCTACCTGTACTCACCAGATCATGTTCTCTGTTGGTCTGAAATGCTGACAATTTCATCAGTTAAGGACTATACTTGTGGGTCTTGCCTTACAATGGATGAAATAATTTGTACTTTCAAGGTACTCCACAAATTGAGTTGGTTTGGGTAGATTTCATGAGAATGTCACACAGTGTTAAGTGAAATGTACATTACTTTCTATAGGAAGATGAGAATGCTATGCTATTGAATGTGTCCTTCATAAGAATGACAATGATTAGGTGAGTTAATACCCTGACTTAGTATGTTTATTACTGTGCTTATAGACCTGGATTTTTGTTTGCCAGGTTAATGTTTTGCCAAGTGATTCAAAAAGCAAAATTTTCTTCTTGAAGTAATTCTCAGTCCTTAGAGAGCTGAATTTTTTTTACAATTCCATTTTCACGTGCAATACATTTTTGTGTTATCTACAGGGTGCACAGTCGACAAGTGGACTTATCAAGGGACAAGTGCACCTGAAACCACCCTATGCAGGTTCTTAGTGATCAGCTCAGTTTGAATTCAGGCTAAGGTACTCCTGTCATGGAGGATGCTGGAAATTCAGACTACTGGAAACAGTGGTAATGCTTATTCAAAAGCAGAAATGAGGCTGTATAATTTCCAGAATTTAGATCTAATAATTTCAGTTTAGTAACGGCAGTAACAGGTTTAATAATAAAGAATGAGAGCAGAAGAGTACACTTACTGTGGCTTCTTTTAATCTTCTGAAATCTATATGCAGATATGCATTTATTCCATTGTATGCACCAGGCAGGGTTATTCCATGTATTAATAAGACAAATAATACAACGTAAGGCAAAGTGGCTGTTATCCATACAACCTGCAGACAACAGAGATCCTAAAGGTTAATAAGCTGTTACAGAAGATTTAAGAATGTGTGAAAAATGCAGCTGATACTTTCTTGATTTTGTCCATTCAGTTCTATGGAGAAGCTCTTTATAGTATGCCTTGGAGGAAACATGTAAAGAATAACGAAGGGCCTGCCATCACTGCCTGATGTTGTTGGGTGATACTTTCATGAAAATCTAACCCCAGAATTTCTGGTGAGGTGTTTTCTGAAGGGATATCAGAGAAACTTCAGATTAGGCATTTATTTTTCTTCTCATGGCATTTTACGTAACAACAAAGCATGAAAATGTTAGCACATTTGGCTAAGAATGAGATGCACATCAGACAATTTAAAGCATCTGTGTCTTTCAAGGTATTTTCTGGGTTGAGACCACCAATGCAGAATTGAAAATATGCTAGTAAAATTTCCAGTCAAAACATCATGCAAGCAGAATCTGTAGATAAAATAAAGGCTGAATCTAGACTGTGTGCTTCCACTGCACATATATGAAGGCCTCTCACATGGTTTAGTCCCTGAGGATCCCTCAGATGCAGTGATTTAGTCTTTTGTTCCTAAATTAAGGACACTTCTTAAAGGAGACAAAGAATGTAGTTGAGATAGAAGGACAATATTATCTCTACCTTTCCTGAAGTCTTCACGCCTTTCCACAGACTAAAGAAAAGAATGATTACCACCACCAAGAGGCAGAGGGAAAGTTGCCAGCGAGGCAAGCCAAGGTCGTGGATTCCACGGCTTTCATGCAGGTGCAGAACTCCTCGCCTGCATACCAGATACACAGAAACAAAGCCAAGTCACTGGGGGAAAAGGGCTTATGTCTATCCCATCCTGTGGGCAGTGAAAGTGGATGCTGCACTGTGCTAGGAGCTGCCCTTCAGATACTGCTAGCAGTTAATGATTTTTTTTGTGAAGCCATATGTTGTGCTGCTTCCCACATTTTAGAAGTGTCATTCATTATCTTCTCATTTCTCATTCAAGTTTCCTTGAGCACTGAGCAGATGCCCAGAGAGGCTGAAGAATCTCTGTCCTTGGAAATTTTAAAACTTGGCCAGTAAAGAGCCTGAATAGGCTGATTTACTTTTGAAGTTGTATTAGATATCCCTCAGACATCTCTTTCAACTTAAATTGTTCTATGACTCTAGATAAGCAAGCAGCAATCTTACTTGCACCATGGGCGATGAGTTTCTGATGGAATGAGTTTCTGTGAGGCTGCAAATGGGAAAAGTGGTTGGATAGGAAAAGCAACAATTGGTGAATTCAAAATGGACATAGAATTCTTTGTTGTTCATTGAGATAGTGGGACAATAGCAGAAGAAATTCTGTTGCTTAGCAGAGTAGAGTAGTTCTTTTGAGATCAACAAAAAGTTGTGTAGGAAAGAGTATTTCTCCCAAGGACTGGTGACGTCCACCATTACAGTTGTCAAAACACATTGTGTGCACAAGACAGGGGGATGTGGGTGAATGTTGCCATGTCTCCCTTCCTCCCATCTGTTCTGTGCTGCTGAGGGGTCATGTTGCTTGTTCAGATCTACACAGAAATATTTCACTTAAGGCTGTATTTGCAAAGAGGAGTGGCAGTGTGTTGGGAGCCCTGAACCTCGGGGCAACTGCAAAGCTAATTCCTGGTTCTGGAGCAGCTCCATGGGATGTTGGCTTGGGGATGCAATTTAGTCTTAGTCTTTTAGTGTCCATTTAGAACAAATAATTGTGATTTTTCTATCTTTCTCCTCCTCTTTCTCTATTGCCTTTATTTGTTATGTACTGCTTGGGTAAAATAGTTTACCTCAATCAACACTGTGATAACAGACTTAGCACTGTGATAACACAACTGAACTTGATGAATCAGTGTAGGACCTTGATATATACAAGATAACTGCATTTTGGAGAAACTGAAGTACTGAGTGATTTGCCCTGTGTGACTGGAGACATGTGGACAGTAAAGCCTGAGGAATCAATTCCTGCCCCACTAACTGTGCATACATTCTCTTACCAGCTAGCTGGTACTTCAGAGTTATCTTCAGCACTTGTCTTATCAGACCAGAGATGAGTCAGATAGAACTCTGAGACAAAGCCAATCTGTGTCAACTTAAATGGGGGAAAACTGAATAAGTCTCTATACTAATTTAACTGTAGAAACATGCTGGGAAAATAAAGGCCCGCTGATACAACCCATTTAGTAATCTGCAAATGTAGCATATAATTCCATTTTCATACCAAATGTATCTAGAGTAATGGGTCAAGAACTTAACAGTTCTGCTTCTGTAGCTCTGTTCTGTAGGAAATACTGTATTCTTGGACTGTTGCTATTATACATCCTCAAATGAATGAAAGATTCTTTTTAAAAGCATCCTCCTAAAATAAGCAGCTGCTCGATTCCTTTGGCACTATAAGGATAATTACATGTCAGGCGATAAAAGGGTAATGACAGTGTGTCTGTGACATAGATTCAAAGAACCTTCCTATTTAGAATGTATTAGATGAGTTTAAGTCTTATTATACAAACTGTACAGCTAAGTCCTCAGCTGTTATCTGTGAAAACAGCAAAATGGTGAGAGCTAGAATTTTTGATAACTCATTTAAAAAAATCATTAAATGTAAACCGGTAGGTGGATCTAATTCAGCTTTTCCTTAGAGGGTGAATGGAAGCTATTCACATTTCTGCTAGTAGAGTGTGCTTTCATGGGGATCCAGAGGTGTGAATGGATTCTGGATAGAGATGCTTGATTGTGTTTTAAACTTACCAGTTTGAGCAGTGTTAAAAATATACTTGGGAAAAGCATCACAGATTCAGATAAGAAAATTTGTTCAGAGACTGGGAGAAATTGTGCAGTCTGTGCTGTCACAGTTATACTATTATCATTATTATAATTGGATGCTATAAAGAAAGTCCTTTGGATCACAATATGCAGATGAACCTTTAGAAAAACAGAACATGAACTTGCACTCTTTGTGTCCATTTAACCTTTTACTCTTCCTGCCTAAACATTTTTTTTTTATTTTAAAAGAAAACTGCTTCCTTCTGTTTGCTTTCTGAGGAGCAGCTAGCAATGTCTTGCTATTAAGAACACTTGACAGAACTGCCTCTTCAAGTGTGGGATACCCAGAATTTTCAGGAGCATCTCCAAACCAGGAGTTCTGCTCCCTCAATCAGGGTAAGGGATCATAAAATAGGAAGAGAAAAAATATTCTGTAGCCAATTAAAACAGCTGTGTAACTGAGCAGCTAAGCAAGGAAATCTTCATAGACCACTGCTGTTTCTGAGATTGAATCCTGGTGGATTTTGCTTCCTCTTCCTTTACTTTTTTTGTCCTTTCTGACCTCTTAAGTCCTAGAAACTTTCTGAAAAATGCCATTTCTGAAGGTTGCTGGGAAGCAATTCATGAGTGTTTACCAATCAGAGGCTACATTTGGGTTCCAGCTGCAGCAAAAAGCAAGAGATCTAGTAGCTAGACTGTGATTTGGATTCAGATGTGCTGACATCTGAATAGATGGAGAGGATGGAGAGGAGAAGCAGCAGTCAAACTATTAGACTAGACTTTCTTGGCTTGAAGCATAGCTTGGAATGTACTTTGGAAAACAGTCATTTTTTGAACAAGGGCAAATCTGAAAAGTGTTTAGCATTCATCATGTTCATCAAAGTTATCATACATCAGCAATGCGATCGAAAATCCAGTTAGCAGCTCAATTATGCCACAATTATTCCTGTTTCCCATTAAATAGTACTTTATTTCAGGAGCAGCTGAGGCTGCTTTCTCTCTGTTTCTCCTAAAGCATGTGGAGTGATAGATCCCTGCCTGGCTCCTTTAGATTATACTCAGTCACTTCCCTTGCAATGGCCACAAAGAAGAAAATGGGAAGTAAGTGGTACTGCAAGATTCTCTATTCATAAAGCTTTGTGCTTGAAACATCCAAGTTCAACCTGTTGATATTACAGCGGAATAATGCAAGATGCCACATCCATTCCTATACTGAAGTTGTGTTACTGCAGGATTGTCCCATTTCCCAGTGCTGTAAAGATGTATACATGTCATAGGCAAAGTAGCATAACGCGATCTCCTAAATCCCTGCATCAGGGAGCCAGGTGACATGCAGCACTCGGTATCAGTTTTCTGTCATTTGCTTTAAATTGTGCTCAAAACTACTGAGAATTATTCTTGTTTCCTAGGTATAGAGATGTTGCTGATATGTAATAAAATAAACTCAAAAGTCACGGCTCTGAGTCAGAGAGAAAGCAACAGTTAGAGGCAATAAGATATAAATAATTAATATTTTGCCTGGAGATCTTTATTATTGAAAAAAAAAAAAGTGAAAATAGGTGAGAAAAATATGTAAAAAGGATGAGAAAATATTATGAATAGCAGGGATGGAAAATAGATGCTAAGAGATGAGCTAATGGAGAGTAGAACAGGGACATATTGTGCTGAGCTAAATAAAAGAGGAGCTAATAAGAAATTAATTTTATCAGCCATTTGTGCAAAGGAGGTTGATTTATGCCAAGACTACTTTCCATGTAAGGAACTGTAAATTATATTTGCAATGACTTTGAGACTGTAAATATAGGTCCCGAGAGTCTGTCTGCCTAATTGTAAGGGGAGCAGGAATACAAAGTCATTTCAGTTTGAAGCTGCGTTCAGAGATTCCAGTTTCTCTCTCCAGGAGATTTATGCTGGTCCTTCCTTTCCCAGTGCTCCCTGCTGGGAAGATTCCACAAGTCAGTCCATAACTCTGGCACCAGTTCTTGCCCTCCTTCCTCCCCGCAACCAGTCAAAGGGAAGAAGTTCACCTCTACTGAAATCAGCAAATGACTGATCACTGTTTTTTGTTATGTCTTTGTGTAGCACTTGGTTCCTCTTAAATGTGGTGTCAGAGAGCCAACAAGAAGCCCATCTGCTGGGTGCTCACAAATAAAACCTACATAAGATAGGTTATTGGGGAGGCAGGGGGCAGCTGCTCAGAGAGACTCAGTAACTGGAGGAGTCACAACTCTAGTAACAGCTTGTGACACAAACCTGCGTCCTAGTGTTCCCATCCATACCATGAAGATTATTATAGCCCTTTCCTTTTTCCCCACACTGACAACTTACTCCTTAGGGAATGGTCAAAGATGTGTACAGGGAAGGAACAACACAAAAGAAAGGGTCTTGACCTGAAAATTCTTTTTAAGAATTTTTTTTTCCACGTCAAAACATTAATCCATACCCAGAAAAAAGATGCTAAGAGCTTTAGGTGTTGAATTCTACTAGATTTTGTCACATTGGTTCTTTCTAAAAATTTTCTAAGGAAACATTTTTGTAACTCATCCCTGGGGAGATTTCAATGGCTGTTTTAGAGATTTAGTACATTTTTATCCAAAAAGGTGAAGTTTAAAGCTCTTGGAGTAAGCCTTGCTTTTCTAATCCCAAATCAATTATAATTTTATTTTTCCAATACTAATATGACCACACAACTCTATGGGCTCAGACAATCTTAAAAAAAAATTAATGTAAAAGTAATTTACTTAAATTTGATGTGATCCATGGAAGAGTCATTCATCCAAACAATTTCTAGATGGTTTGTACCAGATTTTAGATGGAAAAATGTAATCGGTTTATCTAACTAATTATTTAACTAACAGATTTACAGTCAGACAAACTGAAATTCTTCCAACAGAATGCTTTTATTAGAAACAAATCTGTTTGATTTTAGTGTTTGTAAACACTTCTGAGTGCAGAGTTGTCTCTGAGAAATGACTGCTAATGCTCAGTTTTGGAGGAGATGGCAGTGAATGCGAAACAACTGTGCTATGGCTTTCAAAAATAAAGTTTAGGGAGTTGGCCAAGTACTTCTTCAAGTTAGTATTCACTCATGGGGGATCGAGTCCAACTGGTTCTCATAGAATGAGTATTGAGGAAATTGATAAAAGAATAAATAGATATAGAACTGAGCTCTGTTCCCTATCCTGGCAGTTAGACTAGCTTTTATGATTTAAAAGGTAATGCAAATTGTAGACTGAAGATGCTAAAAGCACTGACAATGTATACAGAGTGCAATCTATAGAAATTAAATTACATACTCAATTTGAGGCATGATAATTGTACTCATTTAGAAGGCTCTCTTAGATGCAACTCTTGCATTTACATATTTGTGCAACCGTGGTTCAGTTGTTCTCACTGCTAGTTTCCTTCAGGGTATAAAATACAGGTGTTTCTTTTCCTTGTAGAAGGCTCCCTGGATTAAGTAGCATTGGATGGGGTATTTTGCACAGTTTGCCATGCTCCTGGTGCAGATGCAGCACTGCCATGCTGTTTTCACAGCAGTTGCACACAAGCTGTACGTGCACAGCCGTGTGGGGCAGGGGACCAGAGCTGGTTACCTGTGGGTCGGGCATGGATGCCTCTGTACTTGTGGAGCAAAAAGCCATGTGTGGCACCTCTGCTGGCTTTGCCTTGAGCACAAGAGGAAGGACGTGCTGCAGAGGGGCTCTGCCTTGACTTGCCAGGATTTCAAATGTGAGGTAGCCCTGGAGAAGTGCTGTAGTTGTGCCCCCGGCCTTTGTAATGATTGCTCAGAGCCTGGTACTGCTACCAAACTACAAAGAATTCTGTGTAGAGATAAGCAGTTAAATTCTTCCTGCAAGTTAGCACAAAGCAGGCTGTTATGCCTGCAGTGTAATGTGCTGCTCCTGATGTGTGCTCATGAAAACCCTCTGGAAAATTTGGCTTGGCAAAGTTGTTATTTCTCCAGTCTTCTGAACTTGTTATAAAAAGGCTTGTTGTGGGTTAGGAATCATTTCCATAAAGCTGTCCAAAGCCTAAGAACATGCGTACACATGTGGATTGATTTTCACTGCACTCACATTTCATTTCTTTTCTCTTTGTATAAGTAAATGGCCAACAAATGTGGAGGTGTGAACATACATGAAAAGCAAATTTCAAAGCTGCACGTGTAAATATTTTTTGAATAGCTGTTTTTCCTGCACATAAATACTTTCAACCAAAAATTTCTGTGTACTGAGCCAAAAAGAAAAAGATTATTAATTGACTTAGTTGAGTTCAAAAACATTCTGCAGTCAAAAAGTCAATAATATATGAAGTGCAGGGATGCACGTATGTAAATCTCAAACTATGAACTTGCAAACAAGACATTCAAACATTTCCTAAGTATGCCCTCTTATTAAGTCGTCTTGTCTGATTCAGTTTTTATTTGCAAACACAATTCCCTATGCTTACAGTTGAGCTGGTGCCCTCTTTTGGGCAGGTTCACAGATGTTTACATGGGGAAGGTTGGTGTAACTCTGTTAGCTATGTCACAGGACCATGTGGAGCTTCAGTCAGTCTGGTGGTATTTCCTGTGAAGGCAAAAGCCTCTTGCATAAAAGTGGCCTTTACTTTATACACTGTGGGTTTTTGCAGGATATTTTTGGTTCATATCCTCCTCATAAATTATTGTGTATAAATATGATAGATGTGGGCTGCTGCAACTCAACGCTGTCCTCATTCCTTGTTCACAGGTAGCCGTTTTGCAATTAATCTCTGCTGCGCAGACTTGTGAGCTCTGCTGATTTCCTTTACTGAATCTGGTGGGAAAATTTCCCTATTAAAATGTGTTTTATTTCGTACACAGAAAGAATGGGTTACAATCTGGGAAAAGCAGTATCAGAAGGAAATAGCTGTAGCTCAATGGATTTGTTGATAATTTTACTACTTTGTTTAAAAAACTGTCAAGATTTGTTCCTGGAGGAACAAATTTTTTTTTTACAGGCACAGGGCCTTCAGAGAAGAGCAGTGCTTTTGTTCCTCCAAACTGATATTTTTTGATTGTCAGCATAAATGAAAGCAAGATGGAAACCAACTCTTTCCAGGCACAAAGATGGAGAGAACAAAAATAAAGTATTCCCAATTTCAGATTAAATATTACAATAGGAGTGCTATGGAATAGATAGAGGATCTTTTTTCTTTTTTGAGAGATGGACTTCTGTTTTTCCAAATAAATGTTTTTAATGAATCATTTTAACATATGTTGAGTGGATAGAATGTCCTCTGCATTGTGTTGAATTCCAAGCCACAAAAGAGGGAAGTAATCAATACATCTCCAAAGAAATGTGGAACTGACTTTTTATTCCTGGACTTAAGACTAAATATGAGCAGAAGGGCACTGTCAGATTTTGGAGTGTTTGCCTAGTTAATTTTGCATGTGCCTTATAATTCATTTTAACCATCACTAATGAGGTATTGTAGAGGTCCCATTCCCTCCCATCTTCCTGGTTTAAGCAAGCGACCCATTGACGTCAATGACAACTTGGCCTGAATTGAGCCTGAATAACTGAAACCAGACAGTGAAATGAAGTAGTCTCTAGAAAGCATAAGGGTAGGACCACTTCAGCCCAAATTATTGCCCAACTCCTGAGGCTTGAAAACAAAATCTAGATAAGTTTGCCAGAATGCCTCTGTCATGCCTCGACATGGGAATTACAATTTGAAGTGATTTCTTCCAAGTCTGCGGCTTAGTGATTTCTTCCTGCTCTCCCTCCCTGCCAAGCACTGGACAGCTGAAAGATTTGGCCTAGATCCTTAGTAAGTTTTCCCTTCTCTGTCTCAGTACAAGCAGTGAAAATTAGCACATTTCTGTGGAGCTTAGTGGTGCCTTTCTGGAAGTACCACAGTAATGTCACATCGCAGCACTCCCAGCTCTTCCTACAGTTTTTTTCTGTGCAGTGGAGGTAGAGATGGGAGAGTCAGCTCTGGCAGCTGGGTGGTTTTAGGAAGTTTCTGCCAGTTTTGCACTGTGAAGGACTTATGTCCTGAAAAGAGAACAAGTATCTGCTTCTCACTAAGTGAAACCACATCAGCTGTATGCTTGTGGCTTGTTTTGGAAATATCTCTTTTCAGTCGTTCTCCCACCACAAAAGAGATGTTTGGTGTTTCAGGTCTCCCTGTTTACATAAGTTTGCATATATTCTTGATGTAACCTAAACCTAGAATGAGAATTCAGAAGTGTCTTATGGCTATCTAGCAAGGAAAACCAGGTGTAATTCCTGTGTAAACAATTGGGTCCAGTTTAGAAGCAGTAGTGCAAGATGGTTTAAGGGCACTTCATATTTTTAAGGGAATATTTGAAGTTTACTTAAAGGGAATATAATCAGTCAGACCTTTACTTGAACTCTTTGTTCACAGTATACTACATGCAACAACAATATGTTATTTTGTAAATGTGCTATATTGATGCAAATTTAACATTACATCATTACTCCTATTTCCTGACTCCATTGCATTTAACACGAAACTTTGCAGTCAGAAGATGTAGCTCTGCCTGCTGCAAAAGGACAATGGGAGCAAGGGCAGTTATTGGATATAAGACGAAACGCTGTTTTCTGAACTGGGCTGTCTTTTCTAGGTTGGATCTGAACACACTGAAGCTGCGCAAGCATGGGTCCACACCTGAGCTTTACAGCTGGACTTGATGAGCTAATCCAAATACTGGATAATAACATAATGCCCCTTGTGGTTCCCTGTTTTTACAGATGGGAAAGCAGCTGTCACAGATTGCGTTACATGAATCTTCATTTTTTGCAATATAATCTAGTTACTAAAGAATACAAGGCCTAAAGAATTAAGAACTGTCTCAAAATTCAGGAGCCAAATCACAATGAAACGTCAAATTCCCTTTTTATTCTTATATTTTAAAAACTGTAACTTGACTCTATTTCATGGCAAGGAAAGAACCCTAATATTTCAAGTTTCAGTATGTATGCAGAACTGCAAACAACTGTTTCCTGGGTTGGTAGAACTTAAAGCATGGTGCACAGACTCCACCAGCACCCAGTACAAAGACAGAATCACCCTCAAGCATCATGTGATAACTGAAATTGCAGAGATGCACTGTAAGTCATAAGTGAGCAAAGCAACAATGTGAGGATTGCATTTTGCTTTAAAAAGGCTTAAGCCCAAGACAACTATAAAGAAAACCTCTCTCTAAATGCTGGTCACATGAAGTTCTGTAATAATACAGTTCTTTATTTGAAGATGCTGGTATAATTTCTCATTGTTCACTTTAAATTCATGTTCTTGGCATTCATGTAGCCTTTTGCTAAAAATGATCAACTTACAACAAAGTTCTGAATGCATTGCATACTGTCATTGTAAGGGCAGTAGATTTCCTGGCTGTCAATATTTGTCACTGTAGTGAGTTCCTTTAAACTCAAATCCCCTGTTTTCAAAGCATCAATGCCCCTGCCCACAGTGTTACTTTACTGATTATCGTGCTGTCTTCAATAAAGAACAAGCAGCCGCAAATGTTTCAGACTTGCAGACCTCAAGATCCCAACTATTAGCCAAGTGCTGTAACACACACCAGCTTATTTTTGTGAACAGTGGTGTCCCTCTTTTTCAGCAGCTAAGCAGATGTGTGCCCTGAGATTTGTTCATCTCCAACACAGAAATATTGATTGGTTATTGGGATTGATTCAACAGCTGATTCAATTAGCATGATGCTCACCCTCTTCTCTTTCTCCTAATCAAATAACATTTTCCTTTGGGGATTCACAGTGTAATTATTTATACACTGATTTATATCATTGTTTTAGAGTTATCTGCATACCTTTTTGATTTCAAGTGTTTGATTTGAGTGTGCCTTTGCCTGTCTTGGCCCATGTTGCAGAACTCCCTTTCACTCCGGAATTAGAAAAGGTCCATCTTTTTACAGCTGTGTGCTTCCCTCCCTGCTCAGTGCTTTGTTTCACTTCATTGAACTGCTGAGCTCTGCTCTGAAACGTTTTGCAAGTGGAGAACCAATGAGTACTTTGAAGCCTTAGAGTCAGTTTGGTTTGGCTTGCAGTGGTCTTTTTCATAATACTGCTCTGTTTCCTTGCTCTGGCAAAGTTGGAGCAGAAATGGAATAACAAGAAAGATTTGTAACTTCTGTTGAATTCCATGTTGCTCTATGGCAAATACTGCATTTGTACTGGAGAAACCGAAGCCTGCAGAGACAAGGGTCTTAACCATATAGGAATATAAGTCAAACTTTACTGCTGCATTTTAACCTTAGTTTTCTGATGCTTGTTTTAGAGGCTGGATGCTAACCTATTTTATCTTCCCGTGGAAAAACTCTTAGACATAAAATTTTGAATAAATAGTAAAGTTAAGTCAACACTTACTCATAAAATTCAGCAGCAGGAGTGAGCTTATACTTGGAGTATTTGGTGCCATTGCCAAGCACTGACGCGTTGAAGAGTTTGGGATCTGTACAGTTTGGGCTATTCCAACTGTTGTCGCAGTTCGTCCAGGGGAGCTCAAATGTGAATGATGAAAATAGATAATACAGAGACCAAGCTATGATAACGTTGTAGTAGAAACCCACGTAAAGAGCTATGAGTATCACTGCATAGCCTACACCTAAAGACAAAGGAAAATGAGATTATACATTGCATTTTATATGCAACAGTATATGCAAACACTGTAGTTTAGTTCTCAGCCATAAATAATTGTAAATTTTTTTTTTTTAGATTCTCAGGCAATTTTTTTTTTTATGTTTACATGCATGCCATTGATTTTAAAACAAGTAATTACATTAATGAAGTTGGAAAGTGATTGGCCGTTAGGAAATCCAGTTGTCTTGCCAGAGAAAGAAATTAAGCAGCTCAGTGTCAAAATTTGCTCTTGTTCAACTTCACTGGTGTTTTTCTTCCAATGCAAAAGACTGCAAGCCCATGTTAGGAGTGAAATTCGTTTCATCCTCATGTTGGAATCCTTGGCAACTTTTCTTGGAAAAGTAAAGCTGAAGTTTCCCTATGCCTCATGCTGAGCTTGTTTGGATCAGACAGCATTCCCTTCTTGTTTCGTTACCATTGTTCCTCTCCAGATTGCATCTATTAGTTTGTGACTAGATCCAAAACATGCACGTAACAGCCTATGCCGTTCCACTGAGTGGTGCAAGTGGTTCTGGAGCATACGAGTAAATCTTAGTGTACATCAAGCTTGGGGCTAAACTGTGCTAAACTGTAGGTATCATTATATTCCCAGGATTACAGAATGGAAGTCGCAGAAAATTTAAACCTAAGTCTGGGCAGGGCATTTGGTGAATCCCAGTGTTGAGCATCCTCTGATGCTTGAAACATTTCTTTGGTATTTTTGCATATTGTTGAGCTGTGCTTGGAGTGTCTCTTAAGAGGGAGAGCTTTCTCCTTTAAATAATACATGGTTTTTAATAGTTTAGGTGGAAGCTTTGTTACTTAATGGCAGAGCAGAATAAAAGCTTATTGTCACAATTATTCAGGAAGCTTATTTTATCTTGGCTAATATTATTTTTCCATTAATCTATAAGCAGGGCTGATCTGTGAATCCTATCCTAGGGTTCTCTGTATTTTGTGTTATGGGTAGAGACTTCATCTGCTTTATTACTACCATCACAGCAGTATCCAAGCACGTAAGTGTAAACTTTCATTTCTGATTTTCTCTAGTAAAATACCACATTGGAGGCCTAACAGTTGGGTATTTTTGAACTATCACATTCCCTGATAAAGCAATGAAGTAGCACACAGCTTTCCTTGGTTTGAAATTTGCATAAGAAACAGATGCAGACTGAAGAAGTTGGCAGCTCAAAGACTGCCGCGTACCAAAGTTTCTCTTCCTTGGGACGTTTTTAGTATATAAACCAGTTTGTTCATCCCTAACACTGGGGACAGATAGTGAAAAGAAAGATGAAACTGTATCCTGAAATCCTTAGTGCTTAAATGAACACTCAAACTCCAGTGATACATTACAATAAACACAATAGAAAGAGAAATAAATCACCTAAGAGGGTAATTAATTGTTAATATAAATGGTAAAATACTGAATGTGAATAAGAAGTTGCACTGAAATTAGATGGTCTGTTCAGGAGGACAATTACAGACATTTCATATCAAGATTCAGAAATACTCTATCTACCCTATCAAATATATCATCAATGCCATTTCTTTGAAATTATGAGGATGTTCAGGAATGAATGTGCTCTCCTGTTTCTAGGTCTGACTTTTTAAATGCAGTGCTACACCACCCACACTCTAAAATAGGTGCTGGAAAATGCAGAGGTGAAAAGGCTGTGCTGCAAAGGTTACAGGGTATATTTTAAATCACATGCATTATGGGAGCATCACACAAGAAGCAGAGCCCTTAGAGATTGTGGCAATAATATTCATAGCTAAAATTAGTACTACAATGCTTTTATTTTAGGAAGGCCATTAAAAATTTGGGTTGACTATATACTTTTCAATTGAGTTAAACCGTAAAAAACCTCAGAAGCATTCTGAATTTAGCAGTAAAATGTGTGCGTGCTTTATCAGATTGATCAAAACTTTAACAATACTGAGTTTACTGTAGTGCTGAGATGAAGTGAAATCCAGTATTTATTACAAGGATCACATAACTCAGGTTCATCTATATCCAGTAATAAGAGCAGTCAAAAATCACAGTAGCGTATCTTTAGCCCACCTTGAATATGTCAGCAGAAAAAAAGGCAGTTGGGATTTCAACAAGCCTGTACATGAAATAAATTCTACTTTCCTTTCTCTTTGTATTTCAGTCCTGAAGTCAACAGACAGACTGCTTCAGAGCACCGTGCTGCTTGGCTCAAACACTCAGATCCTTGTGGTCTAATTATTGCAGTCAAATTTTCAAAATCCTCTTTGTCATCCAAAGTTATTAACCAAGGCCAGCCGGAATTTTGACTGAGCAAGGGCTGCAGGTTCCTCTGTGCTGGGATGAATTTTGCCTCCATGAAAGAATTACAGAAGGCCGAGGCAAACCTATGTGACCTCATTTTTAAATTTAGGGACATCTTTTTCATTATCTCACCTATTTATCTTTTATTACATCTCTAATTTTACTATGAGTTTTGGGTTTGACTGATAAGAAAAAATAACCAACCTCTGCAGTTCTCCTGTTTTGTGATTCTAGCCTCCTGGAAGGGGAGAGCTTTATTTTGAGAAAGAAGTTTAACATTTACTCAGTGTAACCTATGTCCAAGTACCGGATCTGCCGAGTTTGGATTGCTGATGTTAAGCTCTTCAGCTTTTGTCATGGGATGAACACAATCTGAATTTTAAGCTTCTCGGATCAGTCAGGCTTGAGTGGTTTCATTTCAGTGAATTTCTTACAGCTCTGTGTCAAAAAGATTTTACCTTGGGTAGCTCATGATTTTTGCTGGTGAGCAATGGTTAAGAAAATTCTTGAGGCTCCTTAAGAAGTGTTTCATGTACAGAAGCCACGTGGTTTCTTTCATCCAGAAACACTACTTTAGGCAGCCCCCAACAGCTAACCCCAGCTATTTCTTTCTTGCATGTCGCAGAGGGGGACAGGGCTGAACTGACATGGATGAGGTTTGATATTTCTAATCTTTTGCATCTCCAGCCCCTCCTTCCACCAAAAAAAACCCAACTCCCCCCAGCCCCGGCATGGGGGCAAAAGGGGGACAGGGCTGAACTGCTCCTTCTGCGTATTGCTCTCTGCTGCACTCCTCATCAATAGCCTGCAAGATGATTTCCATGTGTGGCTTTTTTCATTTTCTTCTTCACCCATGATAACAAAAAGGCTTCTGACTTCAAGGGTTAGAGAAAGGTCAGCAAATATCATGCTGTCTGTGGAAAGACAAGACCTTTCCTTTGTTTGTGGTGGTTGCAGGTGTTGGCACCCTCACTGTGCTTTCCAAGCGAGCAGAGGGACGCTTACCTTTGAACACTGGGCAGATCTTCCACACAGTGGCAGCTCCTTCTCGGTTGTACTGTCCCAGTGCTAATTCCATATAGAACAGGGGCATTCCGGCAATGATTAGGAAGAGGATGTAGGGAATAAGAAAAGCACCTGAAAATAGAATAATTAGACATTGTAGTTTATATTTTGATTACGTTTTACCTTATTGCTAGCTTCCAACTTGCTAAAGACAAAACTACTGCTTTTGGGAATTAGAAAGGAAAAAAGATTCTTCCTAGAAAGAAGAATCTTTGTTCTCTCATCTGTCTGAAAATTTTTTTGACTTGGATCATATGATCCAAGTCAAAGAAAGAAGACTCCCCCAAAAGGCATGGCTATATGTGGCAGTATGAATTATCAGTTATAGTTGGTGTTGTGCTTAATAACTGGATACTCAGTCAGTTTTCTGCTTTGTGGTGGCTCTAAAGCCCAGTTTTCATTTCATTGCATAGCTTGCTTGGTTCTGAAGAGTTAAATTAATGTAAAATATCTGCATTAAAAAAATGACTGGATTGTTGTGATAAATAAGAAACTGAGAGAATCGCTAAGTATCCAGAATGATGGACTGGTCTCCTCAGGAGTTACCAACTGCTGATAGCAGGAGTTTAAAAGAGAATAGATTGCAACAGTCCTGCTTAAAATCATTCAGCAAGAGAAAAAGTAATGAAACAGCAACTTCTGTCTTTCCCAAAAGCAAGGAGTAGGAGTCTGTGCAAACCTTTAAGGCCTGTTGTACTGGCTTAGTCACTTGAAAGCTTTCCATACAAAAGAAAATAAGTGCTCTGCTTCTAAACACATACACTTTCAGAAGGTACGTGCAGTCTATAAAAGCTAAGGGTGTTACTGAAGCTATCTATAGCAGGCCAGTAAGCAGCATGAATTTTGTACATTAAAAGTATCTGAATAGTTGTTTCTTTATGTTTCGTGTCTACTTTTCACGGCTATTCCTAGAGTGAGCTGGCTAGCATAACTGCTCAGAGAGAAATGATAGAACAGAATAATGCAAAGCCAAGCCCCGTTCCCTTACTCTTACCACAGTCTACCTCTAGGAAGTAATGTGCTGTAATGTAGTGGTAAGGGAATGTATTCAGCATTCAGTTCGAAATTCGGGGATTCTAAAACTGAAATTTGGTAGTGAAACAGGACCAAGGTATAGCAACAGAAATAAAGAGTTGCAAATTTATCTGAACAGCTGAAATACAAGAACTGCTCTGAAAGTAATGCTCCCTGTTTTATTATGATGGCCCACAACATCAGAGGTGGGATGGCTGTAGAGGTTGAATCTTCTCATCAATATTCTCTTACATTTTGTTGCCACGAAACAGGTGGCAGCGGAGGGGCAGTCTGCCAAATGGCATGGAAGCGCATAGAAAGAAAAGGCGTGTTGTTGAATTCCTCCATGCACAAAAAATGGCACCCACTGCCATTTACTGATGCTGAATGTTGATCAACCAGTGGATGTGAACACAGTGAGGCAAGGGGTGGTTTGTTTCAGCAGCGATGACAGTGGTCATCTTCACTGGTGCGGATTTTTATGAATGCAGCATGCAGGCTTTTGTTCATTGCTGGCAAAAATGCACAGCTAATGGTGGTGACTGTGTTGAAAAATAGTGTTTTGTAGCTGAGAATGTGCTCTATTACATAGTGTTACAGTGCTCTTTGCATCTGTTGTAGTTTTTATGAAAATGAATAGGAGGCATTACTTTTGGAGCAATGTAAATACATTGGTTTTCTAATATTAGGAGGCACGATTCTTCTCTTTCATGTTTCTAAAGAGGGTAGTGCAACTGCAGCCTATATTCATAGAAGCTACTCAGTACAAATGATGAATACTTTAATTAATAGTGGAATTCATAAGCCTTCCAATGCTGTACTGCTTGAACTACAATGTGTTTAAGTATTTCAGAGAAAAATATTTGCGTTTCTGCATACTTGATATCCTAATTGTTCAGAATTATGTTCAGTGTTGAAGCATGCTCAACTAATTCAATCTGGGAAAGTTCATATTGTTTTCATTAGTAGCAATGTCAGCTTTTCAAGTGCCACACTTATCTTGCTTCAACACTACTACAGCATACAGATCTGACTCACAAACCTAGCATGCTGCCTTCGGCAGGTATTGGAGTTTGCATGAGTGTGATTTGATTAACTATGTCAAGAGGCATGGAAAAAATTATGCCACAAATTGAATAGGGAAATATGCGTGTGAGACAACTATCCTGGAGATGTGTAGTGGACATAAATATTAAATGGTAGTTTAAAATACGTGTTTTCTAAGTATGACTAATACTTTGATGAACTGTGAAGTGTACCATACTAATGCATGCTTGCTTAAGTATCATATATTTGGCTGCAAATCATTCCAGGCTTTAGATAAATGAAGTTTTTCTTTTATTTCTTTTCTTCCCACCACTCCTTCCCAAGAGATTAATAACGTGCAATGTCATTTTCTGCCAAAAGCAGTTACACAGCATAGTAGAGTTTCATAGCTGGGGTTACTTTTCAGGTAACGAAGATGGTGAGTGAAGTATTTTGGAATAAATTAGAGATTAATAAGCACACAAAGTAAGGGTGCTTATTCACATTAAGTTATCTCAAATGTTTTTGGAGACTTCTGGGCATTTCTTGTTAAGACTTTCCAATTAGGTAAAAGAATACCAAAAGTCACATACTTTTGTCAGTATCTTGGTATCTGGTTGTCTTACCCAAGGAAAAAAAGGCTCCAGTGGGACTGGTTTGTAGATGGTACCTTGTGAAAGGCGGGGCCTTTTTGGAAAGGAGACCTCATAGCATCCTGTGAGCTTGTTACTAATGCCCTATAGGTGAGGCAGGGGGCAAATTGCATTCTGCTGAGCCTCTTGCTGTGGGTCTGCTGCTGTGAACTTGAGCACAGCAACATGCTTCTCTGAAGGAATAGCAAATGCTTACCTGGTCTATGAAGCCAAACCATTAGGAAGGGTGACACAACACCAACTGTGTCCCTCCTGCCTGCGCCACGCAAACTACTGTGGTCCAATCACATGAATGCAAAAGGCCGGCACATTACTATAGCCCTGACAGCTGAACTCTCAGGGAGCACATGGTTTGGCTAGCATTTCAGACTGGATGAGCAGCTAGCCAAGATCTACCTACCTCAGAGCTGAGGGAATGTAAGTGTGGGATTGCTGCATTGGCAGCAACATCCTGATAGCGCTCAAGGGATTCCACTCCCTCACTGTGTGAGGGCATGGGGCTGAGCACGCAGCTGCAGCCCAGAAAGCATTACTGGTCTCAGCAATCCCTAACGGTTCCTACTTTCCCCTCCCAGCCAAAAATCTGGAGTAATTAACATTTGTAACCTAGCCTTGGCTTGACTTGCTACTGAGTCACGTGTAACTCAAAGGCCACACGTTGCCCTTGGGCTGTTGCACATGCTGCTTTTCAGTGTTTATGGATTTCATGAGATTTGCGTACTTCCTTCCCTTATGGTACTGGAGTACACACAGAGTTAAAGAAGCCTTATGTGTTTATGTGAAATAAGATGAGGTCAAACTCTACTTCTACATGAACCACCTATGTGAAACTCCAAGTTGAAAGTCACACAGTGGTTTTTGTTGTTTTTGTTTTTAAAGAACTACAGTGTCTGGTTAATGCAGGGCAAAATACAGGACAGGTTTTGCATTCCTGTGTTGAGTGCCAAAACAACCTTTTCATTTTAGTCTAACGGAGTCCACTCTGAATTTCTCCTCCCTCTGTTGTCCAACATTCACAGCAGCCTTAGTAGGGAAGCAGAGAGGAAAGCAGCCTCAAATAGTTCTCTCAATCCTACAAGAACAACTCATTTCACTCTTGAATACCAGAAAGAATGCAGCACTGAATTACTAATGCTTGAAAATAATCATTTAAACAATGACTGTTGTCCTGGAAGAATTTGCTAAAGCATGTACAAGAAGCTGGCCAGGACAGGGTTAGCTGAAATGATTTTGAAGTACTCCTGCTGGTCCATTATTAGCCTTCTGCCTTTGTTACCATGGATATTCTAGTCAAAACTTAAGCTGGCAGGGGTGTCTGCTAAGCTAACAAACTTTGGGCAAGTATAGCAGTATGTTTTCAGATAGGAGTATTGCCAGTATTTGTTCAAGAATAGAGTCTAAAAACAAAGATCTTCCAAAAGATGAATGGAAATACAAGCTAATCTCTGTACCTGATCTGTGCCTGATCAAACTGTGAGTAAAGAGTACTTGAAAGAATATCAGCAACCAGTTGACAGTGCAGTAAATATCCCTGGATCACAAGGAAAATGGGTGGAAACTCTACTAGTGTAAGACTCTTGTGAATAAAAAAAGAAATCCCCAGTGCAGAGATTCTGAAATCTAGGTTGAGTGAGATCAGCAGACAGAAAAACTAAGTGGCTGGAGAGGGAGGTATTTCTGAGTACAGAAATCCTAATTCTGGGTCTTCAAGCTTGTTACTGGCTTGCCAGCACAGACACAGAGAGTATCTCTGGGGAGGTCAGCATGCAGCAAGCTGTGTTTGTTGGAGTCTAAGTAGAAAGGGGCAGGTGGGTAGACTCAGTCGTTACTGCCCAGGGAGTAAAAACAGTACGGGTTTGCATGGTACAGCAAAGAGAAGTCAGAGATGCAAAGGAGCATGATGTAGCCTCAGTACCAAAGCCAAGATGATTTTAACAGCAGCTAGATGATGATGTTGAACAGAGGTAGATTATGGTAGTCAAAAATAACATTTTTCTGCGAAACAGATTGAACAGCATACTATAAAAACAGCACTTTGCTTATATAAAATCTTCCAAGTAGGCAGCCTTTTTTATGGAAAGTATTTCTGAACCATAAAAGCAGTGGAGCTATACCATCTTGACTTACACGTTTCTTTTGAAACCCTCGTATTTAGCTGCTCTAACAAATTGCTAGATTTGAACCTATTTATATTTCAACTCTCTGGGCAAGAGCCTTCAGTTTTTTGTCCAGAATTCCAATTTTAATAGTGTTCCTTTTGCTCAAAGAAAATGAAAACAAATAGTTTCCAGAAATGGTTCAATGCTGTACACGGGCTGATGTCAAACTGAAGCCTTTATTCATGTATTTATTTATGCATTTATTTATTCTACCTATTTATTTATTTATGTACTTACTATCTTGAGCTGTTAACCTGCTGCTCAGACATCATTTGAAGAGACTTGAAGTGTATTCTGTTTATAAGTTTGTTACTGGTATGTAAAAGAATGGGTTACTCTTCTGTGCAAACCCAATAATCTCTTCAGCTTTCTGCTATGAGAATGATGAACTAAAGAAACTCATCAGTAGCTACTTTGAACAAATTAATGAGAATTAAATACACCCAGCTGCTCAGAGCAGCATGATTCATTCATAAATCACACCCAAGTCATTGGCTAAGGTCCCCTTTGTATAAATTAATGAAATGGTCATATTTACAGCAGTGTGTAGTTTAAAGATAATCGTAGAACCATATAAGAACAGAACTCTGACCTGTGTTCCTTGGAAGGAAACTAAAGATAAAGAAACATGGTGTGTTTTGGACAATACAGGTAAGATTACTCTAAGATGCCCAGCACGGCAGTAGGAATTCTGGAGCGCTGTCAACATTTCTGTTGCTCACCTTCACTGCTGCAAGCTTAGGAAATGAATTAAGCCATTCCCATCTTCTGCCATTATTGTGACTGCATGAAGTCCAAGCTGAGGTGAGGTGGCAGTGAGAGCATTTGTTTCACCATTATCCAACCTTGTAGCAGGTTTGCTATTGTAGCTGACCCCTTTGTTTATAAATAAATGAATTGGCATCCGTTTGGGTTTTGACAGTTTGGTAAGTAGATGACCTGGAGACTGTATGAATATGAAGGTCTAATGGCTGACATTTCTGCCCGAATCCATCTTGTTCATTTTGTGCTTTTTTCTTTTTTAACTCGCTGGGAGAAGAAGTGAGCTGGAATGTGGAGACAGCTTGTAGACTGTTTTGTTATGAGATTTATGAAATCTCTATTACTAATGTGCAACAAGACAGGATTTGTGAGGTGTGATGGTGTCCTTCACAGAGCAGCTGACCCTGTTGAGAACAAAGCAGCAAGCTTTGCAGTTAGCAAGCTGTTCTGGAGGTGCTGGGTGGGAGAAGTGAGCAGTACTGAGACACTGGGTCAGGGTGCAGAGGCTCATCTGGGAAGGATCCTGCTTTATAACAGACGTGCTTGGAAGCTTAAGAGTTGATAAATTAAGAGAGAAAAAACCTTTCTATCGTTTCATTAGTTTTTCACTGTTGGCAGTTTTTTTTTTCCCCCCCCACCTTGCAATCATTAGATGTGACACATGGATATATTCACCTGCAATTGAATCATATCAAAAAAACCACCCATGTAAGGTGTAGGCTGTACTTGAGATGTATGAAATCAAAGTGTTTGTCAAAATGTACTCTGATTTATCAGTAGTAGAGCACCCTTGGCTGGCAGTATTTTCCAGCAAAGACATCAGAAGCTATTTACTGTGGAACAAGATCAGCAAGTTTTGCTGGATTCCAGCACTGGAAAATCTTTAATAAAATAACTTCATCTGATAGCATTCTCTAAAATATGACGTTTTAAAATTCATTTTCTGTAATGTATAGAATATGGTCATGTACATGAAAGGAGATATTACTTCATCAAATTCTCTTTTAAGAATAGGGAAGTCCTTGCTTAGTGCCAGTGAGATTTTGGCAACTACTGTTTTACTTCAGTTCAGATACAGTCTGTTAGTCATAGTTTTCTCTCCCTTCTCAATGAACTTGCAGTTCATTGTTATTTGTTTTGTTTTAGCCAGTTGTAATTTCAAATGAATATTTTCAGTGTCCATGAACCTGTCTGATTTTGATGCCGGAAGAGATTGCTAGATGCACAGGTTGCTCCAAAAGTAATGCCTTTTTTATTTCCACAGAAACTGCAACAGATGCAAAGAGCACAATAACACTGTGTGACAGGGCATGTTCTCAGCTACAAAAGACTGTTTCTTTTTTTTCCCCAACACATTCATTTCTGCATTTTTGCCAGTGATGAACAGGAGCCTGCATGCATACTTGTAAAAATCTGCACCAGTGGAGGTGACCGGTGTCACCAGTACTGAAATGCACCACTCACTACCCACTGTGCTCACGTCCACTGGTTGGTCTCCATCTGTTCAGCAAGCACTGATGAATGTCAATGGGTGCTATTTTTCTGTACAGAGGAATTCAATGTCATGCCTTTGCTTCCTACGCGCTTCCATGTCAGGCACCGTTCTGTCAGAGTGCCCCTCTGCTGCCATCTCTCTCATGGCAACAAAATGTAATGGGATATTAATGAGAAGATTCAAGCTCTAGTGCTCATTAGAGCTGTAGTAGTAACCCAGCTGCACAGTGAAACAAGAAGTCTGAAATGCACTTTGTTCTGCATGTATAACAATACAGTTAGGAGTTCCCAGCACAACCTCAAATGGAGGGTGTTTCCTCTCAGACTGCTTGTCTTTTGCAGGGTGTCTTTAGTTGTTAAACTTAAAAACAGCCCACAAGTTGAGCACTCTCTGGAGAGGCCACAATACCCGCTTTAGGCACCATGAGATTCGTAACTGTGCCAAAGTGAAACAAAGTGCTTATGACATCTTAAATCAGCTCTAGACAAGTGCCAGGCAGCTTTCAAGAGGATTAATGTACAAACCAATAGGAGGTAAATGCCTTGAAATTTGGCTACAGAAGAGTCAAGTATAAACATCCTGAGGTACTCTTAAAATTTTCTGTACGTTTAGTGATTAATCCAATCTTAAATTATAAGTCCAATTTTTTGGACACAGTGACCAAAGCAGAACATTCCTTTTCCTTCCAGGCTTCATTAGAGATTTATTAGTAAAACTTTCTGTGCTATCAAAACTTATACTAACTCTTGTACAGCAAAATCCTCTGAACTCTTCTTGTCAATAAAGGGCTGTGTTCTGTCACAGAAGTATGGGGCAGTTGTACATTCCTACCTGTAAGAAATCTGGTCAATCAGAGCTTTACTCTCAGTCATTATAAATGAAGCCTTCAGGATCAGTGGTCTTTCTCATGCCTCTACAGGAAGCAGAATATAATCCTACTGTAAACTATTTATAATGCATATTTATACAAGGCTTGAAAGTAGAAAGTGAACACAGTTCCATAAAGAATGAAGTAATTCTCCATGGACTATTTTCCTAATTTGCAACAAGCAGCAAAGCAAATGTTTCCCCTAATCAAAGCAGTGCAGCATACACTCCATCACTGCCACTGTGTGTGGGACCTCCAAGCTGAAATGCTGGAAGAGAATGTGAGCCTTGCCCATTGCAGCTTGCAATTGGGTAGTTTTGTTCACCACAAACACAGAATTTACAGGAGGTTAGTTAGTGTGGCAAAACTTGGTGACTCTTGATGGATCACGCAGCTGTAGTTTTTCCTAGCTAAACAGCTTTTGAGGACATAACACCTCACAATTGTAAAATAAAATTTAGGAGGAAAAATGTAGGTGATCTTGAAGACGTCTGAGTTCCTTAACTTAGGATTAAAGATGGTGATTTTGTCAGTAGCTTCCATATGAGTAGCGAAGGATTACACTGCAATTTAGGAATAGTCTGATCACTGTTTTCTGTTGCTTTACTTTAGGAAAGAGTGAAGGAAGAGAGTAACTGGTGACACCTCAATTCCTAAACCTGGCAATTCAGAAGTTTACAAACCATGTATTAAGCCCCAGAATAATTGAAAGTGTCTTAGAATGTAAGGCCTTCTAGTCCAGTCCTTTTATTTGCCTCCTGGTTTTTGAAGTCTTGTTCTTGCTTTGTGTTTTCCCAGCTCTTCTCTTTAGCCCTGACAGCCAGAAAAAGATTCTTGCCTAATCATTTGTCTCTATGAAACAGAATAGAACACACTTCTTAAAATAGTACATTTTTATAGCTTGAGCCCTACATAGGAGAATGCTGAGGTCATTATCTAACTCTCACAGAATAAATTCATTTTGTGTAATAATGAACATCATCTATGTAAGTCCTGGCATTTTGTTTATTGGCTGAAGTACTGAACTGTTGCACCAAGTGCAGATCAGTTACTAGTCAGTGGAACTCTTCTGTATCGGTTTTGTCTGAATAGTTTTTTATTACTTTCCTCTGTTTTTCTTCTCGCATAATTCTTAGTCTGGAAATTCTGTCTACTTAGGAGCCCTTAAAAGAGAGACGTCTGTTATTTGGGTTGAAATCCTGGCTCTGGTGACGTCAATGGAAAAAAAACACCCATTGACTTCAGCTGGGTCAGGATTTCTCCCTTGTGGTTTATGAATCTATTGATTTTAACTAAGGCTGTGTAGAACTATTAGAAAATGAAGGACGAATTACAGAAAGGGAGCAAATGATCAAACTCTTCCCCCAAATAAAATCCCAGAATATCACCAGTCTTGCCAAAACCTGCCTTGTGATCTCACTGACACATATGCACGCCCCAATATGAACTGTTCCTTTATTTTGTGATAAAGCTAATATATAAGAAGCCTATGTGCATTTTTAAGCCCTTCTTAGAAGGGGGCACAAACATTTGAGCTTTAGAGGCAGACACGGATACCCCTTTGTGCAAATTACACATCACTGAATGCTGCTGCCCCTATTAGCTTCCTACTAAAGGGAAGGGGTAGGGAAATCAATGAAGGGTCTGCCTGGAAGCAGTCATTGCTGATACTGGCAGCTCTGTATGCAAAAGTCATGAGCCATTCTGTTAGGTCCTCCAGTCATTTTTCCTCCTATACACATACAAGATAGATTTTGGATTATCAGATTAGGATCTACTAAGATCTATAAGGATCTACTACTCCATCTTGTGGTCCAGAAAAAGTTTGTCTGTTATTCTGCTGTGCAGAGCAATGTGTCAGAATAAGTCCAGCCTTTCCTCTTTTTTTTTTTTTTAATTAATTTATTTTCTTTTTCTTTTTTAAAATAAAGTAGAATTTGACATCAGTTTCATACTTTTCCTCAAGAGATGCAGAACTTAAGGGAAAGTACTGTGTTGACATCTTTGGCATGCTTCAGGATGGACACTGCAAGGGAAGTTTGACTATTGAAAAAGGAGGAGAAACAAAAGTTAAAGCAGTGAAGAGTGCTACCTGGTACATGTGGAGCAAAAAACTAGATACGTAGCACCTGGCTGCTTTTTTCAGTGCATACATTAGACCCCTGGGAGCAGCCTGTTTGTAAATAGCAAATAGGAAAGCAATAAGGGTGTATTCTTGCGTGCTGCTGAGGAGCCAGAAAGCCTTGCTTGCTTCCCACCGTTCTGCAGCCTTCAGTAAAGAGGAATGCCATGCAGTCACCCGGCTACAATCCTTTCTGTACATAACACCACAGAAGCTGTTTCTCAAACTAGCAGGAGGGCTGTAGCAAGGCATGGCTTGTTGCTCACTGTGTCTCTAATTGTACTGCTTGGAACTTGTGCAATATTTTTCTCAAGCTCTGAAAGAGTAATATTCTTTCACTGCTGAAATCACAACTCCTGTGTGCCTCAGTGGGATGGGATCAAACCATCTCTGCCCTTCTGATCCTGCACGTTTATGCTAGTATAACTTGCATCTTCTAGGGAAGCAGTTAATAACAAAGCAAATCAAGAAAAGCTTCATGTTTGAATACTCTAGCACCAGTCTGATAGTGCTGGAGACCATTTTGGACACTTAAATTTGTGTATATTCTTAGACAATAGTAATAGCAAAATAACAGTTAATGTCCATATAAATAGTGCAGCTTCTGCAGTTATTTGTGCTTTTGGAAGCAAGTGGTTGTGCTCAAAGCCTTAAACAAAGAGCAGGAGCACTGAAAAAATTACCATCTTCTATAAAAAGTCTTACGATATAATAAGGGCAGCCTGTTTTACTGCATACCAGCAATCAGAATGCTAGTCACAGAAATCATTTATGGACTGGCAAAAGACAACTGCCTGCCCAATTCCTGTCCTGTGTTCCTGTGTTTTATTTATGAACGTGTTATCATGGAACTCTGTGCCTTGGAGACTCGCTGGTGTGCTTTGGATGAATGTGGGTGAAAAGAAATACGTGGCTTACAGAGACAGTTCTCCCCACTGATGGTTTCTGTTGCTGTTGCAGACCCTAGTTCTCAACCTTTGTCATGCTTCAGAGAGAGATTGCATAACGTGTTTAAATACAGAATGGGGGAAAGGAGCAAGAAGAGTGAGAACAAAACAAAGGATTCCCTTGATTAATAGTTAGGGTTTTTTCCATGGTCTTCACAAAGAATGTCACAATGCAGGCAACTTAACTGTTTCCTCTCCTTTGCTTCTACCTCCTTTCTCCTTGTTTATGAAATAAAAGTTTCAAAATCTTATAAGGCTGAAATGAATCTATACAGAAGCTGAGATGCTGAATTGTACTGCAGTTCTCTCTCCAGGGCTTCCACGAAATCAGGGCTGTTTCAGCATTACTTGGGGGTGTGGGCACTTTTGCTGCTGGTTCCCCAGAGGGCTCAGATGTTCATCTTTGGGAAGTCAGGTTCTGAGGGACAGTAAAGCCTTTCCTTGGAAACTATTCTCACTTGGGCACCAGTGCACAACATCTACACAATTAAGCTTAAATCCTGCCATGGCAGGTCCAAAATGTCACAAAGGCAATGAAAAAGAAAGGGAAGATTAAGCAGTTGTAGTTGGAAGAGAGAATAATAGGTTGTCAAGATATGGGTCAAATGGCTTGAGGAAGAGAAACTGAAGGTTTATAATCAGTGAGATAATCCTGGAATCTTTACATCAACTTCACTGAAAGCAGATTGGGGTGAGAGAGTTGGCCCAAATACAAGTTATTTCAACTTCAATAATAGCAATTTCTTGTTGTCATATTAGAAGGCAAGAAGTGAAGAGTCAGTTGCAAATTAATCATAACTGATCCTCTTTTCAGTGCAAGATTCCCTGAAACCCAGTAGCATGCTTTTGTGTACTCTATGGGAAGAATATATACAGTGCCAACGGGAAGTATAAAGAGAGAGGTAGGAGTAAAAGATCTCAAACTGTTACTACAAAGATTTTGTATAAACTTGTCTCCTGCTTCCTAAATTACAGTATTTTAATATAAATATCTCTAAGTATGGAATGTATTTAGTTGTGTTTATTATTTTGTAACATAGCTGAGAGCAATTAGCTACAATATCATCTAGTAATTACAGTATATGTAAATGCTGTAGAGTTTACAGTACAAACGTATACTAGAGAGCCACACTTAACTATTTCATCAGTTGGTGAATGCGGGACAAAGACTTCAGAACTGAGCACAGCTGATGAGACTCTCACTGTACGCAGCAGAAATTTAGGCAGCGAGCTTTGATGTTGCTGCTTAAGCTGCTCTGAATTCTGTAAACCATTTGTTTCCATTTTAATTCACAGCAAGAGGCTCAGTAATTTGTGGACTGCTTTTAATCATAACTTCCCTCGTAACAAATTTAAACACTTGCCAGAACTGTATGCTCCCTCTCATCTTGCATTTAAGTAGCTCTATTAGTTTTCTATTTCACATTGGTTTAAGTATGGAAATGAAAGTATTCATTTTTTGAAAAAAACACCTTTAGGCTGCTCTATTCACATATACACTGAACTGACAAAGAGGTTTGTGCTATTTTCCCAAAAGGTGAAAGAGAAATTCTGCCCCTAAATCATCCATGCCACATCTCAGCCTCCTTACAGATTCTTTATTTCTTTAATAAAGAAGGGCTGTTGGCTGCTACACTCCTGAAATGGCCTTTCTGTTTTCCTTTGCTTCTAGCAAATTTAATAAAGAGCTTAAAAAGATGTCAGGGAGAAAACAGACTAGAAAAGATGAAGATTAGATACTCGCTGTGTTAGCTTCAATGAGTGTCCTGAAGCTGAGATCCCTGGCCAAATTAAGAAACTCCTGGATCTGTTAATATGAGCATAGTAAAGTATCCTAACTCAACTTTCATTACTAACTTGTAGAGGAGGAATGCCTGTCCTGTGGGAAGGGTTTTCCAAGGCTATGCCTGGCTTCTTCGCGCAACTTAGAAGGGCATAAAGAAATGGATGGGGAAAAACATTTTAAGCAGAGATTTTATGTTCCAAACAGTGGAACTAAGATAGCACTTTACTACTCAATGTCTTTCCTTCCTCTTAGTTTAGAATAAAATGCTTCTAAGCAGTAATCAAAAAATATGTTCGTTCTTTGCAGTGAGAGGCATGCTTGCTTTTGTTGGAAAAACAGCTCATTTGGGTCATGCCAGCTTCTTTTACTGTCTTGGAGGAGCAAAGGTGGAACACCACTTTGATCAGAGCATCTTGAGTCTGATCTGAATGTCCTGCACTGAACACAGGATGGTCCTCTTAAGGCGCAACCTCTATCTAAATACCATGAATCTTCTCTGGAATCTTAGTAAAATTGTCATGCTAAGGGTCTTTAGGATTGTTCAGGGACAGATAACTTCTCTATTTCATGAGATATTTAGCTGCGAGCTCATATATTGTACTACTTCATGGTATTCTGAGTCTGACAGAAACTACAATTTCAGAATTGATGAAAGATTTGGGTCAGTAATATTCAGTTTGTCCTTGTCAAATATTCAGGATATTTCATATATAGTAGGTATAAAATACAGTAGTTTATAACCCTGGAGAAATTACAGTCCTGAAGAGTTATTTTGTGGAGCCAGCAAGACTGATGGGCAAGTGAAGGAGAACAGGGAATTTCAGAGGAGTAGCTGGCATGTGAACTACAGTGCTGGTGAGCCTCACTGAAGCTATGCTACATATAAACCAGCTGATTAATAGCTGTCAAAGAGAAGAAAGAGGAGTGATGAAGTCATGTGGGAAAAGGAGGGGAGAGCTGCTGTGAGCTGGCCATTGAATTCAGGAAGAAGGAAATGTCAAAATGGCATAGCTGAGATTGTCCCAGATGTCACATTAAGCCCTAGAGCACAAAGCTCACGGCCACTGTAGGGACGTCAGCGTAACAGTTTGACCTGTCTGAGGTCACTGGTTTGATAGTGGGAATTGAAAGCCTGTATTAGGAAACTAAAATCACTTGATTTGCATCCATGCTTTGACTGATTAATGAGTCAACTCTTGGCATAGTCTTTGTAATGAGGTTGCTTCAAAGTTGATTTATCATCATCATCAGTGCTATTTTGGAATGTAAACGCTGATATTAAAAGACAAAGGTCAACCACCTTTGGAAGTTAAAGTGCCAGATTGTATTCTTACTCATATTAATGATTAAATTTGCTGGCAAACACCTGGGTGCAGGGCTTGGTACAAAAGCAAGCTGTTGCAGGTCAGCATCAGATCTTGTTTTTTGGTGATATGATGCACTAGCCTTATTTATAATAGATAATATTTGGCTGCATATTGTCTTTGGTACCTGCACTGTGGATTGCAAAATCCTGCATAAGAGCTTGTGGAAGTATGAATAAGAAATGAAGCATTATGATAAACTGTAAGATTCTTCTGTTCTAAAAAGTATTGACTGCTGGTGAGCTGTACTGTGAAGCAAATGATTTCTTATGTGATCTATGAACACTTAAGAAAATAACATCTCAGAGGAGATTAAAAGTGTATATTATGATAGCTAAAGAGCTGTTAAAATATTTATCTGCTGCTGTTTGTAAATTCATGAAAAGCTTAATCTGATGGTTATGATACAGTAAGTCTCAGGTGACTAATCCAACAATTAGTAGCCTGAGCATAACTGACCGTGCAAATACTTTGACTCACAAAAAGGAGTATTTTATGTTGGTAAATCCTTTTTCCACAAATTTCAGTGGGAAGTGGTAATTTTTCCAAAGATTATGCAGGAAAATTAAACAGAAATGTTAATATTAATTGTATCTGGTACAGAGTCAACAATAGCTCGGTTACCTAAGGCTGAGCATCACCTTCCCCCACAGGGAGCACATCTGTTAATCATGCTAGGCATTACTCAACTTCAGTTGGCATCAGCAACATTTTAGGTGTAATCGAAATTATCATGACAAATCTTTCCCTAAATTGATGAGAATCTACTTTTGACACTATTCATTACTTCAGCACAGCCTCTTACTGATCTGAGGAATGCTTAAGAGGTTGGACGTGTTAGGGAGTCTTTTTAGAAACAAACAAACACCACCACCACCAATGGGACTCTTGCCAGACATGAGTTATGATGAGCTCAGAGCACTTGTGAGAACAGCCAGTAGGGACAGCCGTAGTTGATGGTTTCTCCAGTGACATACTGTGCTGATGTTGGACTCTCGGACTGCACAAAAAGCATTTGTCTTGTTGCAAACAGTACGTCTCCTTTGTGTTGTCATGAGTAGCTGAGCGGTGTTTATTGATCAGCCAAGCTGACGAGGCAATGTTTGAGAATTCTGCCCTTTCTGGAGTGTCACCTTATCTGCAGAATGGCAGCTTGCTGATGTACCATCCCTGTCATTTTATAAACTAGTTTAGCACACAGAGTGGGCACTCCTGCTTCTGAGTAGTCAGTGAGGACAAGATCTCATCCAAACTGTTCAGAATAAACTGTCCTGAAAGTTTTCTGACACCAGTTTCATGTTATAACACAGCCACTGGTCTGCCCAAATGAGCAGGCAGCTCATATGGAAGCAGGTAACTGACAAATATTCCAGCTGTTTAAATCTTACTTAATATGTGGGATTATTTTGCTTAATAGCTGAAGACTGTTTCCAAAAGCCACAGTCATCAGAAAGGTTACATTCTGCCATCTATCTTTGTACTGAAGTCCCATTGGGGTGTCTCAGCAGGCTACTCCCAAAACACAGATGTTTCTGGCAATTCATTCAGCATTTTAGTGTTGCTGGATACCTCTTGCTCTCTAGCTTTTCATTACTGGGAGCTTCTTAAAATATAAATTGTTGTGTTTTTGTTTTTTTTTTTCTTTCCGAAATCACCAGTGCTGTCTCCAAAGTAACATAACATTAGAAATGACTACATAGGTACCTCTGGGCGGTGCGTGCTCTGTGTCAGTAGAACTCACTGAAAACTAACAGGACTTTTATCCGCGTGGAACTTCAACCTGAAAGCCTCTATGTCTACTTTTTAATCAGGAAACTTCCCTGGAGTTCATCAAAGAAAGAAACTCGAGGATTTGGCTAATAAGAAGTGGATATATGTGTATAGTGTCTCCCTCCCTGAAAATTCAACTTTAGGGAATACGGTGTGTATTTATACTTTTCAAGGTCCTGGAAGTTCTCAGGCTTTATGAAGAACAACCTATTTTTACAAGCATGGAAAGGCCCTTAAGTGTGTCCGCTGGCATCTTAAATTAGTCATAGCTAGTCTTAGAACATCATAGTCCATGTCACCCATGTCATTTTTGTCAAATGTGAAGGGAAATGCCATTTTCTACCACTTCCATGTTCCTAAACACTCCCATTTAAGTTTATTATTAACATTTATAAGCTGCTGTGGAACTTTTGTGGGTGTAGATTTTGAAAGAATAGTAATTTTTTCCCCATCTAGATGGCACAAGATACACTGAAAACAAAGGTGTTAAAATATCTTAGTGGCTTAGGGCTTGTGGCAATGAAAAATACTTCCTTTTCACTGCCTTTTTTGCATCAGTCTGAAGATACTCAAGTTTGTAACCACTCAGTTCACTCAGCAGCCTAGCAAAAATACTAAGGCAGTGTGTAAGTAGTGCCTTTATTTTTATTACATCTTCTTTATGGATATGTAACCCACTGGATTCTTTTTGAGGTAGCTAAGCTTGCTGTGGTGCTAACAGGGTTCCCTCCTGCAGCAGCAGTGTGGGAAAGAACACATTTAAAAATATCAATGAATGTAGGACTGGGAGGATAGAACTGAAACACAACAACATCTCAGATCGCTGCCCCCTGCCTCTTGTTCTTCTTTGCTCTTGTAGGAAAATGTACCCATAGAGCTAACAAGCCACCAACCCTAGTGTGACAGAGATGAAGGACTAAGCTGATGTGAAACTCAGTAAAGCACTGTTAGAGGCTGCATCTCCTACAGGAGTTTCTGCTAAATGAAATTGATGTATATGTGCAACATGGAGGCAACAGATGGAATTTTATTTTTTTATTTTTATTTTTTTAAGATGCCATAAAGACAACTGTTGTAAAAAGAAGGATGAAATGGAGCCATTCACAAGTCACAGCCTATATCTGTATTCCCTACCACTCAGCTCAAGGTCTGTCCTGGAAACTGTCATCATTGACAGTGTATTAGCTGATACAATGGTAGCCAAGGGCTGTCAAACAGCATAGAAAAAGAAAAACAACAACAACAACAAAAAAAAAAACAAAACAAATCTCAGGATGATTAAACTTCATTAAACCTAACACAACCAAACCATAAAGTATTAGTTTGTCCTCACATCAGCCAAAGCTGACGTGTCTTCATGCATCTTTCCTTCTGAATTGTTGATGATTTTTGATCATGATGACTATCTCATCTTTCATTTTATGGTAAAATAAGTCTTTTCAAGTGCCAGTAAAGAGTGTTGTGCTAAACATATGTTCAAGAATGACACCCTACATATTGATTGAGATGCTTCCTACGGCTGTTTGTGTTTATGATATCAGCAACCAGTTTTGTCATTCCATAGAGTTTGGTAGCAGAGGGCCCATTTACCTTTGCTTGTAAAGTTTTTGATTCTGCTTTGACAGAGAGGAAGAATTGGTTCAAACTTTTCTCTGCCTCTTGTGACTGTGAAGTAGTTGTCTTTCTGTTCACTCCAGTTTGCAAGTTTTTAAATCAAAAGATGCTAAAGAAGATGCAGGTGTCTCTGACTGAACTGACATAAGATAATGCGTAAACACTAATCCAAATGTAAGGAGGTTGCAGGATGTTACCTCCTGTGCCTGAACTAGCTGCAAATTATAAAGGAAGCAGACTAAGAATGTGATAAAAGGTGACCCAAAGGATAATAGAAAGGAATTCAAACACTATGGGTGTCACTGTGTGCAGTGTGAGATAGGAAAACATATCTCTTTCCCTAAAGTTTGTAAGATTGAGATACGAGAGTGGTGAGTCTGTATGGAGACACCTGAGTGATGCTTCCACTACACCTGCAGCCTGCTGGTATCACAAGGCATTGTACTGCTGCGTTGTGAACTGCTGGAATTAGTTATGGACAATAATGAAATAAGGATGGAGTTTATTTTTCAGTATTGACCATTTTCTGGATAGTGAGCTGAGAGATTCTGTGACCCTCTTCTGAAGTTCTGGAGGTACCAAATGGGAGGAAGTATTTCAGTTCCAGCCCTTCCTACTAGCCTGATAAATTCTGAGGAGCAGTGTAACTTCGTGCCAACTGATAGGGATTCTCCCTTCCTGCATTCCTCCATTTGTGGCCAACAAGTATTTTATGCTACAAGCATGAATCCTTAGCCTTTATCACCAGGCAACCACATTAACAAGACATCCCTAACTATCTTACAGAGCGTGCTTTCATTCTAGCAGTTCTTCCATCTGTGCCATTCACCATTTACACACAGTCCTCCATCTGCTAGGCAGGGTCTGTTCTCCCTATGTGAGATTTCAAAGCACCCAGGCACCTGCCTGGCTCGCAGATGGTGTTACTCCATCACAGCGTGGAGGCATCAGTGCCAACGCAGCGACTTTTGGGGAGATGAAAGGGGATGATGGAGTTAAGGGCTTCCTGAAGATGTGCCAGGCACTCTGAGCTAACAGTAACTATTGTGTGTGATCTATTTGTTGCTGTCAAACTGTGCAGGAGGTGAGGCTTTGTTTGTAACAAGTCCCCTACCTACTTTGGGAAAAGAACCTCTCAACTGTAGCACGAGGGCAGAAATCCCGCTCTCCCATTAAAACCACCCCAAAGAAACCTTTTTCTGATCCAGCGGTAACTTTTCTAGATGCTACTTCATACCACTCGAGGTTTTTTTTCTCCTCTCGATACTAGTTGTTGCCAACGAAAAGAAGGCTGGCGCGGCAGCAGAAGGCAGCTATGCCCGTGCCCAAAACTAAGTTCAACTCCGAGGGGGGCGAGCGGTCCGTGCCCCGACGGAGCTCGGCGGAGCGGGATCACGGGGAGAACGGAGGAGCGGCGGCCCCTCTGCGGGCACCTTACGGCAAATCCCCCAGCTTTTGGGTTTTGGGGCTGGGGTCGGGGAGCGAGACCTCGCGAAGCGCCTTACCCCCTCCATTTTTGTAGCAGAGGTAGGGGAACCTCCAGACGTTGGCCAGGTCCACGGCGAAGCCGATGACGGAGAGAAGGAAGTCGATCTTCTTGCCCCACGTCTCCCTGTCCTGGGGGCCGTAGCGGGGCGCGGGGGCGGCGGGCAGGAGGTTGCTGCTGGTGTATTGCACGCCGTTGTGCTCCTTCACGAGGATCAGCTCCACGTCCTTCCGCGGGGGAGGCGGCCCCGGGCGCTCCGGCAAAGGGGCCACCACCGACACTTTGCGGTCGGGCTGGATCTGTTTGTTCATCCTCGCCTTAAACATCCAGAGAGAGCGAGCTTGAGGCGGGGGAGCGGGCGAGGCGGGGCGGGGAAGGGAAGGAGGGAAGCGAGCTGCCCGCTGCAGGCGGCTCCGCTCTCCAGCCCGCCGGTGTCAGCGCGGCAGGAGCGAGGCACGGCCGTAATAAGAGCCATGCAAATGAGGCGGGAGAAGGGGGGACCGGGGCGCCCCCAGGGAGCGGGGCTTCCCGCGCCCTTCCTCCGCAGGGGAGCGGCCGGCAGCCGGCGCACCTGGGGCCGCCCTGCCCTGCTCTGCCCGTCGGGCACCGAGCGCAGCCCGCCCCGCGCTGCCCAGCGGGGCTGCCGGGGATCACGCTGGGGCCCGGCCCTGCCCTCGTGTCCCCGGCCGGGCAGTCCGAAGGGGCTGTCGGCGGGCGGCAGGTGGAGCTGAACCGCTCCGCTCTCTGGCTGAGATGCGGGACGGAGGCAGCTCTCCCTTTGCGCTTTGGGTTAAACGCTAGAATTTGGCTTTTGGGATCAGAACCCGAGGGGGTGTAGCACGAACGGCGGAGCTGGACGCTGCTCTTAGTCCCACGCCAAAACCGATCGATGCCCGACTTTTGCTTTCTTGGAAAGCACGGGGCTGGTAGGGCTTGGTTATCAGGCTGCCGTATTTGTATAACAAATTTACTGCTCTTCTAAGTGGGACCCGGATCTCTTAGATGTAAAACGAGCAAACAATTAGTTAGCAGGTCAACAGCGACTACTGCCACAAGTGGTCTAAGTAAGTTGGCAAACAGGGCTTTTTGGGCCCTTCTCCTATTGCAGCCACGAGCTGTAGCTGTCCCTTCTGTGTCTGTTGGGCAATAAAATTTGAGTACAAAAGCAGAAGAAACAGGCTGCTTCCCACCAGTGAGGTTAAATAACTTTCCTTCTGCCTCGAATCAATGAGAATAGGTTGGAGGCAGGACTGTCTGTGGTGCTACAGCCTACCATCCCTACTTGCTCTGCTAGGACTGATAATGTGTGTAAAGGTACTATTCAGTGAGTTCACAAATAATCTCAGGTTCTTAGAGTGTGAAAAGAGTCGCAATTGTGGGAATTAAAGCTTGCGAGTTGGCATCTTCCCCTTCCCTCTTTAGGCCACTGACTGTGAAGATGCTGCTGAGGCAGCTATTGACAATTTAGGGATTTTATGCCTTACAAAAGCTCTTGGCATTACAAAAGGCATCATACTGGGTTTCTCATGATCCTTAGCTGTGACTTGGTTCCCAAAGTCCTTGTCTGGAAAAAATACCAGAGCAGCGTCTAGACAGTTACAGAGCAAATGCATGCTTAGAACACGTGGCTCGGATGCTCTCCTTCTGTTCCACAGTTTTCTACCCTCTTCTTCTCCAAATACACCGCATGAAACTTTTTTCTCAGATCCTTTTGACACTTCATGCTATGCATGCCTGAAGCGCTTCCCCCGTGTGCAGTCAGTGCACGGTGCTCTGTGAGCTCTCAGGCTTTGTCCATGCCGTGTTCCCACATCTTTACACCCGCGCAATGCACAGCTGCCTGCTTCTCACACCACCCTTCACTCACAGCCACCAAAGCACTACATAAGCACCCACGTTTCCAGTTACATGCGGTGCTATTACATGTGCCCACCATCCCCTGCATTTTCTTGAGCCTGCGCACCCATCTCATGCAGCAAATGAGGGGTGAGCTGTTTCTGGGCATCAGGAGAGCACCCACTCCCAGCCAAGAGCCCCCAAGCCATCCTGCTGACACTCACCAGGTAGCACTGGGGATGTCTCTGGCCCATTCCTTGGTACTTGTGTGCAGGGGCAGGTGATGGAAGGGGAATTCCTTCTTCTGGCTTCTGCCACTCCGGGTCTGCAGTCTCGCTGGGAGCCAAAGCTGTAGCCTGGCCAGTAAGGAGCTTTTTAAATCTTGTTCCTCTCCTTCCACGTGACTAATCTGCATGGATTTCCTACACTAGGCAGCAGCACTCACATATTGCTTCTGGAAAAATAGGGCCTTATTAAGGAACACCCTTTTCTTCACAGTGGTCTCAATTAGCTGAGCTTGATTATGATATCTATGGTGGGAGGAATCTAGAAAGCCCCCACTTATTTCCTAGGAGAACTAAATCACTGTGTGCATGCATATATATATATATATATCTGCCTTCAATTTTTTGCATGGAAAGTGTGTGCAATCTGGTTAATGTAATATTTGCTGCACCCTCAAGGTAAGAAAGTCCTCAATTGGATTTTATAAAAAAGTTGCTTAATCTTGAATCTGTCTGGATCTTGTTATGCCTAATGGAGCCTGACAGCAGGTAGAGTGGCAGTCAGGGAAGGGAATATTGTATTTAGAAACCTCAATGGAGACAGGCAAGATGGCAGGCTGTTAGCGATGTTCCACTTTTGACTGGAAAATAGCTGATATCTTACTTTAAAAAATAGTCAGGCATTGCTGGATTAGTCATTAAGTATTTAAATTCATGCCTATCATTCTCTTGGTAAGGTATAGGAGAATATGCTCTGTGTTGTAATAGTAAGCTGGGACTGTCACTGTCATACCTTCATGTCTATGTAGAAAAAAACCTCAATGAACACTTCAGTGCGTGCCCCTAAACCTCAGTTTGCTGCAGGTGTGAAGGCTCATTGGCAGCAGGGCTTGCATCCACAGGCTCCAGCAGCACAGCACAGCCCTCTGCCACTGATCTGACAGAACTGCAGGAGCCGGCTGCTGTCCTTCCTGTGAACCAGCACCGGAGAGGGGCTCTGTCAAACCGTGTGTCTTAGAATAGCTGGTGCATTCAAAAGGGTCTTGCATCGTGCAAGGTTTGCTGTACTTGCAAGAGCTCGGCATGCATGCCAAACAAAGTAGTGATTGAGAAGGGATGGGAATGACTTATTAAGCATCACTGAGAAAGCAAATAACAAAACAGCAGCAGCATTGAAACCAGAGGACAAAAGAGTAATGATAAAGGTAGTTGGATAAAGAGAAGAGTTCTAAGTATCAGAGCAGTGAGTATAGAGGGTTGTAGAATTTTGTTCTATGGACAGGGTTGCCTGATGATGTTGCTTGTGAGAGCTTGGGTTTGGGTTTGGAGGCCCAGGACATCACTTTCTTGTTGTAATCCAATATATCATGAAAAGATTAAAGAAGGACAGGGGATGTATGAACCACCTCTTTGATTTCATGTCCTGATATAACCACAGAAACTCTGAGCTCACTCTGGCTGTCGGGCTTATCAGCACTGAAAGACTAAACATTTTTCAAAAGAACTGCATAAGCTGAATGCAGTTAGGTTTGGTTATTCTGTGATAAAAGAAACTCGGGCAATAGCCAATTGCTGTAGGAACTGGGAGCAAAGTAGAGAACAGCTTTTTTACTAAATCAATGTTAAATCAATTTCTAGTGATAGGAACATGGCAGTGGCAAAGGTGCCCATCTTTCTAGGTTATCAGGTAGAGGACACCATGCTGCTGACTGTATCAGACACCTTTTGATGACAGCAGATATATCAGCTTCAGTTCGTTGATTGTTGTGTGCAGGTTGGGAAGTTTTGCTTTTCAGTATCTATAAAATCACGTTGCTATTCCAAATGTTGAGTTTACTTAGCATTTGGAAGCTTTGCGTTGTGTTTTTAGGAGGCTGTTGCCATAGCATCTCTTCCTTACAACCAAAGAAATACATCTCTCTCACCAAGAGGGCCCATCCATGTTGGTCCAAGTCTGCATATTGACAGCTGGTCTGTCGTACTACAAACTGACTTCAGGCTGAAGGCAGATATTACAAAAGTTCTCCATGATGTGCTGATATTGGAAACATAAGGTCTCTTCCTATTTCTGACTATAGTAACATTGTTGTTTTCTCCAATCAAGCTGTTTGAGATCACCACAACCTCCCAGGCTTATTTCCTGGGACCCACTGCCTCAGCACTGGGTTGCCTTCTGCAAGGAAGCCATCAGGGTTACCCAGGCAGATATCCCATGGCACCTTATTCATTTTAGATGTATTGGATCACTCCAGCTGGGACTCTGTGGCTGGGTGTTGCTCTTGTAAAATGGCTGAGGTAGCCAGGAAATATACAATCAGTGTGGAGAAAATCTTGTTTCAGTCTGACTGCATGAAGTGCATTTTGTCCTCCTCTTTTCACTTTGATTTGTGCAAGGGCCAGGAAGGGGTGAGAACACTCACCAACCTAGGGTCTGCTTTGAGCAGTAAAGGAACCAGAACACTTGGGTCTGTTGTGATCCTTCCTTTTGGTCCATCTTGTTCTATCTACATGCAGTATCTATTTACTAGTTAAAAGAAACCTTCCTTGAACAAAAATGACCTAGATTTCAGATGAAGTCTTCCCAGTATTTTGTGAATTACAAATAATTCCAACCTGGAACAAGTTGCTAGAGAGGTGGTGGCTGCCCCATCCCTGCAGACTGCCAAGGCCAAGAGGATCAGGCCCTGGGCAGCCTGATGGAGCTGTGGTGTCCCTGTGCCCTGCTGGAGAGTTGGACTAGATGGCTTTTAAAGGTCCCTTCCAACTCTAAGGATTCTGTGATTTTATGATTATCAGCCAATGACCTTCATTGTAAGGGGATCTTGCTTGCTTTTTCCCCACCTGTATTTAAAGTTTGTTCAGAAGCAGTTATGAACACCCATTCTACTCTGTCATTTCCAGGCGATAGTCCTGTAGTTTATGGAAGATATTCTTGTTTCTAGTCCTTGAAGACCAGGTTCAATGTTTTATTCTGTTCATTTCCATCTTGTCTCCATTTTTCTAATTCCAGGGCTTAAGAACACCAATTTTTCCTGTGTGAGCCCCGTTCTTCTCTCCTTTACTGTTGTCTGCCAGCTTCACCACCTTCAAATTTAATTAGCAAACACAAACTTTTATGTGTGTGTATTATTAATGCAAGTATTAAATAAGCTCATTCCCAATAGTAGACCTTTTGGAATGTATAACCTCATTCCAAGCCTATAATTATCCTTACAACACAACATACTATTATTTTGTCAGTTTCACTCCTGTCTTAGCAGTTCTTTTATTTATTCTCACTTCCTCTGCTCAGGTTAACAATTTTAACTGTCATTGTAACAACTGCTTTTCTGAATTACTGATTGGTTAATATCTACTTCATTTTCCTTGTTTTTATAAAAGGCAGTTATCAAAATAAGATACCAGATTAATCTGGCTTTCTTTGGAAATCTGGGGTTTGTGAAGTGTTTTAACAGCCTAATTATTAAATAGGAATAGGATAATGGGAGCTCCAATTGGTCATAGGATTACATGCATTTCCCTAATCGAGGATTTCACAAAAATACTTTGTAATTTCTGTTGCCTGCAGACCCTGACGTAGACACCTAAATGTCCAAACCAGATGGAGAGATGTCCCAAAACATATGCCAATATGAAAACTTGAATTTCACATGATTAGATTTTTTTAGTGCACTGCTAATAACAAGGTGCTGGGTATTATTTTTCTCCTGTTGAAAAGACTAAACAAAAAAACAGAAGCAATCTGTCCTTGCTTGCTGGGAGAACCTGTCCTTCCTCTTCGTGCCAGTCTCTCGCTGATATCTCTGCTTGTACAGCAAGTAAAATATGTCCAATTGTGCAGGCTGCAAAAAAGACTGAGAATGAGCACTGGTATCTTCCTCAACTAGAAACAGCCCCTTTAATGTGGCTTTCTGACCTTAAATTTGTTGTGTACCACAATGGTTATTGGACAAATTGAAAGCCAATCTTTATGTAGACTCATTCATTTTAAGAAGCGTTGTGCACGTGTATCTGAAGGCAATAAAACAGACAGGTCATTCTTTTTCCAAATGCATAACATCTGATTTCACTAATTACTCGAAAGCCCAAGCATTGAGAATGTTTGTTATTCAGTGACAATGCTTTCTTTTAGGCCTAATATTAACATTTGGACTAAATTATTTTCTTTGGTGTAGAAACAGCACTCCCTTTTTTGGCCAGTGGCAGTGATAAGCACTTGGAGAGGAGATGTAGAAATGAAAGCCTCACCTATCCAAATTTATTTCTCTTTTATTCTAAGAGCACTTGTAAACAAGCCACTGATTTTCTTAAACATTCTTTAAGATGTTGTGATAGCAGCTCTTTGAGACAGAGGCAGAAAGAACAGCAGAGAATTGAAGGTAGTTTCCTCCAAGGAACAAGTCCAGTTCTTTATTTCTTTTAAAAAGAGGGAACCTGTGTGAATATACACACTTGAAAGGACCCAAGTCTTATCACAAGTATTAGATGAAGTGCCAAAACTGACTTCTCAAAGTTTAAGAACTCTTGTATGTGATTTGCCTGTGTGAGTTTACACATTTATCTTACAGGGGTGCTCACATGGTCACATCGTGAGCAGATTTTACTTATTTTTACAGTTGAAAGCCTTTGCAGCTCTATAGCAACAGATCCAAGTACTGTGAGCTGATACAGTGCTCGGAAACCTCCAATTGCCCTCAGTGGTAGCATTTACCCAAGTGCAGCACAAAGTAGCAGATTAGCTTCCCATCTAACATTGACTAGTTTGGACAGTTACAAGTAAATTGTTTCTGTTGAGCTGATTGTTTTAAAATTAAGCCTTCGAGCCCTGAAAGAATCAGCAGTGCCAAAGGAGACTCAGAGCCTGTCTTTGAAGTTATGACAAGTCAGGCACTTGGCAGTTTTCACAATGACCTATATTTTAATATGGGCTATTGGATTATTTCTAAAGAGGCTTCTTAGCCATAAAAGAATTATGCTCATTGGCTGGGCTGTGGCAAAAATACAATTGAATTAAGGATCGAAATAATTTAGGATCCAGCTGGACAAGTTGTCCCTGCGGCTGAGCAGTAACAGACATATTAAGCATTGGAAATTGCACAGAAAAGAAGGTATAATTGATCTAAGGTAACCTCACTACTTTATATTAAATAAATCAATGCTGATAAGCTGAAAGGTTAGAAGCAAGAAGCTGAATTCAAGGAAGGTGAACCTGGGAAATAGCAAGTCTAGGTAAAACAAGCCAACATTAAGGTCCTAGAAGTGGGAGGGACTGTGGTGCCTTGTGCTCTGTAAGTACACTGGCTATGAGTTTCCAAAGCAGTGGGAATTCTGGGGAGTGTGGGGTGTGAGCAGAACTTGTGGTGCCAAATTGCACAGCCCTGCAGAAGGGGCATGCAAAGCAATCAAAGAAAGACAGAAAACCCCACCACCAATAGAAAAAAAAATGTCAGCTTTTGCATCTGAAATCCTTAGCCTTTGAAAACCATCGAGATCACACAGTTCTCACTCTCACTCATGCATGTGCCCACATGGATCACTGTGGTTCAGTGAGGGTTAAACCAAAGGCTGTATCGTGACCACAGCACTGCATGGAGCAGCTGATGTTTTAAGAGTGTGTTTGTGTCAAAAGCTGGTAAAACTAAAATGTTGGCCAGTAATGCAGGTACAGTGAGTTCCTTCTGAAGACACGTGGTGCCTGGATACAAATAAATGGAGCAGTACTGGAGTGGGAGGCTATAGAACAGAGTGAAGAAAAGTATTTTTCTAGCTGGTTCTGTTCTTTGAAAAGCCAGAGACAAACTTTACACAGTGAGAGTAACTCCAAATAAACTCACGTGTATGCATTTAATGTGTGAGGGGAGTGGGATCCTGGCCTGCCTGCCTCTTCTCTTCTTCCCATGAAACACCAGGTCTCCAGAAATGGCAGGAGTTCAGTGGTTTTGTGGAGGATTTAAAGACATCTGCTTTGAAAACTAATGAAAATTAACTATGTTAATTTAGAGCATGTATTTGAGAACTATGAACCATAGTGTTAAAAGCCAGTCCCTGTTGCAAAGTCATGCATCTAGAATTTAAGAAATGCTGCCAAGATTGTTGTAGCATTTTAGTTAAGACTTTGCTCTGGGTCAAGTGGGTGGCAGAAGTGATGCTGGATCTCAGCACGTGCCAGTGCTCTTTGCTACTTCCAGAAGCTAGAACATTTTTGATCACCAATTCCACACAGCTTCTTTAAAACTAGAACCAAAGTTTGTCTGATTGTTCTGTGCATTGAGCAGACAAGGACACAGAACACAAGAACACTGCTTTTTCTGTGAGCTGAGCAGGCATCTGCAGACTATACTGTCTGTTCTACCTGAAGTCCATCTCCTGGGTAGCCCTTCTGGTACATGTTAGAGTGCAAAGTTTTAATCATTCCCAGCAGGGATCACAGTGGTAAGTATGGTAGCACTGGGAACCTACAAAACCAGAGCCTCTTTCCCCTTCATGAGGTATAAGGAGAATTTACCTTGTTAAGAAGAGCTTACAGCTCTGCTCCTTTCTTGGTGAACACCCGTATCTTCAGTTTTCCTATTCTCTATCCGACAGATGATCTTTTATATCCCTTCACAGATCATTATTACTGGGATTAGCCCATGTAATCTCAGCTGAAGGATCTTCTGCTTACTTCCCCTGTGAGTACAATTTAGATTTTTCAGAATTAGGCTTAGAGAATGTGACAGTGCTCTGGAAAGACAAAGTATGGACAGTGCAGTAGGAATGGAATTGGACCTGGGCTTGCCATCACAATGTAAGGGGAGGAACTAGGAGGCAACAACTGTAGTTATTCTTCTGGTCGTGCAGAGGAACCCAGAAGAGAGTGAACACAGAATGGGACAGTCAAGCACAGTCTGAGAAGGGCCTTCTACAGAAGGGAATCTCTTTAAAAAGAGGAAAATGAGGGAACACCAGTCCCAGCGTGCACCTAGCAATGGGGCTGGGGATGTTGGGGTGCAGGGGGACTGTTCTGCTGCACTCCCCAGAGACCCTTCCCTGTGGGCATCATTGCCGAGACCTCACAGCTTTTAGAGTATTTTCATAAAGTCACAGCTTCTGGCTTCATGTTATTCCATTAAAAATGCAATTTCTGTTCAAGAATGAAAAGACATTTCTAGCTCTTGGGCTTGAAAATGTCAACCATAAGGACTCAAAAACAGAAGGCTAATAAAAATAAACGTTTTGCTATTTTTTGGAAGAAAAACAAACATGATTTAGGAAGGCTTTTTTTAGTGTGTTTTTGAATATTTTCAGGACAGAGAACAACTTTCTGTGCATTTGGGTAGACATCACAGGGCTTTTCTAAGATACTGCACTTTCTGTAGGATTGCCATGGTACAGACATATGGGAGGGGAAGCAAAGGGCATCAGACCCTAATTGCACAATGCCCTGCTCCACAGTGCTCTCCTGCAGCTGCACAGTGCAGGTACTTCCTGCACAAAGGAGCACATGGAAGTTCTAAATGTTTAAATAAATGGAGAATAGAGTGAGATGGGGGGAGTGAGCTAAGGTTGTATGGAAGGATGTCAGGCCAAAAGTGAACTGATGCACACCAAGCACTGTTACAGAAAATCAGGATGCACTGGCATACATGGGGTGGCTACTGAACAGCACAGAATAATTAATTCCCAATTCCTTAACAAGTTTTTGCTCTTGGTGGCGGGGTGTTGTGAGTTATTAGCCTGCATGTTAATGTAAGTGATTCTGTTTGTTAATGCAATCTTGCAATCGCAGTACTTTCTAGTTTTGTCTGTATTAACTTATTTCCAAGGACAGCTTCCATGCATAGTGTGAAAGGAAATCAAGGAGCCAGACTCATCCCTGGTGTCTGCATCTTGTTAGCAGTTTGCAGCGTTTCTGGGCAGGCAGTGCAGAATGCATTCGGCGTCTCTTTGTGAGGGGCACAGACTTGCTGGGCCACCCAGCAGTGTGATTTCCTTGGGTGGAACAACATCCCCTCCAGAGGGGGCTCTGGGCCAAGGCAGTCTCCAGCAGATGAGTTGAGTTGGTTAGACTCAACATTTTTGGAGGAAGTTGGGAAATTTGATTTCCTTTCTTCTTTTTCTCTTTATGAGAAATAGAGAAAATGAGGTAGGTACTGCTTGTTAGCACTGGCAGCTAAGAGCCTGTCTGTTTATTTAGGTTACAAGAGGAACTGACTGAAGTATTTGTTGGACTGTGATCTCTGGTTAGCACAGGAGCCTGTTCAGTAAATTATGAACTACAAAGGAAATTTTGGGGTCTGTGAGGATGGGAGGATGGAGCTTCCTACATCTTCTATTTGATCAGGCCTGCGCTCTAGGGAGCCTAGGTAAGATTGGGATTTCTTCTTTGGAGAAGTATTGTGTATTCACTTTTGTCTGTACATGCTGACTTGACAGGAGTGGGAAGACTGAGCTGAATGAAGCTCATCTGGTTGGTAGCTTCGTAAGGTTGAAGGCTAATGAATGCAACACTCCCTGTATTTCCCTCTGTCCACGTCAGCTGGTAGTTCATCTGCTTCTTTCAGTCTTAGAATTGCTGCAGCAAATGGAATTCAGCAGCTCCATTTGCTAAGGAAGGTGGTCCAGCCCCTGCAGCTCCTGATCTATGTCTGCAGGGAGCCAGAAGCAGGGTTTGATGCAGCAGTGGCACTTCAGTATTCTCATTCTCAATAAATTAACCCTTAATATGGACCACTCACTCCAGTATTACTTATCTGATGCTTTTCCCTGCTTTCAATTACTCTCATTCTCTTTCCCCCCCCCAGGTGTGTCTCAGCACACACTTTGCTCCAGGTCCCGCTGCCAGACAGATTTCTGCAGGGATCCCAGAGGGGAAACCGGGGCAGCAGGAGCAGCAGAGCACGGCTGGGTTACTGGAATGGGCAGGAGGGCAGCAACAGGGCAGTGCTGGGAGCTCAGTGCTCATCTTCCGTGGTGTGATAGCATGGCTCTGACTGCACACTAATTCAGTTTCTTACCGTTAGGAACCACTAAGGCAGTACTGATGCTTCTTTAACTGTGCCAGTTCATTGTCATACAATGTAATTATTTGGTTCTGGTATGGTTTGTAGTCATAGACCTACATTCTGGGCCTGTTTCTTGACAGATATGCCTGACAACAATCTCAAAAACTGTACATTAAAGGGTCGGATTGCTGTGCTGAATATATTATTGTTTGAATTTTGGTGGGGTTTGGTGTCCTGCTATGACAGGCTCTGTAAAATGGCTAATGTAAGGCCAGCCCAAGCCCTGCAGAACTCCAGTTAAAAAAAAAAACAAACAAACAAACCAAAAAAACAGATAAGAGAATGTAATAGGCTCAAGTCAAAATCCCAAGCTTTTTGAAGAAGTCTGGATGTAAATTGAAACTTGGCAGCTCTGGAGGGTTTGTAGTTAAAATGCCAAATAAAACTGGTAGAAGAGCCTTATCATGCCATGGCTGACATGAACTTTAGGTTGCTTTACTGGGATTGATTGAGGCTTTCTTCTTGTTTAATACTGTATTTCCTGTTGGAGGAAAACTGTGGTGGTAAAACTGAGCAAAGCCAACAATGTGTCTCGTAAACAAATTCATTTCCTTTTTCAAACATTGTTTCATTCAAGAGTAATACCTTCACAATTCCTTTTGGCACTGGGTCATTAATTGGTTCCTTTGGCAGGAATAAAGCAGCCATTCTCCAAATCTTCCCTGAAACTTGCTAAATTTGTTAAAATCCACTTTATTGCCTCCTGTTAGGAATGCATCTTTTACTGAGTTGCAACCTTGTTGGCATACTTGATGTTTGATTTTATTTGGAGATTCTTATGGGAAAAAAAAACGAAACAACCATACATTTGTTTATAATGATGAGCATTTGTCTGTAATATGTAAAAAAAAATCACTCTCACAGTGTCTCTGGAAGAATGTGGTTGAGTTTCAGGTCTGCATAATGGCCCTTAAACCAAACAAGTGAGACCTTTCCTGGAGGAGGACATCCCATTGCATCTGTCTGAGCAACCCTCAGCCCACCTGCTTCTGACAGAAACCCCTTTAGTACTGCCCAAAGAAGGGATGATAGGGCACTTCTAGATATTTAACACTAAGCATCACCTTTGCTGCATCTCTGGATTCAGTCCTTTTTTTGTTTTTCACGTACTACTGTGAAGTACAGCTGAAAGCAGTTCTTTTTTATTGAAACTAAGAGTCCCTTTGCTTCCAGTTACCAAGTGCAGTTTTTGAAATGCAAACATGTCTGTGTAACTTCCAGTGTTTAATGTTCTGCACAGAGAAGAAAAAAAAAATGGAAAGTGTGAAGGTAAAGGGGAAGAGAGACAATTTTGTGGCTTCAGACTGAGAGCTGGCTAAATCTGTGAGTAACAAACACTGGTCTGGGAAGTGTTTCTCTTCAATTAAAAGAACTGAGCTCAGTTTATTACACCGTGTAGGAACAAATGAGATTCAGGTTGCTAGTTGTGTGACATTCATCGATGCAACTAAAGTTACCTGGATTTTAGCATTAATATTGCTTGGAAGAGCATTACATTTCCTGGAAAGCCGCTGTTTCTGCTGGTGGTTTGTACTCCCTCCTCTTTTGGGGTGCATTTTAGAATAGTTTAATCTGGTCAAGGAGTAGCTGACAGAATTAGGACCATGTGGTAGAAGTGGTAAGCATGGCCAAACGTGTGGAGGAAGGTCCGGGGGTTAACTGGGGCTGACTGTATTTCATTAAAATTATTCATTAGATGCCCTGTAATAATTGGTGGATTTAGAGAAAATAAGCACTGCCTTTTGAACTACTTATAAATTAATGAGAGACCAAGACTGTAGTGAATATGATGATGAACACTGGCCAGTTGTAGTAGAAGCCCATAAGCAGGAAGAGGCCAGAGCAAAATATGACACTATGGCTGCATTCCCTCACCCAGAACTGAGTAATAAAGGAATCAAAGAGAAATTGTCATTGCTGGAAACATGCCTAGGTACACAGACCTGCCTTCCTAGCAGGCACCAGCTTGCAGTGGCAATAACTAAGTCAGTGTGCTGCTGAGCTAGAAATGAGATGAGCTTCATCATGAATAAATGAGGCTTTCAGTGTGGAAAATACACTGGCTTTGTTGCACTGGCTGGCAAACACCTTCCATTATTCCTATATCAAGGCTGACTGGAAATTACATAGCAGCTGGCAAGAGGAGGTATCTGCAAGCCAGAAAAGGCTGTGTCACACTGCTGCTGTGTCTGATTGCCAGGACTAGTTTTGCTCTTTCACCAATGCTGCGGATGCTATCTGGCTTCTCTGAGATCTTTGCTACAGAAGAGCAGTGGGAAAGAGTGACTTGTTCTATTCTGCCAGCTCTGCACTTGGATCTTCTGGAGAGCTGATTTTTTGCAATGAAAATTGAGTTAATAGGGATTTCCCTTTTCCATCTCACCCTCCTTGTGCTTTATTGGACTGCGTTTTCTGTAAAGAAAGCAGGAGCAATAAGAACAAAGTAAAAATACATTTTAACAACACTTGGTCGTCTAAGCTAAAGGTGGCTTTTGGAAAACAGTGCTTTATGCACAGAGGTACCTTTGAGCTTTACAAAATGACTTTCTGTTTCTGCTCACTTCCATGCAGTGTTTATCTAAAGATCCAGGTAAATCTTTACCTATCTGAGATGCGCTCTCTGAAAGATCAACTTCCGAAGAAACAGAAAAAAGATCTGCTGTCTGAAAGTGGATGCTACCAATGAGTCACAGCATCTTCTAACCCAAAGACTAAATGACTTACAATGAGGTTCAGCAGCTGAAGACTCCACATCTAGATGTGTTTTATTCCTTAGAGTTTGTTTGGATGAGCTGATTGCATTTGTACTGCATTTCTGGAGAGAAGAGATGATAAACTTATCACCTTGCCTTTATTATAAATAAGATTGCATCTAAAACACAAATGTAAAGGTGGTTTCTTTACTTTTTTTTTTTGAGAAGTGTCACCAAAACAAATTGGGTTCAATTTTGCTGCATCAGTATTGTATGTAATGGAGAGCACTGTGAGCTAAAACGTACCTAGATGGTTAACAACTTAATGGCATATGTGGAAAGATGAAAGATGTTGTTTCCAGCAAGCCAGCCAGTTCAGCCAGTGCAGAGTTGGCAGCAGGCAGCGTTGGCTTTCTTCTCAGTAACCAGGTATTGGTCTCAGTCTCCTCTGCAGCCTGTTGGTCCCATCTCCTTTCTCCTTCATATCTGCATGTTACTACAGAAAGTGTGATTTGTCATGTTGTGCAACATAACAGATGCATCTCTGGCAATGCCTTCACCGTATGTCTTTTTTGATGTTACTTCAGATTCTGAATGTCTCAATATATTGAGTTTGTGTTCTTTATTTGTTTGAATTGGGCCATGCTGTAATTTTGTTTTGGGTTTCTGCACTGCAGGGCCTGGCCAGCTCTTTATCTTCGAGCTGGGCTCCTCAGAGCAAGCAAGGCAGTAATTAAAGATAGAGCAGTCCCAGCACTCTGGTCATGCAATGACAGAAGCAAAGAGTCCCACAGCCTGTGTGTGTGCCAAGCAGACTGCCCAGGGATGGCGACTGGGGCAGCAGTGCTCTTCTCCCTGCAGCCCTGGCCTTAGGCTGTGATGGACTGAAAGACACTTCTAGCTGGCTTTGTTCTGTATGGCTGCTGTGACGTTGTCCCAAGAGACTGAAGCACTTTCTAAGGAGGGAATACATTGTCCTCTCAGCATTAACAACCCTTCGTTGGGTACACTGTGACATCCTTTTTCAGAGATGTGCTGTGCTGTATGGGAGATGTGTGCGTAATGAACCTAGTAGAAATAAACACTGCTTCTCCCCCTCATTAATATTTGATCTATGATTTATTTATCTGCCCAGACTTGGACTAATAGCATGTCAAATGCTGCCTGTTTGTTTTCCTGTTGACATATTTCTATCAGCAGTGTCTTCTGTCTTATGGACAGGAAAAATATTAACAGACTTATAAAACAATGGTTTAACGAGAGCAATTCTTTGATGTAAGCTAGATGGACTCCACTTGGAAAATAATAAGAGATTAGGTGGAGGGGAGGGGTTTTTTTTGTCTACTGTGAAATTATTCACATCAGGCTGGAAGAAGAGTAAATCGAGACTGACTGACTCCAGCAGAAGGTCAGACACTGTCGGGTGCTGGCTGGCCTGTGTCTGCTGGAGCAGGGCTTGCCTCCATACCCACGATAACCTTATGGAGACCTGAAAGCTTTCTATTGAATATGAGTGTGCACCACAGTGATGGAAGAAGGAATCAAGCTTAATATCACTCAAAATACTTAGTGATAACAAGCACGGCAGAGTGCTGCAGGTAAGAAGTACAAGTATTTCAGTGCGGAGAAAGATGCTGAAGGAGTCTAAACGCATCATCTGAATCCACCCTCCCAGGGAGGGGATGGAGGCACTGCCCCTGGAGGTTTTCAAACAGAGAGCAGATGTGGCACTGAAGGGTATGGTTAGTGGGCATGGTGGAGAGGGATTGGCGTTGGACTAAACAACCTTAGTGGTCTTTTCCATCCTTAATGATTCTGTGATTCTGCAATCTTGCCGTAAATAATCAAATCTGTTTAATCTGTTCTTTTATGATTAGATGCTGAATTAACATTTTTTTTTGCATCTGAAAAGAAAAAACAACACAACAACAAACAAAAAAAACAAATCAGTGGGAGTGTTAAAGCAAAGAACGTCACATTAAGTGACCAGGTTTGGGACACCATGAGCTCTCATGGGTTTTTTAATCAGGATTCAGAGCACTGGGATTTCTGTCTGTGCTCCACCTGTCCTCTCTTGTGTAGCATTAGGCAAGGCAGTCTCTTTCCTTTTGCTGTGTCTATTTACAAACTGTTAAATATTAAGGAAAAGTCAAAATTCCTATTATGTGTTTTATACAATACTTAGTTCATGGGCTGCTTCTTCTGCTAAATCCCACTGTAATAAAGTGAATAATAAAAGAGAGCTTTGTCAAAGGCATTTTCAGAAGGGTTGCTTTGATTTGTTCCGCAGGATAACTTTTCTACTAAAAGAAATGTTTCCACTACATGAAGCATAGAATTTTGTCTTTAAAATTGGCAGTAGGAAAGGTAGAAGCAGCAGCTCCCACTTGTGTTGATTTCCAGGGTGTAAGATTAACGTCGTTTTGAGTTTGTAGTGGTCCGAACTTGCATTCAGCCTGGGTGGGTGAAAGTGCTCCATTTTCTCTCCCTTCTATGCCTATTGACAATATACTTTTTCTGCTTCCAAGAGACGGGCTGTCAAAGAAGCGTAATTAAACATTATAGAGGTTGGCATGCTTTCATTCAAAAGAGCAGCGTACAAAATCTAAACACTGAAATGATTTCTGCTTTGAATAGCTGCTGCAGTTGATGGCTGGTTATCTCCAGATTCACAAAGACTTCCGGCACTGGGGGAAACAACTCTCCTAAAAGCTGCTGGCAGTTCTGCTGTGACTCCTTCTGGTCTCCTGCACCTTTTCCTGTTCGTTTCTTTTTTACGTTTTAAGAAAACATGTTGAATTTTCCTGCAATCTTTGATATCAGGAGATACGAGCAGAAACACAGACTTGTGTATCTAAATGTGCACTTGGCCTTATCTTTGTCTGCAAGGCTGCTGTTTACCTTGGAAAAGGAAATTATTCTTTTTGAACAATTATATACTTGAAGCTTTCATCATGTCTTTCTAATTCATAGTGCTTTTCTTCTAGTGCACTGTCAGATGCTTCGTGAAGTTTTAAGAAGATAACGTCCTTAACAAAAGGAATTTGTTTGTTCGTTAGAAAAAAACCCCTCATTTTATCAATAATCTGAGCTGATCAGAATGTTCTTGTGATGCTGATCTTTATGTTTGTGAAGGACAAAGCTAAGAGATGGCATTTAAGCAGGAATGAGGAGAAGGAAAGAAGGAGGAAAGAAAGGGGGAAGCCCATTAAGTAGCAGCTCCTTCAGAGGGCAGCTGGGCTTACAGGCTGTGAGAGCCTTGTGTGTGTGGGTAATGCCATAGGGCTTGAAAAAGCCAAACCTTACACTGGACATGCAGAGGCACAAATGTTGGCTACAAACTGTACAGAAATCCTTCCAGTCTGCTCAGAAGTGGTAGGGCCGAGGCAGAAGTGCTGCCTCCAGAGACCCTAAAAGCAAAGAACTGTGAGTCCAGAAAGTGCAATCCGGAGGAAGGAGTGGAAGAACTTTTACCTCTTGGGCCTACGAAGGGAAGGTTGGGAGAGGCAGGAGTGAAAGAGGCATGCTGATGTCTCGGCACATGGATGTACAGGTAGAAATGAGGATGCTCTGCAAAGAAATAGATGGCAGTTGTATTGGAGTGAGGTGTGAACAAGATGTAGTGGCTTCAGACACATACATGTTCGTATCAGATCTTGAGAAAAGGTTTCTAACAGCTGAAACAGTTAAGCAATGGGTGCAACAAGGCAGTCATCCCCTGCAGTGGCCTTTAGGTTTAATCTAGTGAATTCTCACCTTGCAGACAAGTTCTCTTTGTAAGGAGGGGATGATTTTTTTATGTGTTGATTGGGCATTCTTACCTATTCTAAGTTCATTATGAAAAATAAGCCAAGTAACATTCTTTAAATGCCTCAGTTTTGCTAGTAGGAAACTAGCAAACATGAATTAGGAAACATGAATTCCCTGAGCTCCTGTAAAAACCCGATGGCACTGGAAGGGCTCCTGATGGAGCTGCAGAATGGTCCCACTGCTGGAATGACTCTCGTGCCACTGTTGTAAGACCTTGTGAGAGAGCAGGCTCAAGGAGAGCAGCGGAGTGTGCTGTTACCTGTGCCTGGTTTAGAACAAAGCAGTTCCAAAGGTGGGCATAGTTTTAAAGATATGTTCATTTAAATCTGATTTTAATATGTCAAAGATGATTTTCAACAGAATCTATTATTTTCTATATAGTTTCTATATAATTTTCAACATATCTATAGTTTTATAGATAGGTTAATAAAAATCATCGCTAAACAACAGTTAATATAATTATTTTCAGTTATTTTCAGCATGTAATAATAGTATGAAAGGCTGGAGTAATTGTGATGTGAGAACAGAGGAAGGATGTATATTTTCTTTTGACCTGCTGCGTGTTAAAAAAGAGAATGGTAGGTATTATCAAGCTGAGTAATGAATTATTTCCTCTTGCAAGGCTGTCACTTGTCTCTAAGTCTCTCCAGTCAGGCTGTGGTTGTTACAGATCTCAAACTAAGATGATGGCACAAAGAAAGGAAAACTTTCATGAAGTTTAATCAACCGTAGTGTTGCTTTCCTTGGTGAGGGGTTGTAATTCTTACCACCACTAACAGTGACTTACTATGGAAATCTTTCATGTTTTCTAATTATTAATATTATTGTGTGCTTTTAATAAGCATAAAATATCTGACTGATGGCCTCAGGATTAAGCATACACACAAGTGCTTAGCAGAAGTTGAGTCCTTAAATGACCCTTCTGTATTTCCTTTGTCATGGCACTAAACCTGCTGCACTTCTTGAACTTTATCTGAATAAGTGCTGCATACTGTATTTATATCAGACACATTTTTTGTTTGCTTTTTGGCTTTATGAAATGTCAGAATCAATCTTATACTAATGAAATGTCCAAATTTCATCTCAGCTATGAGCATAGCTGCTAATCCTATAAGATGTTTACTTTCTGCTTCTCTGGCTATGTATAGTAACAGCCAGTCTGCCAACTTAAGCACTGCTGACAAACGTCTCCCTACTGCTAGTCGGTCTTATAAATGTTATTTCATTGAGCAAAGATTTGAAATTAATTAATTAAATGTCATTAAAATCCCTTACAACCTTTGACAAGTTTGATCTCGCTGCAGACTAGTAGAGGTAGTTCGTGAATGCTTTGTACATGCCTCCAGAATCCCAGCCAGTTCAGTACTGTTTATGTTTTAATCTTAGACTTTCTTACTTTGGTCCCTGTGGAATACAGGCTTCAGCAGTGGTGCTTGTATTTTGGGCAGAGGATGTGGGGGAGAAAGTAGAGAGAAAGGCAGGCTACTGCAAGGGATGCAAAACTGATAGGAAAAAGGTAAGCCAAAGGCTGCTGTGAACATAGCCTTCCAAGCAGCTTGTGCAGCATAACTACAGACCCCCCAAGTCTTTCATAATAATCTTTTTTTTTTCTTTTTTTTTTTAGTTCTTAGCATGAAACTGGGGGCTGCTTTGCTTACTGTGGTCAGACACTTCACAGGCAGTGCCCACAGAGGGGTGCAAACATGTTCATGCATTTGGCACGTCGAGTTCCTAAGCTTCAGGCTCTGATTTTCCAAATCCATTTACCTTGAGTAGCACTCAGCCCCTGTGCAAGCACCACCAGAAGCCTACTCAGGCAGAATGGTGTATTTATTTACATTGGCATAGTGCCTGAGGAATTACCCAGAAATAGGGCCGTGGTGTGTTGACTACCACAGAAAAAACCAACTCAGCAGATGTTTCTCAAACATCTGATACACAGGGAATGCTTTGCTTTAGATGGGAATTGTTAGAGCAGATGACAGATCTGGCCAAGCAGCCTTACCTTTTCCAGTACAACCAGCAGCAGGCTAGGAAAGGTTGTTAGGCCTGTTGAACAACACGACCCTTCACTTTGCATTTTCTCAGACCAGAAGAGCTTTCCCTCAGAAATCAGCCACTGGAATGGCCAGTGGAGACTATATTGGTTCACTTTAAACAAACTGGTCAGGACTTACGGTGTTAGCATCTTCCCCATTTCCAGGTGAACAAGGAAGGCCAGTTTTCTAGACTGCCTTTCATGTGTTCAGAAACAGAAACCCAGCTTTTAGAAATGTACGTAAGATCTGTTCATACTGATTGTATTGCATGTACACTTTAATCAGAAAACACAAAGAACAGCAGCAGCCCATGTGCATCTGCTCTTGAGAATTAGTTGTGTTTTCCTCTTGCAATGGACTTTTGTCCTCACCTGATTCTCATCCTTGTTAAGATTTGCAGCGTTTCTATAGGGTTCAATGTCTTACTTCAGCATCTGAGAAGGTATTATCAAATCCTTTTTACAGCAAGATAGAGAAGTACTAATTAAATAAATGATATTTCTAATGGTTACATGACACTGAAGATAGCTTTGTAGCTCTACTGTGTGCTACTCAAAACGGTCCTTAAATAGGGTGGTTTAGGCTTAGGATCCCACATGTCAGGGAGTGTCAGGCAGTGATGCAACATTCACTGCAGGAGCTGAAAGGTGTCATCCCTCAATGCCTGACTGAGAACCATTTTCTGTTTAGTTTTTCAGGCTTCTCTTTCTATTTAGTTCCTGCTCTGCCACTTAATGTAATGCCCGTTTGTTGCAGCCTGCTTTTAGTTTGGTCCTTTTAAAAGCTCCCCGAGGCGCAATGATGCCTAGATATTAATGTATTCCCTTCCCGCAAATCAAGCAGATGTGTGTATATTGAGTTAGTGTCCTAACATTTAGCTCATTTCTTTTCAGACCTTAGTTGAATCACTGCTACGTGCCAAACCCATGAAACTACTGGAATAGGTAGATCTATAAACACAGTATTTTGGCTTTAATTGCCAACCATTTGTGTGACTTGCATGTATTTACAAAATCACTGATCCTGAATATGCTACACTAGTGGGCAGCATAGTTCCAGTTGTGAAGTGTGGCTGAATTTAACAGCAGTAAGTGTAAGGCACCCTTGGCAGTCAAAGACCTGAAGTAGTTGTTCTTGCCATCTTTGTGCATCTATCTTTTTCTTACTTGTTGGAATAGAAGCCTTCTTTGAAAAAGGTTGCTTTTGGTTGGAAAGTTGAGACATTTACATGATAGGTAAAAAGATCCTTGCCAAGGAATTAACATCTATTTCATTTAACTGCACAGCCAGGTTATGGTACACCCTGCTTCTCATTCTTTAATGTTCAAATCACACAAAACCAGGACTGTTATACCTCAGCTGTGGTTGGAGTCACTCATTTTAAATGTAAATGGTAGAGCTTTATTTTCTGCCAGAAAACAGAGATATCTCTCCAGATAACTGCAAATCCTTTGTATCATGTTCTCTCTTGCTGAGGTACTGAGCAGAAGTAACTCTTTGGAAGAACATCAGTCCTGTCCTATTTTTCTAGCTATGCCATAAATAAAAGTGCCATCACACATAAAATTAAAATACTGAATTCAAGTTGCATGTATTTATTGAGATAAGGTATCATGAGGAAGATTTTCTGGAATCCCCTGAGCTCTTCATGGTAGACAGAATACCCTTAGGACTATACCGAAAAGACATACATTATTCAAGTGAAGTCTTTTAAAAATATAGGTTTATTTTAAGCACATGAAACATCAGGATAGGCACAGTTACAAATACAGAAAAGGTTAAACATGGCAATGCACTTACAGCCTGACAACACAAGCAGCAGTTTAGAGGCAAAAGTTAACATTTCACATATGAAAACCAGCTGAAATTTGGTTCTTTTTGGTACCAGACATTCTAGACTTTACTCATCTCAGTTTTATATTAAAAATATTCTATCATTCCACACTTTCTGAGATTTTATTTAGTAGTTACTTGCATAAATACATATGTACTTAAAATACTGTATAAAGTGCATTCAGATGAAGGATAGAAAAAAGGTAAAGGCTCAACTTCCAGTGCACTAGAGAGGACTGAGGCAAAACACATTCAAATCATTAACCAGAAAGAACTTGGTTTTAAATCAGAGCCTAAGCCCATAATGAATAATGGCACAGTAATACAAATATGGCTTCTAGGAGACAATTTCAGAGTAGATACGAACTACCTGAACTGTGGTTTGACAGCATATTTATCTTTCAAGTATTGGAGAGCAAGGTAACATTACTGATAACTATTAGAATAAAAATATACTGAAGTTCGAAATGTTCCTCCTAAGTGGTCCTGAGCATTCATTACTATAAGCAACATTCTATTTATTTTGAAATAGTCCATTTATTCTTAAGTCTCATTGTTTACATTTTCCTGTGGACTGTGAACTGCTATCTTGGAATTCTGGGCAGTCTTTTGTTACATAGAAATGCAGCCATTTCCATCTTTAATTGATAAGCCTGAAGATATTTCTGTTAACATCAGTGAATTAGCATGCACTGTTCAGAAGCTTAGGCTTTATAGTTCACACATAGTTAAGGGAAATCTAAGGCCACCAGCTTCAGCTTTCAATGTCCTGTAATTCTGTCTTTCTGAATATTTTCAAATTAAAACACTCTGGAATAAACATTAAGACATGTTAGGGATGCAGAAGAACTGAGGACCACAAAAAATTTCACCTGTTTTTAGACAAGGGGTCTCCTCAGACTCTATACTGAGAGGTCATGTCCTTACTGTGGAAGCATGACCTTGGAAGACAGTGAACAACATTCCCAGTAGTGTGATACTGGCAACAAGGACAGCGATTGTTCCCTTATGTTCAAACAGGAATAACTCCTTCAAATATGAAAATTAAAAAAAACAGTAACAAAAAATGAAACAATTTTTTTTTTAACTGTAATTTTCTTCTCTATTTTGTATCAGTTGTGCTTGTTAATAGGTTGGGAGAATACTCCCACAGAATTCAAGAGATCAATTCTTTGACTGTTCTCAGTCATCCTTTTTGTCTGAGGTACTAGAGTTATCTTCTTCATAGTCTGCAGGACAGACTTTATTTCTTGCAGTTGGTCTTGTTTCTGAGACTAGGACTGCGCTCTTTCTAATTGGAGTGCGTTTGGCTTCAGATGACTGAATGTTATCATCATCTTCTGCCATACCTACCTGATGTCTCTGTAACTCTAAGTATGTAGTAAACAACTTGGCGTATTCTGGATGTTCAAGTGCAAAGTTCTTGAACTCATCTGAAAAATAAAAAAACCCACACAGATAGTACAGTGCAGCAACAGAACCAAAGGGAATGAAGATCATCTCCAGTTATGCTTTTCAAAAACATCTCAAGCACTGCATGCAAAGTATCTACGTCCGTGTTACAACAGCTTTCCTCAGAAACACTGTATGAGAGCCATCAGACATTTCTGAGGAGAAAAGACACTGGGCACTCTCAGTTGTCAGTATGACTATCAAGAGTACTCTGTTATAAAAGGACGTAACTTACCATAGGACAGCTTTCCAGTTTCATCTGCATCTATTTCTTTAAAGAGGTTAGAAACATCAAGGTCAGGCAGCCCCAGAGCTGACTGAATGATACAAGCAAACTCTTTTTCTGTTATAGTGCCATCATCGTCCTGGTCAAAGAGCTGGAAAAGACATATGCACAGAAACATTACTTTGCCTGTGAACCTTCCGTGTACAAAACAGCCACTATATTAGGTTTCTAGTATTCAAAAGGTGAATTGCAAACAACTGGTATTTGAACAGTGGGTCTCCATCTCAGCAGCTTTTTCTTACAAGAGCTTTAATGCACTTTTTCTGCATAAGACTAGGCAGAAATGTAGCAGAGTGATGTACATGCTGTAGTCAGGATCAGAATATTCTGTACTAGGAAAAGTATGCAGAAAACCTGCAATAGCAAACAAATCTTATAACATTAGCTAATAAAACCTACACAATGCTTATAAACAATGGTTAATGTTACTTGTCACCATGAGCTGTGCCACTCTATGCAAGCATACTTTAGGTCCTCTTTCTTTTCATTAAGTTACAGCATATCTGGCAGCTGATAAATTTGCCATAGTTTATCTTCTGACATAAAATACCTAACTTTTAGTATACGTGACCTGTCACTCACTAAGGAATTACTGTAATTAGAAAAGGAATTTTGGTGACTGGAATGCAGGCAGTAGATGTACACCGATCATGCCATCCTTCCCAGCACAGTGACAGTTAGCAGCTGCTATGAATCACCCCCTTGAGAAATACAAGAAATGGATGACTGCAATTCTTAAGTAATTGCTATGGGCAAAAAGTCCCATTGTGAAGGAGAGTGCATTTAGTACCAAAGAAGACAAGTAGCAAAAGAAAGCCCACAGTTCACCAAAATGGACTTTTTACCAGCTGAACTAGTCATTTCCTGCTGAAGTCAGGAACTGTAGTAGATTACACATTTTATAATCAATGCAACTGTTACAATACTGAAGAGTATCATCTAGAAAGCAAAATGATAAAACATCAAAGATACCTGCTAGACTTGCTTCTTCTGAGGAATCTATGGTAATAATAAAACAAACAAACAAAACAAACAGAAATACAAACTACTTTGAGCAGCTGTGACACTTAAGCAGCCAATGACTATGCTGGACTGCCATAAAAATGAATACTACAACATATCCAGTGTAAGATGAATGTGGTTTGTATCTTAATACATAATGGGTAAAATATCTGAATCTGTGTCAAATATCCTCTGAAAAAATGTTACCTGGGCATTTTAGTGTTCAGAGATTCAAAATGTGAGCATCCCTGACTGTGTACTGCATGCCTGAATTTAGGATCTGAAAAGAGGTATTGTTCCTTGACAGCTCAAACTATCAGAAAACCATGGAACAAGCAAATGGATGATCTCAGATGCAGCCGAAATTTGAATGTGCCTGTCCCAAATACCCCTTTTTGATTTCCCTCCCTTCTCTTCGTTTTTGTAGAAAGTCTATTGAGTGTTTGACTTACAGAGGATATTGCTCCACCTATTGTCTGCATGTGGCATTGAAAATCCCAGCAGAAAAAAACCTCAGGCAAAAACCCACAAGTGCTGCTGAATCATTTTTGGAGTTGGCCTGCCAAGTTACATATTCATTAGTGCCTTCACATGGCTTTTCAAACCCTTTTCTATGAAGCTGATGACTGCAATTCTCCACCTCCCCTTCACAGTCTAAATGTCAATTGGTTTAAGAGAATTACTCACATTTGCATATCAGATTGAAGCTATAAACTTATGATTTGAAAACTAACAGATTTACAGTCAGTCTTCATTTGTCAGACTTGTAGATTTACACTAATTTGAATTTACCTTAAATGCCATGTGAATAGTCTCTTCTGTGTTGGCTGGATTACAAAGGATAGATAAACCAATGACATATTCTCTGAAGTCAATGGTGCCATCTCCATTCTGTAACCAAAAAATGTATGGCAGGAGTCACAGTTAATAGTGCATATCACCTCAAAAGTGGTTGTACAAATCAAATATACAACATGCAACATTAAATCGTTATTTCTTCCTGCAGAAAAGACAAACAGCTTTCTAAAGTTGTGTATTACTGGGGATGAAGTAGTATATACATATTTCCAATATCTTATAAACACCCAAACAAAAAAAGATTGGAAACAACTTAGGAGACTTTTGTTAGCATGTGGCCTTCAAGAAGCTTCTGAACAAGAACTGGAATACACCAGCTAAAGGTAAATGTAACAGTTCATGGAGCACTGGCACTTAGTGAAACTCAAGAGACAGAACAGAGAGGCCAACAATGAGACTGTTGTCTGGAGTTAATTCTTCCTAAGAACCTTCAGCAGTGAAACATATGCCAGCAGAAGTACAACCTGATGATGCACGTGGTCTCTCTTACGCTTTTCTTTGAAGCAAATGCATTGCCCTACATGCTAGTTTGAGGCAAATACATTGTCCTACTTTATAAGCCAGAAATGCAATTAATTAATTGTAGCAGCCTGTTTGATAATTGCAGTTTTGATCTGAAAGTACATTTCAATGTGTTCACTACAAAGCTGTTCCAACAAAGCACTTGAATTTTACATTGATGGGATTTGTGATTTATTCTATGTAAACTGCATCATATTTCCAGACAGGAAAAAAATTGTATCCACTAAAATATATGTTTAAGTCAGTAATATTCCTGTGACCACACTGAAAGTTTCTTGAGGGTTTTAGGAAATATCCAATCTAGGGAAGAAGCCATACGTAAGCTTTAGGCAATGGGACACAGTTAATGAAAGCACAGCTGTCATGACTGGTAGCCCACAATTTGGAATATTCACCAAAAGGATGCTCATCAAAAACATTCTAAAATCCAATAAAAACATAAAGCAGATTTCCTTCTGTGGATAATGTGCTGTACATTTCAAAAAGAATTTCTTTTTTATCAAAAGAGTGGGCTCCCTAAGTCTGAGAACAGCACAGACAAGACAACTAAAAGATGGGCTGTCTCCTGGGTAAATCTGTCTTGTACAGCCAGATCTTGATCCTATTCCTAGCTCTCCCACCAGCTTCTAATGCCCACTTTAGCATATCAGTCTTAACCTTTCTGTTCATAGTTTCTTCCTACTGAATAGTGGAATATGGAGCTCCCCAGTGGAGAAACGCTGAGGCTGTTTGGTACAGTGCTTTGGAAGTCTTGCGTTCTGTGAAACACAGATTTCTGATATTGAGCTTAGATCTTAGGATAGTCCTTGATCAGCAAGAAAGCATCATAATGGTTCAGTATTTTATGAAGCTATACATATGGCAGGATTTTAAACTGCTAAGATTTGATTTTATTTACAATTCAATAACAATTCAGAACTGGTTTGCACACATAACTGTTTTTTCTTTACACCGATGGTCTAATCAATCTTTTTCAAGACATCTAACATTTGAACATCCTATATTTTGAAGACCTATAATTTTAAGGAAATGTTTTAGCAAAAATAAGAATAGTTTTAAGTTACCTTGAAGGTAGCATGTCAAAGGTATAGTTGCATGTCAAAGGATATATAACTTCTGTCGGCTTTTAATCACTAAAAAAGGGCAACATTCTCTCATAAATACTGTTGTCATTCAGAAACTACTCCTGAAGTCAGTAAACACAGCTTTGGCTAGACAGAGAAAGATGACGAGCTAATGAGGCTCATGTTACTTTTGCTGAAGCATTAAAATCCAATAATCAAAACTGAGTGCAGTCTGACACAGAGAACTTCAAACATTTGAGAATGAAGTTGTTTAACTTGTAAGATCATGTTGTGACTACAACTAAGTCCTAAGAGGTTGGCCAGCTTACAGATGCTTTGGTGCTTTGGTTAAGGGAAACTGACAGGGTTGCTGCAAACACACGGGTGTTAAACTGAAAACACTAGACAATCCTCCATGTTTCTGTAGCATCAATGCAAAGAACACTTGCAATAATTGTTCTACACCTACCTCGCTGTGTTTGCACCCTATGCACCCAAGTATATGCTGAGGAAACACAACGTGAGCTAAGTTCTAATTCTCTAAATATCAGAAGTTAACATTAACATTCATGAATTTGTATTTACATTATTAAAACATCCAAAGGATAGTGTATTGTCAACAGACCTTGTTTTCTTAAAGGAAACTAGTTTCCTCTTCCTGTTTTCAGCGTGTTTGTGACTTGTTCCTGTTCTGATTAGCCAAGTAACCCTGAGTTGCTTACAGGGCTACCACAGAGAAACTGCAACTGGAACACCTGGAGAGGAACTGCAGTTGTACATCTCATGTTCCTATCCAGGCTCATTATGTAAGAAGCTATTGCTGTAACTCAAAAATTTCAGCTGCTTGTTGCTACATGCAGGTCGTACCCAGTAACAAAAGGGAAATTCTGATGCAAACCTGGTAGGTTTTTTTTTTTTTTTTTTTAACCAAAAAATCCAAGCAAAAGTTGTAAGTTATTTTTTTCTAAAATTAAAAGGTTTTTGCAAACACACCAGTGAGGAAGTTTCATCAGCTTGGAAAATATTAATTGCTGAGTGTTAGATTTAGAAATCAAAGCTATGGAAATTTAGAAACAAAATCAAACCACAGAACCCCATTTTAGTATTCAGGTGCCCTGCAGATATTGTGTGGTATTTCTCCATTAGTCACTGATACCTCCATGAGGAGGGGAAGAGGCATGTGGGCTCTTACATCTGGAGTCTTTGCGCAGGCTGTGCTGCTCCACTCCTCATTTCACATTCCAATCAGCCAGCACACACCGTAGACAATTTTCTTTTAAAGCAGCAGAGCCCTGCAGAGAAACCTTCTTTGCCACTTCACAGTGAAAGAGCTGCTTGTCATCATCTATGTAATCCTTATTTCAAAAATAGTGTGCCTTTGACAGTTCGTGTTATTTCTTGTTCTATTACTCAAAAATTGACGTCTCAAAACTGCATACTTAGCTCAAGTGGGACGCTGCACTCTGAGCAAAGTTACCTCTGATAGCTACAAGTTGATTTTTGTTGGCTGGCTGCTGTGTGACTACATTGTTACAGCAAGCTTCTCTAAATATAAATGCAATATTTTAAGCTGTTTTCATTGTAACTATATTAAGGCTTCAAGGAGAGAGAAAAGACTAGTAATAGAGCTGTAGGAAGGAGAAAAAGGTTGCTAAGGCAGCCCATTATCTTTGTCTTTGCCAGGAAGTAGAACTGACGATACCACACAGATTTTATTTCACCAGACCAGCACAAAAAAGTAGTAGGAAGGAAGCAAAATATTAATTGGTCATTATAGTCACTGCAACTTCAATGTTTATCCCCCTGGTTAGAAATAACCACACCATTTAGGAATCTACTGAACTTTACCAGTGACTGCCTTCAGGCAAGCACAGCTTTATTTCAACTTAGCGAACGCTGACAAAATGGCGCAGTAATATCACAAAACACTACTAAACTTACAGTTTTTTATATAATACTTAAACTCCTTTATAAGCCCACATTTCATGAAGAAGTAACTAAGCTTTGATCCTTCAACATATTCCCTCATTTCAGGGTCTAGAGATAATTTTCTTGGCCCGACTGATGCATCTGTACAACTGACAACTTACACAACTTCAGAAAAGCAGACTAATGCATACATGAGAGGAATCAGAGCTAAGCAAAATATCTTTAGCTATATCTGCCTTAGAATAAAGAAACGGCTACAGTTCTATAATACAACAGCCTTGTAGTCTTCCATCTGTATCTTTCAAATAAAGCTTATTCCCTTTTGCTTTGCTTTCACGAGTACATGGTCAGCTGCAGCCAGTCTTCAATGGTCATTTTGATCTGCCCATTTCCATTGCGGTCCAGCGACTTGAAGGCCCGGAACATGCTGTCCAGTCGCACCAAGCAGCTAATGAAACTGTTAAAATCCATGCTGCCATCCTCGCTGGCATACCTGCGCACGATCACCTGGCAGAGCTGTTCGTTCAGCTGGAACCCTGCAGCCTGCAAGGCTGCCGGCAGCTGAGCTCTCTCAAGAATGCCTGACTGATTGGTATCGCAGCGCTTGTACGCACACTGCCATTTCTTGATGTTGTTCCACAGATACTTAAACTCTTCAAAGCCCAGTTTGCCATTTGTGTCGGTATCCATGACAGCTACCATGCTGCGGCACGTGTCTAAGCTGAAGCCATCTGTCTTCAAGTCTTGATGTCGGGAAAGCACTTTGTTCAGGATATTTCTTAGCTCTGTAGCAGACACTTCCATATCATCTCCAGCCAGCTGGACAAAAAGGCGGCGGAACTGTCTGATTTCCTCACTCTCATAAGCTTCCACGTTCGTAAAATGGTTGCGAGGAGGTGGTGGTGGCTCCGGATTATACTGAGCTGCTGCTTCACTTATCAGATTCACAAGACCTCCAACAAGTCCTCCAAGGTTTCCTCCATGTCTACCTCCTGTTAGGAGACCTCCTAGGCCTCGTACAAGGCTCTCTCCTTGACCGCTACCACTTGCTCCGCTCAGCAAAGCCTTAGCAAGGAACATCGCAAGTACTTTCGAAGGGACTTACTCAGAAATCTTGCACTTCTGTAGCTCTCCAAAGCTGCGTTGTGTATGAGCTGGGTGTGGACAAAACACAGCTTAATCTACATGCTTAATCATGTCTGTGCATGACTCCAGTGGCCAGAAATACTGCAGATCTCAGTAGTTTCTGTCAGCCGTTGACATTCCTGTTTTTCTTCTTCTCTGCATAATTAGCTTTATGACATTTGATAAATCTTTGTTGCAAAAAAAAAAAAAAAAACAAACCACAAACCTGATGATGCTGAAAAGCACAAAGCAGAAGTTATAATTGAAATAATTAGAAAAGACCCCTGGCACATCAGTGTGACTGCTTCTCAGTAAAGCAGATCTCCCTAGAGATGAACACTAAGAAAGCTTGCTAAAGTCTTGACTGTGATTGCAAACGTTTATGTCTTCAGCTTTCTAATGAATTGTGTATTATATTGCTAATTCTAGTCACTGAAGCAGTTATGCCAGATAGGTGAGTTGAAAGGAGTCTTCACTGCCATTAATTACATTGGTTGCCACACTGTATTTGTCTTGTATTTGTGCTGTGCTTCACGACTCAGCTTTGCATTCATAGGAGCCAGTGGTCCAAGGTGAGGAGATAGGAACAAGGAAAGGATGAGTACCTTATCTGCCTTCAGCAAATACAGGAATGTATTTTACAGGAATATGTATCTCTATTTTAGAATCTGTAAATCCTTTATATTTGGAAAAATCTGACAAGTTTAAATCAGCATGTACAACAAAATGCCCTCCTAGGGCCAAGTGTACTGCTAAAGTTAACTTGACTGGGAAGAATGATGCTGTGTTAGGAAAGCTCCCAAGACAAGAAGCAAACAATAAGCACTTCCAGTAAAGCATGCTGTTTGCACTGCAGCACATATTGGACGCATAAAGTAAAACGAGTTGTACACTATGCTCTAATCACTGGGGCTGCTGGCGTAGGCAGAGGGAGCACATTCATACAGCAATTTTCCCCATCTTTCAGGGAGAAGCATAACATGAAACAGATCACTACTGACTATGGAGAAGAGCTTAAATAATCAGATTAGCACCTGTACATTCCTTCTTTATGGCTGGAGACAGGCAATAGGAGTCTTCAGAATGTCTAACAGAACCTTTCACAAACACAGCATAAATAGTTCTTTACTGAAAGGGGATGTTCAGCACTGGAATAGGCCCCCCAAGGAGGTGGTTGAGTCACCATCCCTGAATGTGTTTAAAAATGGTTTGGATGTGGTGCTCAGGAATATGATTTAGCGAAAGGCTGTTAGAGTTGGGGTAGTATGGTTGGGTTGCAGTTGGACTTGATGATCATTAAGGTCTTTTTCCAACCTGAGCAATTCTATGATTCTGATTCTGTACAGCCTATGTAGCTTCAATCTGCCTTAAGTTATCTACTTACAACTATATCACTTAATTAAGCAGTTAGAATGTAAATGAACTCAAAATCTGGGATAGGCAAAAGGAAATACTCAGCCATTAGCATGCTGTAGCATTCCAAGAGATAACTGTCATTTCACAAGCTACAAACCAACCAACTTTTCATCAAAACTTAAAAAGGTAACAGTATGAGTCAACTATCTAGCCTATATGAATTGCTAGCCAGGAAGTGTTTACTAAGCTCGACATAACAAAATAAGTATTGTTTTTGTATGTAATTCTTAACAAAACACTGCAAACAAGATTTCTAGACAGTTAACAGACTACTTACTCTGTCAAAGAGTAGAAACAGCTCTCTGAGGACATCTGAAATAGGCAGCTTCAAGTACTCTGCAAACTCCTCAATTCCAATTCTTCCCCCTTTGGAAGCACTTGCAATAGCAGCAAAGGTATCCAACTGCTCTCTCACGTGGTCCCATTTTAGGCTATGCAAACATGAAGGAGAGGAGGTATTTGTAAATGCTGTGCATCCAGGCTGATGTTTTGTATGAAATCAGCAATTAAGGACTGCCCCCCCATGGTTATTAGTATTATGAGCAGACAGTTCTATGCTTGGGTATATCAGAATTCCTTACAGTAACTTCCTAAGTCTATTATCATCATGTTAGTCCAGTAAAGAGTTTTTCATTGCCATAAATTCAGATATAGCATTAATTTTATGCTAAGCATGGAATATACGTCAGTTCTATTAGCTAACTCTCTATGCAAACACTATCATTGCTACATCCTGCAAAGCATCTGATCTCTGAAGAAATACAGCTTTGCACCTTGGTTGGAATAATTAAGATTGCCATGTAACTATGGAAGATTTTTTCAGACAGAGTTGTATAAATGGATGTGTGGCACACATAACAAGTCTAGATGCACTGCGCACAGACTTCAGATCTGACCACAACCACACCAGGTCACATGTGAAATAGTCTGTTTTTTTGTAGATGGCTATCAACTGCATAATTTCCTTATCAACAGCTTAACTTCCCTTACTTGAGCTTCTTGCTGATTTTGGTGAACTCCACCAGCCCTGCTTCCATGGGTAAAGTTAGCTGTCCTGCTGAAATCATCAGTCTGCAGTCTTCAAAAGTATGATCAGTGACTGGCACCTTCAAAGCACTGAAACAAAATTAAGGAAATTAAGGAAAAAGATAATCACCGTCTTACACTAAAATAACTTTTAGTTGACTGTTTCTGTTCTCACCACCTCAACTTGCCTTAGTGCTAATGTACAAAACAAATGATAATCTGTTCTTTTTCTGATACAGTAGCATAGAGCAATGCATTCTGTGAAGCAGTACTGTGAAATGACATTATAGTAATTTCATGATGTTTTCATATTCACAGTTTTGTAAATGCAACCCAGTAGCCTCTGAGAACAAACCACCTACTTACTCTTGTCAAGCAAGTAAGGGAGCATTTTATTCCAGCATTCCAAGTATCAAACATACTATGTTCCAACGTAAGGCAGCCTTCTTTATGCTCCACATAAGACCAATCAAAGGGTGTTCTGGTAGAAGAATTAGAAAACCTACATACAGCACCTAGGACCTGACTGAATTGTGGGGCAGGGTACTTGGTGTACTTTATGGCTGGGATGTATATGGATTTCTAGAGAAGGACAGGTGGATGGGTATGAAAGAAAAGTTCTCAAAGATTTTATTCACGACATTACATACGTTGCCATGGTTTGTCGGACTCTATTGGCAAAAAGAATAGGATCATTTCTTTCTTCCTCAGTAGGAACATGAACAGGCAGAAACTGAAAGAGATGAGTAATCCAATCAATTGATTAGTCAGAACTTTGTTAACAAAATAGACAACTTCCTGTTAGTCTTTGCAAGAAAAACAGAGGAGAAAAAAATCAGCCATGCAATGACAGAGCTGGACACCAGAGGTCTCAATAGCCTTAGGAACAACTCAAGCTGCAGTAGCCACACAAGTAAGATTTTAGTCCAAACTGCCTCTTAAAGATTGATAGAAGCAGCTATAAAAAATGAAAATCAAAATCCAAAGAAAGTAAATGCATGTATCACAGGAGGTTTAAACACTACATCTGTAAGAACTAGAGTCTGAAATTCTTTTCAAAGATTCTTTGTAATTGATGAAAATGTGTATAAGATTTATAGTGTGTTGTTTGTTTTTTCCACACATGCTGCAGTTATACCTGATACATGTTAACTGTATCTGTCAGGATGTGACTGGTAAGTTTTCTGTAAGTTTCTTCTAGCCTGTGGTGAAAATGCTGAGGATTCTTAGTTCTAAATTATGAGAATATGAAAATGGTACAGAATTTTGCAAGCCTTGCAAACCAAGATATCTACCCCAGATATCTACACGACACATTTACTGTTAAGGACTTATTCAACGTTGTTTTGTAAGAAGTTGGAGTAGCATTGTGCTAGAAATGTATTGTAGGTGAATTATCATCTGCCATGACATGAATGGCATCTGTCTGCAAAGTACTGCGTGGATGTGTGTTCTGTTATTACTTCAGCCAACACAGTGTTTGCCTGCAGCTCTGTTTCCTATACCTCTTCTCAGTTACAATTATCAATTTCAATTCTGTTACTTCTCACCCTGAGATCCTGCCCTTAAATCCTAGAATATAGCTATTCTAGAATCATTCAGATGCTGCACACTGTTCAGTGGAAGACACGGTTACTATGTGTCAATGTGTTTCTTCAGTTATATTTTAGTTGTTGGTGATGCATTAATATATTGGTACCTAAATCCTATATAAATACAGTCCATCCTGGACAGCCTTTGCCTTTGATTTCAAGGAATGCTGCCTCTTTATGACCAAATCCAGACATTTATGGAATAAGTTATCTATCAAATAGCCATGACACTTTACTATTTATAGCTGGGAGTTTTCTCTTTGGTAAGGACAGCAGGGGCTCAGCTGCTCACATGAAGTGTTGAGGTTTCATTCCTTCTACAAGCAGCTACCAGGTCTGTTAATTCTAACACAGATTCTGGCTTATTACAACTTCCCTGCAGAAGTCATGCAGCTCTTAGGTTGAGGAAGCACAGGCACTCTGTACAAACACAGAGAACTGTGTAATCATTGGCTGAGATGAAATCTTAATTCTGAGAAGTTCATCCATGCAAACATGGTTCCTGCTCTTGAAGGTGGTCATTATGTCAGTAGAGGCTGAGGTCCTCCCCAGACCGCAATTTAGATTTTTGGTAGCTGAAACATCTCATTCAAGAAACCTGCTTACCATTAATGATTAAACCAGTTTGCCAGAAACTACAGCAGGAGATGATGAATTTGGTTTGCTGTCCTCCTGAGGTGGCATGCTTGATCTCACACACACCCAGCTGCTTATCTGCTGATGACTGCTAAGTATACCTTTGCTGTCAAAATGCAATCCTGTAAGAACGATTCTTCCCAGCACTTTCAGTAGCAGAAACACTTATCTGATCTGCTTTTGGCTTAGTCTCTCTTCCTATGGAGTCTGCCAAATGCTGTACCTTTGGCAGACATAAAACTCACTGCCAGTTTTACCATTAATTCACACAATTAATACACAATTTTTTAGGCTATGTCTAGAAACACATACAATTTCTTCCTGGACTACAGGAACATCATTGTCCATGCATTGTAGGTAGAGGCAGAGCAACACCAATGGGAAGAGAGGCTGCTTGTTCACAGTATGTGGTAGCAACTGAAGTGTTTACTGCTAACAAGTGAACTACTTAGTGACCACTGATAGTGTGATTTCCTCCCTCTCTGGGTAAAACTGTCCGTTTGGGCTTTTGGAAACCTTTGTATTGATGCTAAGCAGTTATTGCCACTCTGGTGACACAGTCTGCTGTGAAAGCTGCATCTTTCTTCATGTTTCAGTTTCGCTTTGGGAACACAATTTTCTAACAGACAAGTTTGAGTTCCATTCTGAATCAGGGGGAAATAAACATTCTAATAGAAGGGCTCCATTAATTGTTTCTTGTTACCACTTGTATGAATGGCATAGATGTATCCTTTCGTACAAAATCATTAAGAGAATTATATCTTTAGTACATATTCTGCTAATCTGTCTACTGCACATATTATAATGTACAACATGCTCCCTTGAAAAAAATTTCATTGTTTCATAATGAAGACTTTACTGCTAATTGTTAGTAGCAGTAACACAGCTTGTGCTCACAGAGCACAACTTTACTGAACTCTGTGTTTTGCAAATAAACAGCAAAACCTATCTGAATGTCTCCCATTGCTCAGGTCCCTGAACTGACACAATCCATACGGACGATCTTTGTGGTCTGCTAAGAAATGTGAAGTACAACAAACTGACCATACCTCGGTTATCTCTCTCCTCGCTACTGCGTTCTGAATGCTGACTCTTTGACAGGCAGCAAGCTGTTACAGGAAGTGTACTGATATACGAAGTGCATATGTTGTGTCAGTTGTCATTTATCTGTCTTTGCGTCGTGCAGCCGATTTTAATGATCAAGGAAACTGGTTCATTATCCAAGTCTCAGCTTTCTCCCCAGTACAAACACCTGAGTCCCTAAGTAAGCTCTTACTTGCAGCAACCTTTTAGCATTCAGTCTGGGAAGGTGGTGAGTAAGACAAGGATGCTTTCAAGGGAGCAGGGAAATAAGAAGGCGGGGTAAAAAATGTGAAGTTGCCTTTAATAGAATGTTTTATACTTGTTAGTTTATAATTTTATAAATTATATATATATATAAAATATATATATATATTTATATATATATATATATATATAAAAATATAATATTATAGTTTATAAATTTGTAACCAGTGAGTTGGCAGTGATTTTCCAGTGTCTTAAAAATAAAAGTATTTCTGACAGCTTTTATTTAGTAACTCATCAGGTTAAGTGATACACAGATATAGCCAACAAGTCTCAAAATATTCTCAGTATGATTCTCTTCTTGTTGCTGACACTGTTGTTTACTGTTCACTAACAGTGATTAATAATGTGGATTATGTATTTATGCTAAAGTATAAACTCTGTGGCTACTGAATCTGAGTAGAAAGATACTTCTGATTCTTACCTCAACCTCCACTCTTGTGAAGAGCTGACACAGTGTCATTATGCACAGGTCTTTTCTGCAGGAGAGGAAAAAAGGAAGGAAGAGTTTAAAATTACGTTTTACAAAGTATCTGCACATCAGCAGATGAAACACAGCCAATATTGGACAAGGATTTTAAATACGTGGAAGTTTCCTGAAATGCTGCATTAGAGCTTTTTTTTCTATAAGGCTTCTGCATATATCTGCTGCTTGCTCACAGGGCAGGCAACCTGTTATCAGTTGTCATGCTTATCAACAATACTGCTCAATTTTCTGGTGAGCAAAATATATATAAGTTACTTTAAGGATGTGAACACATAATGGATTTTGAAGATTTAAGGGCTTTTAAGGGCTTATAAGGGAAGATTCTAAGCAGCAACTTTACTTCTGTATCCTGCATTCTCACATCTGCAAAACAACCAGTAACTTCCTTCTGAAGAACTGAAGCAAGGATTTGTAAATTTTTGGTGGCCATTTTGCAAAGTATAATAACATCTGCACAAATGTGTTAACAAAGTGTCAGTGTGTCTGAGGTCTTCAGTAGGGTGAAATTTTAATGTTAAGAGGTAGGGGGAAGAAGAACCTGCCTGGGAAAAGGGTAAGCACAATCACTTCAATTTCTGGTTTGTTCACAATGATCTTTAAGCAGAAGCACACACTTGCTCTCTACATCATGTAAATTACAGTAGGAAGCTTTCAGAAAGTCTTTTGTTTGTGCATTTGAAAAAATAAAGAGGAGAAAGGGAAAATCTAAGTGATCCTTTCTGGATTTTTTCCCTCTGCTGGAATGCCTTACTGCTTGATTTCCTATTCCATAATTTCAGGCATGGCTCTCAGTATGACACAAAAGTAAGGAAGAAGTAATAAAGGAAAGCAGAAATGGGTCAGGAGGTTTCCACGAGGAGCCTGGTGCTGTCCAGCTTGGGTATATAATAGCCAGGAAGTTTTACAAAGACTGTGACAATTCTTTGTTTTCTCTCACAGCTAAAGACATAACTCCTTTTCAGTCTTCCACCAAAAATGCTTCATAGGAGTAATCAATAGCACCCATTGAATTTCCAATATGCATTACTATCAGCATGTTGATAAGCATAACAGCAACAATAATAATTAAAAAAATATCTTAGGGAACTCAGTAAGATGGACATTTTCATGTAGGTCAGCTTTTCAAAATGTCCGAGTTTGCAGGTGCTAGCAGTAACTAATGATGCCTTACAAGGCATTTATGATCCACTCCACTGGTTGAGATATATCTCAAAATGATATGCTTTAAAATGTTGATCACTTATCAGATAAGTATTGGTGCACTTAGATACATTACATATTCCACATGAAAACATGGTGTATGAATCCACATAAATCCACATAATATTTTTATGTTCATAAGCTGAGACGTGTTTTCCAGACACGTCTGTACTTTTCTGTACTGTTTAGAAGAGTTTTTTTAAATAAAGTATTTTAGCATATTAGAAGGCCAGCTGTGTTAAGGAAAAAATTGCAGATATGCAGCCTAAGTGGCCTATTGAAGCATTTTTCTTTGTTTCCATGTATATAAATTTAGCTGACATTCCAAAAGAGCTTTTGTTGAGTTGGGCACAAACAAAAATCTGAAGTCCTAGGCATCAGAACAGAAAGATGGGGAAAAACTGTTTGGCCCATAGTCACTCACTTACTATGATGTGACTCTTCAAAAAAGGTAGAGGAGAGAATAAATGGAGGGGTATAAAATGACATTTATTTTTTCTTGTTTGCATACCATGTAGTGAACTGTTAACATCTGTAGGTTTTGATGACTATTGATTGATTGTTTCCAAAAGAAAAATCATTTCAATTTTTTCCTGTTGTGATGTGCAAAACAGAAAATTGAACAAAACAGTGGCAGACCTAGAAATAATACTTTCTCATTTGCAAACTCTTTTTCTGTCCATTCAGATATGATATCTATGGCATTACATCAAATATTTTCCCCTCATAAAAAGAGATCTAGAAGATCACATGCCCTAGCTTAGCCCAGTCTGTCTAGCAGACCATTTAGTAATGGGGAAAAAAATCATCCATGCAATTTTTAGTAGGATTAAGAAACTTACAGTGAATAGCCTTGCCATGTCCAGGTCACAGTATCCTAAGGAAAAAATTAAAACAGAAATGTCTGACGAAACAGATGAGACTTAAAATGCAGACAGGTTACATAGGTACATAGCATGAAACAAGCATAAGCTTAGTAAAAGCAGATGATGTTTTTATAGTCCTGTAGAGAAAATAAAGGTGTAAATACAACTAGGATTCTTTGCCTTAAAAAATTTGAAAAAAAAGAATGTCAGACTGTCAGTCTATCAACAGTTGGGAAGAAAAATTAAGTGGTTATTTAGGCTTCTTAAATCATTCAATCTAGTTGAAACAGCAGAAAAGTAAGAAGAGTATCTAATAAGACTTCTTCAGAAAACTTTGCCAGTCCACTTAGAAAGGCACCCTCAGAAATACTTTGGAAATAGCTTTCAGGGATATCTTTGCATAGGTAATCTATCATGCCTTTCTTTGCTTTTCTGGCTTTTTTTTTTCTTCTTGTTCTATGTTTATTGGTATTACAATGTATACTGCAGATCCTTAAATCCTATTGGTAAAATGCATCAATCCCCTTCAGCAGTTCACTGTTTAGAAACAGAACTGCAAAAGGATTTTGCAAGGGAATCAACATAAATAAAAATAATCATTTTTATTTATAATTGCTTTTCATCTTAAAAGACATTAGGAATGAAAATGTTGGTCTTTTTGTTCTTTTGGTCAGGTCTGGGTTTTTTGGATGAAGAAGAAATAAAAAAACATATAGCAGTCTGCTAGACTCATATCCTGGTATTACACCTGCTAGGGAAACAGAGCCATATGGCTCAACTCCTGTACTTGGCAGAGACTGCAAATGTATTCAGCAAAACAAGAGAAAGTTGCACAAAGAGAACCACCTGCAAAGCTGCCCTCCTCAGCTGCCTGAAGGAAGGGGGGTATTGGAAGCAATGCATGGTTCAGCTTTGCTTTTGTTCTGAAAACCCATTTGCAGTAAGAGTATTTTAAGCTTAACCCAAATGATGACTGGTAAGGAAGCTGCGTGCATTTCACACTTCAAAGTCCAGGCTCTGTGGCTTTGTAGGAAGTTTCTAACTTCCGCTGCAATACTTCTCTGCACTTCCTCTTATTTTTACTACAGCTGAGAAGCCCAAAAGTAAGTTTCTCACAATCAGAATAGCAGCTAGTCCATGCTGATTCTTGGGAGGCTTGGAATCTACCAGTGTTAAAACTTGGATGATAAATTCTTCAGTGCCAAAGCAAAATATTTAGCTTAGATAAATTTGAAGTCAGTATTTTGACCTCCAGATTAGTGGTACAAGAATGTTCTGCATACCAGCTTGTTGGGATATCGGAGCAAAACAGGTTGCACAGGAACTCCAGGAATGAATGCACCTGCAACCACAAATTAGTATTGGTTCTTAAGGCTGAGCTTTATATAGCAGTTAGAAGTTTTAACAGATTCACATAAGACATGATATCAGGAAGGAGAAATTTTTTAAAAGACCAGAAGAATAGAAAGAGTTTTTTTCCTTTTTTAAAATTTTCTCGCTTTCCCATAACATCATCACTGCAATTAGCAAGATGTCAAAACAGAAAACAGCTAATCCCCATTTCAAGGAGAAAGCTGCCTCAGATTCCTGGACTGTTCAAATTGATTTCCTATGCATTTCTCCCCACTGATCATCATTTGTTTAAAAAGATTAGATTCTCACAAGGCTACTGGACATTTCCTGGTAAGTGATATGGATCTGAGCATGTAGCACTGGTCTTGTAACTTTACTACCAAAGAAACTGTACAACAGAAAGAAAGAGAACTGTGGCTTTAACTGAAGTGCAGCACAACTATCAGTGATGCACAACGGTCAGTGATGCTATCAAGCACCTTTTGTTGTTAAGAATGCATCACAGATATTTTACATCCTATAAGATAGCAAAAGGGAGAAAAGTAAAATGACAGTGCAAAATAGCAGGCTTAATGCCACTGAAATGTCATTTCTACAATACTGAAGTTTTAACAATATAAGACATTAGTAAAATGCTGTTGTGATGTATCTGTTGAAGTATTGGTCTTACTAGAGCTATCAGATTAGTATTTCATATAATATTTTCCACCAGAGATACTACAAAATCTCTCACCTTGTTTAAATGTGATCAGACAAGATCGGTTTGTGCAGGTCCCTTCTGGGAAAATCAGTATCTTGGATTTAAAGAGAAAGAAAGCAAATATATATGCATCATAAAAGGATTATACTTCAGCATCAGTTACGGGAAGGCTGAATTTTTATGCAAGCTCTGTGATATGTTACACTGCATCACAAGATTACCACTACTGTCTCAACAAGAACAGAATGAATTAGTGAAGGATGCCCACAGTAATAACAACCTGATTTATCTTGATTTGGAAACAAATGTCTTTTTTTAAAGAGAGAAATTTGGGGGAATGGCCTTTATCAGTTCAGAATTATGGTCCAAAAAGCTTCCAGTGTTTGACTTGAAATGTTTAGTGTTGCTAATAATGTAAGAACTGTTTATCTGCCAGCAGTTTCTTACCATATAAACATCAAGAGTCTGGGCTGACATGGAGTGCAGGAGATACTCAAGCATTAAAAAGCACAGATGCTATCAACATGAGTGAGTATGCTAGCTGTGATGAGAAGATCATGGCTTAAGGGGTAGGAGCAAAAGGTGGAGCATAGGTGTATCTCTTAAGTAGAACTATTATAGTATCACACCCTGCACGACCTCTGAATGATTCAGACATACAAACACCCAGAAGGACTCTGAATTAGATTCTGAAAGATACTAGATTAAATGTGTACTGGGCTGCAGTGTGACATACTCAATTCAACTCCCTATGGAGTTTTATATTTCTGAGATCAATACAGGATTGACTATAAGCAGCATTCTAAAAAATCTCAGCACAAGAACTGGTCTGGATCAAAACTGTTCAAGGTCTATTCCCACTTCAGTATGAACGAATGGGTCACGGCTAAACGAAAGAGACACTGGCTGTTCTAAGGTACAACAGACACAGCTGCACAATTTGTTTTACAGTTAGTCCTTCACTGCATGTTCCACAATCAGAAATTGTTTGCTACGAACATAAGAACAGGAATGCTTCTGTTCAGCCATATGTCATAAACCCCAGGAAACAAATTAGTGCCTGAACCACACTCTCCTTCCCCTTTTGTTTTGGTACAGGGTTGAGAGAAACAGTACTCAAGACTTCATGCTATTAATAAGCACAAGTGTTGCCTAGCCTGTTATGTTTCAATTTTAGGAGAAAGGAACTGGGAACTCAGCTAGTCCTTTTTTGTTGTGCTAAGAGAATGCAGACCCTGAGGAGGATATCACAGGCATCATCTTGTGATCAAGTTGCTAAAAAATAAAATAAAATCTTGGATATTGAATCATACGCTATTAGTGCCATAACACAGAGGCAGAATTCGTGTAAAGCCAGCTCCCCTTTCCTTCCCATGCAGCTTTCAGCAGAGATTAGCTATTTTCTGGAATCACTTAATCCATAACAGTTTAGCAAATCATAAGCATAAATGTAGTTTCTAAGAACAGTATTACAAAAAAAAAAAAAAAAAAAGAGAGAAAAGCCTTGCTAGCTTTCACACACAGAGATTTAAAACTCTCCATACAGCTGACAAACTGAAAAAAGTAATGGAGGCAGCATGAAACCACAGTCAATACAATAGAAGAGCGCAGGAAAGCACTGCTAGACAAGATGTTTCTAAGTTTATAGTTCTGCCAAGTCTTTCTTCTTGCAATGGATGCAGATCTCCATCCCAGAGTTCTGCCTATCAAGTAGCATAATTTCTGCCTCAACTGTTTTCTACTTCAGAGCAACCCCTGTCCCAGGAACTCTTCAGGTCTTCACAATGGAATGCCACTCAAAGCCTAGAAGCACAACAGCAGCTTGCTGCTGAGGAATGACCATGGAAAACAGTGTACAGAACTGGTGCTTCCACATTAAAATCTTTCCACAATTCAGACCAATCTAAAAGCCTTTGTTTGTACTGCATTATTAACCCAAAATGTACATTGACCTTCAGCTCAGCTGTTTACCACATGGGAAACAGGTGTGTTAAGCTTAAGTACTGTTCATAATGGAGCTTGCACAACCTGGGTTACTCCTCAACTGTTACAAGCACAGCTCTGTGATATAGCTTCTCACACGTGCTGTCCTGAGAATAGTGATCCACATATACTGATGCTACTGTGAAGACAGTATGTTAAGAATACAAATTGGGAAAAGAAATTCAAGAGCATTTGCATTTTAGAACAGAAATTTTTACCGTCTGGATTTAAATCATTCATATGTCATGACAAACCTTCTTGGGCATCAGCCTCTTTTCTTCCTTTCCTAAACCTGTCATAGACCTGAGAGCTGAGCTGAGACGCCAAGATGTATTTGGCTAGGCACTGCCTGACACTATGATGCACAGTGTGTATGGATATATTACAGAAGAGCAGTGGTATATTTATTACCTGTGGCCACTGGCCTCTTGATAATGCTCGGTTAGTTATCTCAGAGACTGTATTCTTCCGTGAATCAGGGTCTTGACGAGAAACTGCTACAGGTTGAAGGGAACTTAAAATTGCTGTGAAAGAGATGAAAATTTTTATTTGTTTTGCACATGTTCAAGGCAACCTTGTAATAAAAGCTTGGTATTCTTGTACTAGGAGACAGACTTTGCACAAATTGCTTTCAAACTAAATAGATAAAAGTATTATTGTCCTCATTCTGCAAAAGAGTAAGACACAGAAGACATACACTGTAAGCTGAGGAGCTTGGCAGTAGGTATAAACATACCAAATTCATTCAAGCATGTTCTACTAATATGGCTGTTACCCTTCACTGAGCATTTCCCCATAGTTTTAAGCAACTGACCTGACCAGGCATCTACTCATGGGCCTCACTTGGGCTTAAATGATCCAGACTGCAACAAAGAAGCAGTATGAGCCCACAACGAAGAAGTAGGAAGTCCCTTTGCAGTTACAGAGCATACACAAATTGTGTGTACATGGAAAAAAACACACCAAGAAACCAACAAACCAACCAGATAAGCACAACTAATTTAATGAGGTCTGTATCAGCAGGTGTGGACATACTGAGATGTGATGAGAAAGTTGGGAAAGAATTATCTTCTGTGTCCCACTCTTGTACTAAAAAAAGATAAATATATGATCAGTTCATCTCCTATCAGGACACTTGTCTATGTAGCCTACTGAGTTCAGTCTGGGGTTACTCTTGGCTTATTATTTTAAAAGCCCTAAGAGAGGTATTGCCAGCAGAAAGTCTGATGCTGATTCTAGTAATAACGCAAACTGGGATTCCTTTATGTTCCAGAAGAAGGAGAAAATAACAGAAGTATGATTCAGCTAATCTTTTCCATTCTCTGCATTTCCTTTTTCAGTCACTTCTCTTTTGTTCCTTCCTTGTTTGATCACCATTAAAAAACAAACAAAAAAACCAACATAATAGTGCCTGTAAGTTTAAACTTATGACTATATTTTCCAGACTGATGTAGTTCCAGTCTGTTTTGAAACAATCTTTACCAATCCATACTCTACATTTGTGGGCCATACTGTTAAGAAACAGCAGCCAAACAGATTATTCAAGCTACCACCTGAGAAACTTTCAGAGAAAGTTACTATTCTGAGATGCTATGAAACATGTTTTCAGTGTAAAGTAAATTTAAAACAGTATTATGTTCCATCCCTGGAAGGGAAAGACAAACTGTCCCAGTGATTTCACTGAAAATAATGAGTCAGTATCTTTGGAACTTAAGGATTTAAAAAGCCTGCCCCTTAATCAGTTTCAGAGATAAGACATTTTATTTTTTCATAAATACTTACTGCCAAATACTGGAGTTGAAAGGTTCTCTGCTCTAGATACTATTGATGGCATTCCAGTTAAGGCAGAAACAATGGCATCAAAAAAGCTTGAATGAGGAGCTGCAACAAAGATTGGGGCTTCCTGTAGACTCGCCACTTTCCCTTTTACTTTAACTCGGAAACCCATTACAAAGAACAGGGTACGAGTTAGGCATGAAAGGGTTGCCTGGATCATCCTCCTTGTGAACAGAAACAGAAAAACATTGTCCATGTTACAGCTAGTACTCTGAACAAAGCTCTACCAAGCTCTCACCAGCACTGTGGCCAGGCACAGGACAGCAATACTGCTCTTAAGGAGAGTACTGGAGGTTTTGGGGTCTTTTTTTTCTTTAATGTTGGCATTTACAATGTTATATTTACAATTTTAAAGGTAAGACAATGTAAAACATCTTCTTCAGTACACTGTTCCCCCCTGCTCCCCAGGTATGCTATTTCTCTTGCTATATTTTACAGCACTTTAGCATGATGCTATTGGGATGGCAGGATAAGTGCTTAGCAGATTCAGTGTCATTTTTTATAAAAACATATATCACTCCAGTACTGTTCTTTTTTGATCATTTTTAATCACTGAGATTAAATAACACAAATGGGACAAGTTCCCTCAGTGGGACTATCATTTCTTGGCCTTGTTACTGCTCACTTCATGTGTCTCCTCTTCCTGCACGTAGCTGCAAAGTACTGCAATGAGAAGAGACCCAGATGCTGAGTGACTGAAACCAGAACACACAAAGGCAGCTTTAGAATACTCCTCCTTAGCATCACAGCTAAGAGAGAAGCTGTCAAAGCTAATTTTGTCCCAAATGAAAACTCAGCAAAGCTTCATTCAGCTACGTAACATTACCAAATACTTTTTAAAATAGTTTCCTTTCTCAAATATTCCTACTCGCATCATTACTGAAATAAGTCTTGGCTTATTGACAGTCTTTTAATAATGTTTTTTATAAAGATGTATCTCAGTCTCAAGAAAATAAAAAAGTTACTTATTGAAAAGCTTTGCTATGGTTGTAAAATACTCTCATCAAAAAATTGCTTCCCCTGCAACAGTAAAAATAAGATTTGATAGAGGATTCTTCTTTAATCAAAAGGAGGAAAAGAGTGTGAGGAAAAAAATACTTCAGATGCTGGCTTTCTGTTATTAAAGAAGCCCACAAACATGGAGCTCCACAAACACTGATCACTTGTTACCTTCTCCATCCTTTAAGTGGCACTGATGCTCCTCCAGTGTGACGGAAAGTTGCAACTGATGCAGACAGCCAGGACAGCAGTAAAAGGATCACCATACATATGGCACGAAGAGGTAGCAATACAATCCCCAGAAGAACAAGCTGGAAAAAGAGAGAGGAAATTCTGAAGAAATGGCATCAAAACAAATAATATCTATGCAGTTACATTTTATGAATTTTAAAACACTTAAATTACTCCTATATGTCTTAGTATATAACAGTACTAATGAGTCCAGTTTTCATACAGGGAACTTTAGTCACTCATAGCATTTCAAAATATATTATTAGATTACCATGTCAGCTGGAAGTGGAACATCTGACTATTTGGGTATTTGGCTTGGATGTTATTAGACAGAGAGAGTAATCAGAGTTTGTTTGCCACAGTTTATACTCAGGCTTGGTCTGCAGCATACAACAAGGTCAGATGAGTCTGACCAGCTGCTGTGTACCTCCACTACAGAGCTCCTATCACCAACCACCATCTGTCTACAAGCCAAGTGGGATTGCTAAGATGATCACAATGTACTTCAACCTTTTAAAAATAATCTTGTGTAGAGCCACAGTACTGCTGTGAGTGATTCTCACTGCTACTGCTTGCAGCAGCACAGAGGCAATGCAACTTCATTTCCCGTTAGGCAAAAAGGAGTTCTCAGTAAAAACCACATCCATGTTTTAAGGCGTGGGTTCAGACTTTACAGTGCTGTAGGAGCTGCAGCAGCAGCTCTGGGCTGATTGCCTTTGGAAACAGTTTGCTCACAGCTTGCACTACACAGACAGTAGAACCTAGCTATTATGAAGACTAACTTCTTGCCTCCTGTCTGGATTAAGCATCCTGGCTGTTAACCTCTGCCCTAGCATTCCTTGAATCATTCAGAATAAGCTGAAAAATCATAGTTTCCTTTCCTTCTTGCAATTAGGAGACTGTTTCTAACTTGAAGCAAACTTCTGGGAGAGTTTTACTATGGTTGCAGCCTGCCAAGCTAGGTACCAGAGCCAACCTAGAAAGACCCAGGCTGACACTGCTGGTCGGTTCTCCAAATGCAATTATATGGGGAGCTGGAGGCACGAGAGCCATTTACATGCTTTGGTTGCAAATAATCCTCAAATATTAGCCCCAGCCCCCAGGAAGGATTTTTTAGCTTGCTTTTTTTTTTTTTTTTTTTTTCCCATGCCCAGCTCCAGCAAAAAGGTGTATTGGTGCAAGGTTGTTAACAGCTTGTTGTAGGGCAGGGCAGGGCAGGAAGAAATTCTTTATTCTTGTACCCTAGTAAATTACTTTAGAAACCATATCTTGAAGGCTGTCCTTTGTGGCACAACAGCAGCACTACGCAGATTGAGCAAGCACAGCCTGGGTGGAAGGTGAGCTGCCTTTAGCCTGGGGAAGTCAGTGCAGCATTCCTGGCAGGCTGTGAGCTGCCCTGTGTGCATACATGGCACAGAACAATACATACCCATGTAGAACTGTTGGACTGGGCATTTTTTTCATCTGCACAGTGCTCCTCAAAACTTAGTATTTGGTTGTATCAGCAGTCACTGACTGACAGCTCCATCAATTCAAATATGGTAAAGTTATTCAGTAAGCGTGCAAGTTTCAGCTTTCAGATTTTAATAAGCATTTAGCTTGCAGTTCTGCAGTAACATCCACTGTTCTACAGAACTTCTGATGCTGTAACACACCTTGTGAATTCATCCAAGAAGTCTGCATTGCTATTCAACTGCTTTTGGGTGAGGTATCAGCCTCTATAAAACGACAAAAAGAATCTGACTCATGACTTTTAACCTTAAGTTTTACACCAGTTCTATTCAAATAACTGTTGAGTGATCTGTTACGTTCCCTTTTTAAAATCTAAATGATCTATAGACACAAACTGCCAACAGCTGGCCAGTGGATTTGAATACGGTGAAGGAACACATGGGTTTCTGTACGTCATACCAGATCAGATAATTTGTGAACTGAACAACAGTGCTCCTCCTTCAAAATCAGCCTTTTTAGTTGGCTTTTCAGCAATGCCTACTTACTGTATAGGAAAAACAAGGCTTTGAATAAGTTTTACAAAATAGTTTGCAACTTAAATATTTGAACTATGAGTGGATTTTAGCTCTTTTCTTTCAAAAGCAACAAATTATTTTAGTACATTTGCAATATAAGCATCTTTGAGTGTTAATAATCCAATTCTAGAGTATAGTAGCTTGGATCTAATTTTCCTTTCATCAACACAGTTCTTCCCCACAGTTCTTCCCTCAACTCCTTTCCAGTTCCATTCTTGTGTCCTCCTCCTGTTCTCTCGTCAACATCCAGAAGAGGCTCTGGCCTTAGTCTTCTAAACCCAATTGTAATGACAGGGACCAAGAGGAATTTTGGGCCTTTGGGGCTCTCTTACATGTTGCAAAAGGCACAGTGACAGCATATCAAGCTCAACAGTGGGTACACTGTAAATGAGGATAAGGAGCAGGTGTTGCAGCATAAGATCTGTAAGTGCTGCCACATAAGCTGGGCATGATTATTTCCTTCTTGAAGCATGCAATTATTCTAAGATTAAAGTTGTATATAAGTAGTCGAGGAAGTGCATTACTAACTTTGTGGACAATACCAAAAGGACTAGAGTCAGTAGTTGGGCTTGAGAGATTTGGCCATGGGCACTTCTTGCTCCTACCCTCTTTGGTACCAGACACAGTAAATATGAAGAATTCAGGTAGCAAGTCTCTCAAAATCAGATATTTCTTATCACATGCATCCACTTGTAATGGGATCTATTAATCCAGTTCAACAGTTCAGTTGTATTCTGTAATGTGAAATAGGAGGTGTAAGCATGAATTAGTGTGTTTTCACTAAAATGATCTTTTTTCCTTATGGAAAAAAAAAGAAAAAAGAAAAAAAATAAAAAGGACTGAATGTGTACTGACCTACAATGAAAAACAAGGATGCGGTAGCAAAAATAAAACAGTTCCTTCCTCAAAACTTTAATAAATTCATTAATCTATTTTAGGCAGATGCACAGGTGGTGCTGATGTGCTGATGCAGGCTGTCAGCTTTCTAGGTCACTGTGTAATGAGGCAGAGTTGATTTCTGCTCCATCAGCCGCAGAGGTGGGTAAAAAAAAAAAGGACAGAAAGAGAAAGGTCGAGGTAGGATAGAAAAGTGCTAGAGAAAAATGTACAGAACACAGGTACAAAGTTCAGTAACTATTAAGTAGGATCTGAGTCACTCATTTCTGTATGCAGTAGTCACAAAGACAGAGCTACCCTGAGTCATCTCAAGAACCATTCCCCAAATGAGGAATCATCTACGTACTTTCTGTGCAAGGTGCCTGTAACCACAGAGCCTTTCACTGCTGCAGTCAACAGTGATGACTGCAATTCTGCATCACAGCTCACTAGTTCCAGTCCCTGCCCCAGCAGAGTGCTGTTCCCTCCTGCTGCACTGTGGAGCTATGCATGGAATGTACTTTGCTTTAAAACATCCCATGTTTTTCATCCCTTCTTCCTGAAGGAAAAGATATATTTGTGGTAGCTAAAATGGCAATCGGAGCCTAGAACTGCAGGTAGGCGCTGCACCCCCTGCAAAGAACAGCCAGCAAACTGTGCATGTCTGGAACCTCATTAGGAAACTACTATCAGTACCCGGGGCTCATGCCTGCAGCTACCGGTTTGGATGCACTTGAGATGTGTCTCAGGCCGCCATAAAACGCAGGGATAAAGAGATCTGAAACTGTTTTCCAGGTTTCTCAAATTTCCTCTCCGCAGCTTCCTTCAGGGCAAACACTGTTTATAACTTTCAGAAGAGCGATATGAAACATAAAATATTTATTCATAACAGCCAGCACAAATCGCCGTGCGTTCCCACACACCGATGTGCTCATCGCCCTCACGGAGGCGTCAGCTCGCGTTCTGTTCATCGGAACAGCTCTTACAGCGAAGCCGTTTCAAAATCGATGCCCAGGAGCGGTCTGCCTTCTTAACTGCACGGGTCCCCTCACAGCCCGCCGCGCCGAGGTACCGACAGCACGCAGAGCAGCCCATCGCGGCCGCTCGCACGGCGTGCGGGCGCTGTTTTCCCCAAGAGCAGCGTGTTATTGCAGTCACGGCGCAGACCGGCCACCCTTCGGTCCTGCACGGGAGGCTGAAGCTGCGGGCAGCGCGCGGTGCGGAGCGGGCTGCCGGCCGCACGACGCGTAACGGGCGGCGCGGCTTCTGGGCGCCCCGCCGTCACAGCGGCACGGCGGGCCGCCCGCGCGACGCGGCCTCCGGCTTTCGCCCACCCCGCCGCCGACGATCGCCGGGCTCTGAGACGCGCCGGGGCCGCCGCGGCGGGAGGCCCCGTCGGTGCCAGCTCTGCCGGGCAGCCCGGATCCCGGCTCCGCGCCGCCAGCCTTACCCGCAGCTTGTCCCCTGCGCTCAGGCGGCCCGGGTGGACGAAGGGGTTGGGAACGACGGGCGGGGAGAAGGACTGCTGCCGGGGCAGCGGCAGCGTCCGCTGCGCCATGCCCGCGACACCGCCGCGCCGACGCCCCGGGCGACGTTTGCGCATGAGCCGCGGCCGGGGGGGCGCCACAGCCGTGCCCGCTGCTGCCCCGCCCGGCGCGAGCCGCCCAGAACCGCTCGCGCCCCGGGAGCCGCTGGGCTCGCGCGCCGTCCCGCGCGCCTCCTGAGGCGCGAGCTGCTGGGCGGGAACCGGCAGCGCACGGCGTTCTGCCGTTCTGCCGTTCTCCCTTCGCCGCCCCCCGAGCTGTAGCCCGGCACCCGCCTTCCCCTCAGCCCTCGTTCGGCATCGCAGCGCTGGGTGCTGTAGACGGCGACTGTTCGTGAGCGCGAAAAGGTGCTCGGCGCCCACGAGGGCTGATATGTGAGAGATAAGAGGCAGACTGACGTTTCGCGGTGTACAACGGAAGCCCTTTTCGAGCGAAGGGTGCCCTTGTGCGCTGCGGAGGGCCGTTGTGGAGCCCTCGGTGTGAGACGAGGCTCGGAGACCCGCCGAGGGCGGCCCGTGCGGGAGCTGGGCTCGCACACCTGGCCCCGGCTCACGCCGTGCAACGCCTGCAGGGCGGCCCCGGAGCAGGGCTGGGTTGGGCTCAGGAGCTGCGGTGCCTTTGCACCCCACGCCGCTTCTGCTTCCTGTGCTAAAGGAACTTTCAGCCTGACCGCGGTTAGGAAACACGCGCTTGGGTTCACACGCTGATCTGCTGCTGCGGGTGAGCCAGCAGGACGGCTGTCTGCTGAGAGTGCTCCCAGACCGGGCCTTAACGATGGCATCTGTTCCCTATTCAGGCACTGTGTTTTGCTGTGGCGTTCTGTTCTATCTCACGTCTGTTCTGCAGAGAAAATACTGACGCTTCCTCCCACATCAATCTGTTGCTGAAACAACTATTCGTACTGCTGTAAAAATATCACATAAATCTGATGGTTCGGTTCCCGGTTTGGCGTGGCTGCTTCCACCAAATATAGATTTAGTAAATACTAAAAATTATCCGTGGTTTGCATTGCGTGTGCTGAAGGAGTAGTCCTAATGATAGCCTTGGGTGAACTGGAGCCTGCGCGTCACAGAAATGTGGTGAGTGGAGGATTTCCCTGGGCAGGTTTCAGGGTCACCCAGTGACCGCTGGTCCTTGGAACCGGTGCTGTGTGGAGGGTAGGGCTGAGGGAGCCCCAGAGAAGGCAGCTCAGTTCTGCCTCCGTTAACAGATCATTGTACGAGTCTGTCTAAAATCCCACAGCTTTCCTAGCCAAGCTGTTCCCATATATACAAATATATTTTCTGAGTAGAGCCTTTCTCTCTGCAATTAATATCCATTCTTGGTGGATATGAACTGTTCCCTTTCTTCTTTGCAGTTACTTTTTGCACACCCTCACAGTGCTTTCATGATTCTCTCAAGCTTTCACTACACTCAGCAGTTGAGTGCTTTCAGGTTTTCTCTCCCAGATCATAGTTTCTAAGGATCTGACTATTCCTGATGCTTCTCTTTGGCTTTTCTCCAGACCTTTCAAGTGCCTAAACTAGAAGCACTTCTCCCCAGGAGGACTGACCAGTGCTGGTTGGGCAAGAAGGATTACTTCCTGACAAGTTTATATATCCCCATACAGTATCTGCTTTTATCTCACTGCTCTGGCTCTGTGACTCACGCTGTGATTCACGATAACACTTAGATGCATTTCTGCACAATTACTTGTCATTTAAAATGTGAAGTTCTAACAACAAGCCACTGCAATCCTTAGAATAAGCCTAATCTAAGAACAAGCCTGCAATCCTTACCAAATCCAATCTTACCTCTAGAACCTGGGATACTAAAGTATCTAGTTTTACAAATGTGATGCTTTTATTGTGTAAAAGAATTGTTAAAAGACAATTGTACTGATTATAAATATTTACTTATCTAAGGCTGATTAGTCATAGTGACACCAAAAAGGCTTAACTTCACAGATGATGAGGTATGAACAGTGCAACAAAAATGTTCTAATGTTCAGAATGTGTGAAGGTGTGATCCTTTGGTTAAACTGACATCAGTCACTCTTGCATAATAATTCCTTTCTGGTCTGTCAGTCTATGGTAGAATGAACTTGGCTCACATTCCTCTAACACAAAACAACTAAAACTATTATGAAACTGATTTCTATAATCATTTCAGTACCATTACTTCAACAGAACGTGCATCTGATACTACAGACTGGCAAGATGGGAGAAATAGCATTAGTTTGCTATCAATTAGGTTTTTTTTCTTTTTTCTTTTTTTTTCTTATGTTTGGACCTACACCCACCTTTATTTCTGCAGGTCCCTAGGAAGGTAGATATTCTCCCTAAGGTGCTTTACCCTCTATTGTCTTGTATGAGGCTCTAGAGCAGGTATAGCTTCAGCGTGCATTTTAAGTCTTCTGCTACCAATCCCAAATCGAGCCAGAAGCTAAAATGTTTCCTTTTTTAGCATTTTCATATTTAATTCTTCAATTGGGCCTGTTGTCTTAACTTTGCAAAACACTCACGAAGGCATTTTTTGACATGGGAATGGAAATCCCTCCTCGTGTTTGAGTTGCTCCCTGCTCGCTCTTGACGAACATTCCCCCTCTTGTGGCCGCAATCGTGTAATGCCGCTGCACAGAAAACTGAGGGCAGAGTCTGAACTACACGTGAGGAAAAGCACGACCCTTCGTCGAGGAATAGCTACAAAACTTCTTTATGCAAAGTGTTGTTCTAATTATTGTCTTACTTTCTGTGGTATTACTTGTGAACTACTTTTACATAATGGGTATGAAATCAGTAATAGTGTGTTTTCACTGTCAGTTTAACTTATCCTTTCTTTCTTTGCAGATCATGATGCACTAATGCCAGTTCATTCTTTGCTCCCCTCCTGGAGCAATGCCTACTGATCCCTTCCAAGAGAAAATCTGGGTGCAGAAGGCAGATGTTTTCTCCAGTGTCCAGCGAAGCCAAATAGCATGAATGGAAAGTTGCATCAAGTTTGTTTTTCTTCACCTGAGACAGCATTCCAGTGTTATCATGGTAAGTCATATATTCTCAGAGGTTTTCATACCTTAACCATACAACACAACCTCTGTAGCGTGCTTATGTTAATAGTACTGTGGCAGGCTGCCACAGATATTTTAAACTAAAAAGCCATAGATGTTTTTGATAATTGTATCTGAGAATCAGAAAGCCAGCATGAGTCCCAAGGAAACCCAAACTCAGTGCTAAGCAGTGTGGACATACTGGTTTCCCCAGTGATGTCCACAGGGGTAAACGTGGCTTGTCATGTAGTTAATAGCAACTGCAATAGTAAACAACATACTTACCATGGAAGAGGAATCAAAATCACTTTTTCAAGTTCTATGCTGATAAAGGACTAATTAAATGGTATACAGTAGTGAAAATAAGATCTGATTGTAGAAGGGAACTGAAACAAACATTACTTAACAGTGTCTTTAACTAATATCTATTTAACACTCAGTAAAAAATGCCAACCATGGGAATGTTCAATGGGCCAAATAACAGACAGTGTAATTTGTTAGGGCTTCATCAATCGATTTCAGACTGCTGAGAATCTAGGCTCTGCATGTCTTTCAGTTGAATTTATTGTTTCTGTGTCACTGTAAACAATGGAAGCAGTTCTGGCCTGTTCCTTCACAGTGCTCAAGTGTTTATGGACCAGAGGATGTAGTGACAGGCGTGCATAATCCATCCAAGCAAACACATGCATGCATGTGCATGCATGCATACACAACCACCCCATGCTTTGCTTTTCTCTTTTCATGTCAGTTGCAGAGATGCATTTATCTTTGGGTTTTTGTTTAATGTTAAATGTAACTGAAACACCTCTAAAGCTAATGTGCCTCCTGGTTACCACTTGACGTATCTCTCACAGAAATTCCTTTCTCTTCCACTTCCCCTTGTTCCTTCAATGTTAGACTTTCTGTGCTAGAAGTGTGCATGTAGGGTTCATACAGTGTTTGTCTGGTAAGTTTTCAAGTGATTCATCACATTTGAGAGTTGTTTATAGCTGTTTTTATTAACGGGAAGTTGCTGTCCCCAGTCTGAAGTATGGGAGTCCAGCCCATTCCCTAATATACATAAAATAATCCAAGAGTATGTCCTGGTGTGCTACATCAGAGAGAGAAGCTTTGTGCTAAGAGTTCCCTGAAGCTGCATCTACTGAATTCCTTTCTTTTGACTGATGCTTAACTGATGGAAGACGAGAAACTTGAGAGGCAAGAACCTAGCCACTTCAGTTTGCAAGTTATACTTGATAATGTCCTGCACAAAGGCAGGCACTTGAATAAATGCTTACCTTGCATGTTGTTCACCCTGGTGAAGTAGGAATTGTGTTAAATTTTAGGTCCTAGTCTGGCAGATAGATTGCTGAGCTAGCTCAGCTAACAAGTTAAGGAAAAAATACATTAACATTGTGTCTTGCTGATGCTGTCTGAAAGTAAAGGCAGTTATCTCAGGGAATCCACTGGGGCTGTCCCCTTGGAGAATCCTTCTGTAAAATTTCCTCACCTGTGGTGGCTGCAAAACTGGACAACTTGACAAGAATTTCTCTTCTGCTTCTCTGGGTAAGGAAAGCTCTGGACTAATGATGGGGGATCTCCAACTCCCAGTGCTCTCAAATAGTACCTTCCCTGATTATTGAATTCACTTGAAAACAAAAGAAAAAAGTAGATTTACAAGAAAAAGAGTGACTCCAGTGAATTGCGTGAGAATGAGATATAAAATTAACTGTTTTTTTTCCCTTTGAACTGAACCCAGGAGCCTCAGTAAAGTTTACCCTATTTAAAGCATTAATTAGGGAGCTGACTGTACATAAAGATAAAACAACTCTTAAAGAAGTCTCCAGGGACTAAAAAAAAACCAGTTTTGTCTACATGAGGCAAAAGAATTTTAATTAGAAGCCAATGAATTGAAGTGAACTGATATGAGCAACAAAAAGAGAATTTATCCCACAATGTATTCAGGGAACATAATTGAATGTTCATTAGCTAAGAATTATATACTGACTGTTAATGAGCAGAAATGAATATGTATTATTTCTTATTAAGCTGGAAATGTATGGAACTAATTGCATTTAAATATAGTAGCTATAAAGCTGTGTTTGTTAAGTGTCAATATGAAGAACACGGAAGTCATAGGTGAATTTGTATTCTTTACTGCAGTATTGCTTTAAATATTTATTATCCTAAGTGGCAGTAATACAGAGCTTTCTGTGGAAGCAGTTAATATTTTGTGCTAGTAGAACTTGGGGGTGCCCTCATTTGGATAGGATTTATGCTTTGTTTAATATAAATTAAAGAAGGCAGCGTTGCCAAGACAGAAGTTCTTAAATTACTGTAAAACTGTTACTCCTGCTTCTGTATGATGAGAGACCTCTGTTGTTCATGATTAAATGGCAGTTGGCTTATTGATACTAGAGCTTGATAATAATCTCAGCAGAAAATTTTGGTAAGATTTCTTTGTTGAAGAAAGGAAAAAGCCATCTTGTTACTAGGTGTGGCGACAGAAAAGTGGAATTAATTTGTATTAACATGGGATGTGCTGTGCATGCACTGAAGAAGGGCCTGTGCCTGCCTGGGAAAGCTTACAGTTACATTACAGACCAAGTTTAAAAGGAAGCTGATAGCAGCCTTTTAACTGCTAAAGGTAGGCCCTCTGATCTCCCTAAATTTATCTTTAATGTACAGATGTATTTTTATCACAGCATTCATTAGTACTATTCGTTAGAACTGCACAACTGCACACACGTTTTCTGAAAGGCTGCAGCTTTTTTCCTATTCACAAGAGGGCGATAAATCCCCAGTCATTGATACTCAGCCTCTGTACTGAGTGATCAGTAGTTACTGCAAAATGTCATCGCAAGCATCTTGCTGTCTGATAACTGATATGTAGAGAGACGTGTAAAATTTTGTGGCACCTTTTCTTTTGTCTTATGGGAAGTCCAGGCTAGGCTCAGATCATTTCATGCCACTGCAGATCCTATTGGCAGTACAAACTACGTGTGGAAAGGTTATTTAGAGGATTGCCCCCACTACAAATGTTTTCTTCGTGGTATACTTACAAGGATTACATTCAGATTCATGTCAAATGCCTCAAATAATGTGATTTTCAGTATACTTTGAGAGTTTCCCATATCCTAAACTTTGTTGTGTTATTTCTTCCTCATGGTGAAACAATCCATGGAAGTCAGAATTTTGAGTTTATTAACTTTGATCTTCTGTTACAACTCATTTAAATGCAATGATATTTCACCTAAATGCAAGGACCACAACTTTAAGCCTTAATGCGTTGAAAATATTGGCATGGGAAACTGCTGTAAGCACCGTGATTTCTCTTTTTATGTAGAGAATTTTATTAACATGTTATTATCCTTTTAAATATGTAGATTTATTCACTTTGTCTCCCTGCAGTAGTTTCTCTTTTATGCTGTACAGTAGAATAGATTTAGGAAGTTTATGTAGAATAAGGAATAATGGGAAAAAAAAAAAAAGAATTGGTTCAGTACAGTACATTACTTTATGTCTCTGATGTTACTGGAGTGTTTCCTCCAGCTCATTTATTTGAAGGAGCTGGATTTCAGTTCTAACAACCCAGCTCATGCAATTTTTAAGCTGTCAGCATTAGAATGACTGTTAATAATTTACTGTACAGTATGGCCTCTGAAGAATACTCTCACTGTGTCCTAATGTGAAAAATAAAGAGATGTCCAAAGTCTCCAGCAGCACATGGAGACGTTTGCTTGAGGTGTTAGTAGTGTCCAGCTGAGCTTCAGTGCCTCATGATGCGACTTCCAATATATCCTTTAAATGATAAGACAAACCCATGGCTCTTGAGACTACAGTCTGAATGGAGTTCTAGGTCTGTGTCAGATGGCTGAAACTAAGACACTTTTATATTGTCTTTCAACAGCTTTTAGTAGTCTTTGGTTGCAGGAATCCAGAGGCTTGTCCGGCCCCTTGCCCAGTCTGATTACTTCAGGTCAGTGTTAGAAGGGAGCCACAAGAAAGTGGGGCTAACTCTTAGCTTACTTCTTTTGTTATTATCCTGCCTGTAAAAATTTCTGTTGAATGTCTTTCCCATCTCAGCCCTAGACCCTACAGGGACTGCATGCTGCAAGGGCGGAGTTGTCCTTCAGCATAGCACCAATTATCACTACTGATAACTGCAATGGAAAAGGTAAGTACCTAGTCAACAAACAGTGCTTGGAAGAGAAGCAGAGAGGAGTTTTGGGGAGAAAACTTTGGCCTCACTTGCTCTGTTTAAGTGAAATTAGTCTTCCCTTTTTCTTTCCTAAGCACCAGACAAAGAATATGGTCTCTTCACTGTATTTGCTTGACTCTAGTGCCAAAGGGTTTTAATGGCTGCCTTGTCACTTTAACTCCACTTTAAACATGAGCTGCTTAACAGAGATTCTCTCAGTACAGTCAGGCATTTTGGCCATTTTAGTTAAAACCAAAATTATACAATAGATATATGTGATTGCCTGTTGGTTTACCAGCAGCTTTCCTCCAGAAAGCAGCAGAGTTCTGTGTGCTTCATCACCACACCATAACTTGTTGGCAGCTGCAGCCACAATTCTGCTCTGCATCTGAGAAGATGGAAGTCCAAATAAGGCAAGTTCAGTTGTAAATATAATATGCCTCACTGTAACATATAGCTTGTGTGTATCCAGCTAAGGAAAACAAAGTGCTCTTACCACAACTATATGCCCTGCAGAACTCCATCCACATGTCAGAAAGATGCATGTTTCTGTCATGTTTAAAGTTCTAAGTGCACTGTGATCGTAGGGGATCAAGTATACAAATAGGCCAGTTCTTCTTGTATATTTGACAGAAATTTAGTAGTTGAGAGAGGAAGAAGCAAGAGCAAGTATTTCCAACCAACTCACTTGATGTATCTAGAAGAGTAAGATACTGTAACTATAATTAAGGAGGGAAAGGAAGATATCTTATGTAGGGTCCAGGCTAGAATTTTGCTGTAAAGCACATAATAGAGGGGTATTGTTAATATTGGGGTACTTCTTTCGAGAAAGAAGGTGTGAAGACTAGAGAAGGAGCTTGATAGAACTTGCTGGTTTTCAGGAACCTGTTGCTAGGTTGACAGCAAGAATTTTGCTGCTTGTTGAGTGTAACTGAAGCTTGTGGCATGCCAAAAGCCAGAAGAAGCTCTAAGGAAAAGTGTGCAGGTGCCAGAGAAATTCCAGATACTGATTGCAGGTGCTTTGCATTGGTGCTTCTTATTTCAAATAAGGCTTCAGATTGGAAATATGCTTTAGGATTAGAAACACTGCTTAGACTCTCTCCAGATGGCTTGGAAAAGCTTTTGGAAGCTGCAAAATGAGGCAGATTCAACAGCCTGGGATTGGGCCTTGAACAATAAAGTAACAACTTCTTTTTCTCCAGTAGAATCAGATCACAAATGTGGATGTTAACAAAGGACTATGGAACTGTAGCTCTGTTGTCATAAAGAAAAATGATGATTAGTTACAGAGACTTGTGAGCTTACTTCTTCCCAACAGCAAAGGGGCACAGACCCACAGGGGCTGGGTGTTGGAATTTCACCCATGCTTCAGTGGGTAAATGACAGCATCTCTGTGCTGGTTTTCCAGTACGATGTGGCTATCTTGCAGAAGCGATTCGAAGGCATAATCAATTGTAAAATGCATTGAAATAGAAAGTGCTATCTCAGTGCAAAGTGGTTTTATCTACTGCTGCACACCCAAAGGATTTAATTTTGAGGTGGAGACACATTTCTTAATGCCTGCGGTTTGTACAGAACCATTGAAAATCATAAAGCCTTGGGTTGGTGGTGTTGGAACCTTGTTCTTAGTACAGTCAGAGGCAATTCTGTCACTGATTTCAGCTTGAAGATGATCCAGCCATTTATCAGGAAGCTTTAGGTAAATAAAAGAGTTTCCAAAACAAGAGATCTAGGATTTCTGAAAAGCTACATTGTGCAGTGCCAGTCCTAGCTCCACTACTCCAGTGCTGCAGTAGAGCTCAATATGTTAGTTAATTACTCAGGGTTTTATTAAGCCAGAATTTGAAGGAGACTGCTATATTTAGTGCTGTTTCCAAATAAAAACACACAAAGTGAAGAACGCTTGCGCAGCCTGTAGAGATTTTGGCAGTAAGTGAACAAAAGATAGAAATATGTTATGTATGCAGTTTACATTGATCTTATGATCCATGAAAGGAGTAACAAATACTGTGCATCATTGATGTAGAAATTGGAAGAAATGGTAGATGGGGAGAAACTCAAAAGAAAGAAAAGGAGAGGAAATAACAACAACAACAACAAAACAATCTGTAGGAATTTATCCCAACACAAGTGTAGTTTAATATGTATTGATAATTGCGGTATGTCTCTGACAGTAAGTCAAACAAGAAGCGTGGCTTTTGCTCTGAAGAATTTCAGGGTATGTAGATCTGTGAACAATTTATATATCAAAGCAGTCACCAAATGGGCTGGAGAGGCAGAGCAACAAATCACTTCCAGAAGCTGCCTTTATCATGATTTAAAAGCAATGTTAATCTCAGTGTTGCTATGAAAGTGAATATTAATGTAAATATTTAAAATCTGATTTTGATTTTGGTATGGGGGCTTCCGACTCCTCAGAACTGGACCTGCAAAGCTGTACTTTAACAATGTCAGCTGGATTCTTTTGACATACAAATGACTGACAAATCCAGAAAGTTCTTCTAAGCTCCGTGTACTGTCTTGTTAAATCAGGGTGCAGTGTCTCATCTGACCATTGAAGACCCAGAAAACAAGGACTGGGGTACAGGTGACTTTCTTATTAAATATCAGACTATCCCACGTTTCTGATGTTTTGTAAAGGATTTGTGTTGTCAGATGGTTTTATACCTTTGCATTCATTTCTTATTTTGGAAAGGAAGATCTTTTAATAATATTTAGCATGAACCTCCCCCACCCCTGTGATTTGTGCTGCTCTGGTAGAAATGGTATTCTTCTGCAAAAGCTCATAAATTGCTATATGAAATGTCAAAAATGATAAAGCAAAACAAAGAACCTCTGAAGAAAAACATGCTGCCATGAATATCTGCAATCTACAGAACCCCAGTCTTATTATGTTTAGATTTCAGTAAACACTTTTCTTAAGAGCTAGCATTTCAGGAGGCAGGGAATTATGTTTTCTATGTAAATAGCAATGTTTGCCTTTTCTTTAAAAAAAAATGTATTCTCACCACAGTGGTAAATCCCTACAAGCAAATGAAAACACATGGGCCTTGAGTTATGGAGTTAAATATCTGAAATCTCTCTCTGTGTTTGTTGGGTTGCCATTCATGGCCATAGAGCAAAAATGCCATAGAGAATTATCTTCACTAAGTTTTTACGTACCTTCGAGGTTTGACAATGAGAGAAGGGAGGAAGCCAATACCTTCTAAAGAGCACTGATGAGCTCATTTACCCTCCTTCTTCTTCTTTTTTTTTTTTTATATCTTACTCTAGATTTTATAGCTTCACTTTTAGCAGATGTGGTACAGCACAAGATTTATGTCTGAGTGCTTATCACACCTTAGTAAAAGGCATTTAAGTTTTTCCATTAGAATGCTTTCTATTCACATTTTCCTTGATAGCGTTGTTACCCACTTGCTTTACGCGAAGTATCACTTAGAACACTGCTCAGAGGGTGGCAAGGGTTAGGGTAATCATTAATGCATTCACGTTGGGTGCTGGAGGTGTTAATGCTTTGCTGCCAGTTGTGTTTCAGTGCTAGCTCTCTCTGGTGTCAAAGGACTTTTCTAAGTGCAAGGCCAGCACTGTCCTTGTCTGAAATCGCCCTCAATAACTCTACTGAACTTTCTCAGTCACAGCTTTTGGTTTCCCAAGAAATCAGGCTTACATCCTTGGAACATCTGTAGAACAGTTGCAGATATATTTTAAATGTTTGCAAATATAACTAGTTTTCTCTGGCAGTCATCTCCGTGTGCTTCACTTAGATCTCTTAGGGTCAACTGAAGGAGCAAGTGGGATGACAAGTAAAGAGGACAGAGTTTAACAGGGTGAATTTGTGACGCCTTTCTTTGCAGAAATATCGCTTGAATAACACTTTCAGAATGAAGGGCACGGTCTCAATTTTGGCTTTATATTCAGCTGGTGCTTTTATACTGCCCTCCTCTGCATGGCATCTGAGAGCTTTTGTGTAATTTTGCAGGTGAGACGACCTTTATCTGTTAAGCTGAGCTCTTTTCCCCTTCTTATTCTTTTCAGAGAAAAACACTAAGCTAGTATAACAATAATAATATTGCTACCTGTGTTGTGTTCGGAGTTGTGTTGATGGCTTAGTTATTCAGGGACTGAGAAAGCCTGGAGTTGTCATTTTCTAAAATCTGATGGTATTTTTTTCGAGGAGGTTGGATTGATTCCCAAGCTGGTTTAGCAAATCCGTTTCATTGCAGCAGTGCCTATCCATGAAAGCCAAGTGGCTTTTTTTTCACAGAGACCTAAGGCAGATTGCACGTAATTGTAGAAGAATGAAGTTGAGTGAAGGAGGGATGGAAACACTGGAAAAGTCTCAGGTTATTTTTTGAGATTTCAGTTTCTTGTTCTCTATCTGAAAGCAAACGTTCTGTCTTTGCATGTATAAATTGAAGTGTATGTCAGGACCTCTAAGTATGCCTGCATAACCTGAGCTGCAGAGCTTCTCCCAAGTATAAGGAAATTCCTGTGTTGTAGCAAAGCTGAGCACGAGGTTTCTGGCCAAGTTTAAAATATCAAAGAGGGGAAACTAATCATGTTTAAGGAACTTCTACAAGAAAAGTCAGGGATCTTAGCATGCAGTCATGCAATAACATTCCAGCTTATTGTGCTTCATTTAAAAAAAAGCAATGTGAATAATTGCTGTTGTCCTGTGACACAGCAGGCTGATCAAATACTAAGTATTTCTGTGGTACAGAATGGGTAGAATTCTTGCTGAAATAAAGAAGAGGCTGACTGCTATCTTAAGCTGCACTGTTGCATGTTGGATTGATTGTCATTCATTTGGGAATGTCTTGTGTAATAAGCTAGAACATACTGCCACAGATGCTGAAGTTCCCATTATTTTCTGGAGAAGTGATGATTATGACCCCTTCTACCAGGCCCTGCCCATGGCTTGCCACTCAAGTCTTGAAGATTAGCAGAGGTCTCAGACTCCTCAGCTCCACAGCACGTTCCCCAGATATGCCCTGAGGATTAATTAGTTCAGTGGTAGTATTGTTGAGTTAGCATAAATTAAATCTGAATAACAGAGAGTATGATGCCATAAAACATAATGCTATGCTGTAGCCTATCTTTCTAACGTGTACAGAGTACACCAAAATACAATTACTTTGTGGTCTGAGAGCACAGCTCAGCTGCCAGAAGTCAAGCTGCACATAAACGGGAGAAAGAAGCGCTTTAGTTTGATAATTGTGGTGATGATTTGTAGAAGTGCTCTTTTATTTTTTTTCATCCCCCTCTTTCCCTTCCTCCCCCCCATTTCCTGAACTGAGAATGTGAAATTGGCTTTGTTCAGTCTTTGGTTCCAGGAAGATGTAGCTTCTGCTTAAGGCACCACTGAGAACCTGAGTTAGCCAATACTCTACAGAGTTGCCAACAACCAACTAATGTGAAGTGTGTTTTGAGATGCATCTGCTGACAATTAAATAGAAGGGTAAAAAGTGTGTAATAAAGGAATTCACTGAAAGCAAAGTCTATACTTGAAATGAAATTCTGCATAAGCAATATAACTCTTAAGCTGTTGAGATGTGATACAGGGCTTTGGATAGATGCTCAGCTACCAGGGTTTGTATGTTTACACATACTTTGTAAACAGCATGATTTGGAACCCAGTCATGTCCTGTGGTTTCTTCATATCCTTTATGTTGGATAAAAAAATAAGCTGTTGTTCGTGGCATTGTGGAAACAGAGCTGCTTAAAAGAAAAATCACGGGATGTGGTAAATTCTTGACATTTTATAGGCTTTAAAGCAAGAGTTATCCCTTATCTAGAAGTGACAACAATGTAGTAATCAGTGGCTGAAATTTGAGGAGTCGGTGAAGGAGTTCAGGCTAAATTATCTCAACATTCCTTCATGAGCAGAAGTTACAAAACCAATACGCAGCACAAGTAGAATTAGAATTTCATGAAGCACATTTATGTTGAAATGGATCCGTGGTATTCTAAAGAACTTGGTGGGGGAACACCTTCACTTTAACCCTTCCTTCCCCAAAGTGATCTTGAAAACTGAGTTGTTTTAAAGTGCCATGCAAATGGAAAGGAAGGACATCTGACCTTTTTCTGTAATGCAAGGCTGTGGTGTTTAATTCTAAGTCAGTGTTTTTTCCCCTAATAAATAAGAGAATCTTGCACACTGATAAACTGTAAGTTTGTTTGCAAATAGCCACAAGGACTGAGGTATTGGTAAAAGATGTTAACAGAATGTCCCCATTGCATCTGGGAAATGAAGGCATCTTACCCATGTAGATTAGGTCATGACAGATATTAGAAACTGAGAGAGAATCGATTAATCTGTGTGAAAGGGAACTATTTAGTGGTATTCTTCAGCACCAAATAATGAAATGCCATAGAGACACAGTTACATTTCTGTTAATTGACAAATGTGCTGCAGTAAAGAGCCTACCAGGAGCATGCTTTGAATTGATTTTCTATCATGATAACTTTCCTCACTAGTGTGAAACGTGCCCAAATGCTGAGCGGAGTTCAGTACTTCAGTCTATAGTATTTTATCTGTTACCTCATCTGTGATGTTTTTCCTGGTGATTTTCTTTTCTTGCATAAAAAGCAGAAAGATGACCTTTGCATTTCCACCCTAGTAATCAGGTAGTTCATCTACAAGTTTTGAGCTGCTTGAGTATTTATGTTATCCTGTCAATAAGTCATTAATCTTGGTATTTCTGTGGTGCTTCAAATGTTGCAGTCTACCTAAGTGCAGGGACAGCTGTGTGGTTTCAGAGGAAGAGCTGCTTCCCCACAGCATCCATGGCTGAGTGATGGACAGAGTGGGGCAACCTGGGAAGACGAGGCCAATACTGGCTTCCCAAAGATGCAGCAGCCATAATGTCTATGGAGATCACCACGGGCTGCTTCTTGAGGGCACTGATTCACTCTGCCATTTACAGTATCCTACTTATGGCCTCTGTATGTTTTGGTTAATCCTCTGAAGCGACTGGCCCGTAGCTCTGGAGTTCTGTTTTTAATCCAAAACTGTTGGCACTGCATGTCTTCATCTGTTCTCCAAGATGTGTGTAGGGGTGTGAGTGAGTGTGCAGCAGCCATCAATCGCTGCAGCTCCATTCCAAGGCACAGCCTGCTAAAACCTCTCTTCTCCAGGCTGAGAATTGGTCACACTAGTCACGTGCCAAAATCTCTATTAAACACACAAATAAAAACCAAAACCCAGCGAGCTCTGGAAGGCCAATTCTAGAGCAAACTAATCAGTATCATATGTTGAATTATGCTTGGGTAGATGACCATTAACGTTACATTTAGGCGGTGTCTGTTTAAAACATAGTTGAACAGCGTGCACGTTTGGAAGAACAACTAGAGATAATGGGTTGGAATACAAACAGCGGGACACTGCTGAGACGCAGGGGTTTACTGGCAGCACACCGTGCTGCTCCATAGGCCCTCTTTGCTCCTCGGGCTGGCAGGCGGTGCTGCAGGGCCGGACCTCCACCAGGAGGAAATGCCTCCAGCTGCTCTCAGCCCCTCCCCGCCCTCTCCTGGCTGGAGGCTGCGCGGCTTTGGACGCCGTTCCTGCTTTGGCGTGAGCGGCTGGTCACTGAAATGAGCAGGGGAGGGGAGCGAGCTCGGAGAAACGCTTCCCCTGCGTGGGTATGGAGTGTATATGGGGCTGTATGGCAGAGTCGTGGAAGGCAGTGTGACCGTTTTCCCTCTCTTTAAAGCGATGTCTTTGTAAATGCCTTTTCACACTTATTCCAGGCTAAATGTGCTTTCCTTTTGATGTTCTAAATACCCTTTATCTTCCTCAATAGCTCGGTACTACCCCAAAATCACTGACACAAAGAGAACAAAATCCTGCAAGCCTTCTGCTTGGCAGCCCCTCGCAGCGCAGGAGGTGTCGGAGGGATGCAGCCGTTCCGGGCTCCGAGGCTGGCTGCGCTCCGGGCGCCGCGCTGCCGCAGTGACCCGCGTCAGCCTGCGAGCGGCAGCGTTCGCCCGGGTACCGGCCGCGGGGTCCCGCTTAGCTGGAAGCCGCGCATCGCCTGAAATGTTTAAACATCGCTCTTGTTTTTCCGAATGTTTGTATATGACAGCCCTCGTGCTGACTCTGGATATAGAATGAAGCTAGAAGCGATGCTGTGTCAACTGCAGTAATTCTCCGTCGGTTTGCTCTAAACCCATCAGTTATTGTAAAGATGCTTCTCTGCACTGCAAAAGCTTTTCTCTCGAACTTTGGGAACACTTCCAGTTTACATATACATTTCATAAGTGCCCTTCTGAATGAGCTGCATGCCTAGAGGTTATATGTAGGGGTCTAGGACGATGCCAGCTATTTCCAAGCTTAAGAAAAAATGAGGCTCTTTAAGTTGAATGAACTTCAGTTCAAAAGTTCCTATGGTATTTTCACAGTGGGCTACATTATGGTCAGCTTGTGCCACAGTTATTCAGGTCATACTCTGTTAATTAAATATGATTCTTAAGAATTTTAGCATTGGAATGCAAGGGAGCTACATTATTAGTAAGGATACAGGTATTAGATCATTGTGGCTGTTTCTTGGGGCTACTTCTTTACCCACTGCAGTTACTTTACTGATAGATCTTCTCAAAGAGAAAATTAAGTAAAAGTTTTGAGTAGTTTGCTAACCGTGTATGGTGTATAGCATATTCCATGTGTACCTGAGAACAGCATTTTTTTATTGGTCTGTTTGAGGTGAATTTCGTTTTTGCAATACTAAAATTTATTCCCAGGAAGAGTGTGAAACTCAGGAGGGTCCTTTTTCTCATAAAATTTTGATTAGGAAATGTGGGAAGGTGGTTTTCCTATGAGGCTGCATTATGCTGAGGAAGGAATATGGAGCTTGCAGTCTGGATTCTTTTACTGCCTTGAGAGGCCTATGCACATAGCTAGTAAAGTATTTAGTTAGGATTCATTATATACTTACACAGGAGGTATTAATCACTGTCTTTAATTTCTGAAGTAGAGAAATTAGTACCAATTCAATGTGAGAAGAACTGGTTAATTTCAAAAATGAAGAACTAATTTGGTGTTGTATCATGTATGTTCCTAAGCCCTTCAGGTTCTGTAAAGCATAGCCTTTGCCATCAGTGATTAAAGTACTAATGAATTCAAAATTCCAAAGAGAGATGAGGAAGGTGAGTTAGTCTTGGTGTTTACTTGTAAGGTTGAAAAAGGTGAGAAAGGATGTGTTCCCTTGACTCTTGAGCACTTCAGCTTCACAAAAGGAAAGAAAAAATCCCCATGAATTCACAACATCACTGTGTGTGTGCAACAGCCTTTGAATAGACACAGAGTTTTCTCAGGAACACTAAAAGCTGCCAGTGTGCTCCAGAAACATAATATATTTTAGCAATATTTGTTATGATTATAGTTTTAATTTCCAGAGGCTACATCTAGTTTTGCATGGCTGGAATTTATGGAGCAGAGCTTTTGAAGGACTAGGATTATTTAAAAAGAAATATTTTCATTTTTTCACACACAGAGGCCCTGTGAGCTTACAAAATCCACAAACCTTTCAATTTGGGGAGTATTCTTTCCTGTGTTTGCAGGAACTTTTCACATTCCTGAATCCAGTTACGGGATTTTCCTCCTAATTGAATCCAGACTTAACTCTGGAGTTACGTATTTTGTCAATTAGTGCAAGTAAATTTTGTCAATTAGTGCAAGTAAAAAAAAGAAAAAGTTCTCTGAAGTTATTTAGTGAGTGCAAATAGTTTTACTTAGCACTGTCTGTAGTGCTGTGTCTCCAGTGTTTTTTGTCATATTCAAGCAAAGTGTGCTGGGACTTTCATGTTCCTAAGTTTTCCAAGAAAGTCACACTGGCCTGTGTTAATTGCAAAGTATCATCAGCAGTTCAGCTTAACTGTTTTTCAGGTTGCTTTTTGAATGGTGATGTAGCAACAGAATTCATTGTGTAGCTTTTCTTTCTTGGTGTTCCCCATTGTGTGGCTCCCAGTAGGCAGCACAGTGCTGGTAGAAGCTGTGACTGGACCAAGGCAGTCTTGGGTACTACATATTGTGTAGCTTGGGGCCTGCTCTCCAGAGATGCCTGGTAAGGAAGGATGTCTTGGGGACATGTTCCCTTCTGGGATGTTGGGAACAATTATATGGAGCCCTTTCCTCCAAAAGGATGTGTTTCTTTCTTTGTAGCGTGATAGGATTCTTTTGCACGTGCAGCCTGGGGAAGCCATGGCTGCTTGGGTTCTTTGACATCATCTGGGCCAACCTCGCAGCTACCAGTGTGTTATTTGGTTTTGGTTGTTTGATTTCCTGCTGCTTTAAGAACAGTGGGCTTCAAATAATGCAGTCTCAAGCCAGACTTGATAGAAAAGCTCTTCTCAAAGAGGGGAAAAAAAATTGCTGCTTTTATGTTGTAGGAGGTTAGTATTGCACAGCTATAAAACCACTTGTGCTCAGAACTGTTGGTGTTGCCTTCACTGAAGGGTGTTGGGTAAGGAGCTACCAGCTGGAAAAGTGACGGCATAGACAAGGACACTGAGTGATGTCAGATTTGCCAGGCAAGCTTCCCTCTGTGGACAGGAGTTTGCCTGCAGAGTTTTACCCTGCATGTCCAGTTCTGTTTGCTATTTTAATCTGCTGTGAGAACTGATAAAATGCTTTTGCATGGCTTGGTTATTAGCCCTAAATTGCTGAAGCTTTCAACAGGTTAAAATCCACCACATTGTTTATTTCATGGGGGAATAAAGATCTGTAGAATTATACCAGTCCATGTTTAATAGCTTTCTGGATGTATTGGTGAGTGGGGCTTTCAATAATGTAATGTGAAGGATTGCTAACACAGTAGAAAAATCAATTGTGTTTATTGTACTGAAGGTAACCTGATATGAATACAATCTGCAGGTGTCTATGAGACTGGTGTGTAGTTATTATCTATGATTGCAGAGATCCCAAATAAAGGATTTATGATGACATGTTCATATTGCTCCAAATTTTTGATTATTTACTGGGAAAAGAGAACTTGTTTTGCACTTCCTTGCTAAAATCAGCTCATACAAACTGTTGTCATCTTTATGTGGAAGTGTTCACTGCTCTTCAGATCCCAAGCATGAGGAATGGTGAATCCAGCTCTTTACTACGTTCTCACCTCGAAAAGTCAGTTGGGATTGCAATGTGAAGAAGAAATGCAGATTCAGATCTTGAATGGGATATCAGAAGCTCAGAAGTTGTCAGTTCATTGGTGACTTCAGCTGTGACTTCATACGATGATCTTGTAGATTTTTGCTTGAGTTTTTTTTTAATGCTTGGTTATGTTTCAGAAAAGCATGCTTGCCTCAAAATCGTTTGTATGATATGCTGTATTTATTGTGTAAAGTGATGAGTACCTACTGGGAGCATGACTCTATGGTGAAAATCATCAGTGTATGCTGAAGTGTAAATGGTTTTAAAAATATAAAAAGATATAAAGTAGACTTGTTTAGAAGTCTTCAGTTGAATATAACCACATCAGTTATCATCACATGTGTGATGATGTGTAGAACTAGACAAAAATAATGTGGCAAAATAACACGGCTAGATACCTGCTGGGCATTTTATAAAATGCTTTATGGGTTAAGCAGGAAGTGATTATGTGGGTTAGTTTAGGCTAATCTGCAGGTTTGGGGCTCCTAAATATTTTAGAACATGTGACCTAAATCCTGATGTGCTATTGATTTCCTATGCCTGTAGCAGATTTGCTGTGAGATTGAGATAAAATCAGTATCTAAGCCCTACTATACCTAATTTCTCTGTTTTCTGCAACACTGTTGTGGTTATTTTAGATGCTAATATTTCAGACACAGCGCATACATGACATTTCTTGCTGTCTATTTACCAGGCATTGCATGTCCACTTAAGATTTTGAACTTCTACTTAATACAATTACACAATTTTTAAATGAATACTGCATTATATTAAATAAATATTTCTGTAAATGCCTATATATATATATTTACTAAGAGAAATATATAATAAGTGAAGTTATAGTTAAAATGATGACATGGCTTTCCAGCTCAAACACTTTTAGGTAAAACTTTGTTATACCAAACTATCACTGAAAGGTAGAAGAGATGGGTAGCATTTATTGATAGCCAAGGGAGTACTGAGATTGAAATGAAAAAGCTCTATTTAATAATGTTCTGGTTTCACTTAAGATACAAATACAGCAAATCAAGCATGGACCCTACCGGTCTTGCTACCAATTTCCTATTTTTTTCCATCCATAATACAGAACATCCATGTAAAAATAGTCCTCAAATAGTGGGAATTCATCCTCTTTCTTTAAAAGATTGAGTTTAAGAGTTAGAGCATTGAGCACACATAGAAAGTAGACTGAGTTTCTTCCTTCTATACTCAAGGCTTGCCTCTCTATAAATTACTTTGGCTTGGCTTGCCTAATGCAATAGTCAGCTGCTGTCCTGTGGCAGTGGGCTCTACTGTGGTGAGATCCAGTGCAGGACAAATTGAGGGACTTAGAAAGGAGAACAATGGAGAGAGACAGTGGCCAGAATTGTCTGTTATAAATTCAACCACAGGAGAAATAATGTCTCCATGACTTAACTGACTGTGATGTGACAATGGGTGGAAAACCTGTGGTTGAATTTCCTAATTCTTTGGCTAGCAGTGATCAGAAACTTGTTGCAATAGAGACACCCACTCTTCACTGTTGTCTGGTCTCCAAATACAGAATGCAGAGCTGCTTTCTAGCTTCAGCCCTTTTGGCAGCAGTGTTACGGTGGTTGTAACGGGCATGGGGAAGACTGAATAAGGCTGTGAGGCAGTCCATGGTTAAAGCAGTGTTTACAAACCCCCCAGATAAGCCCACTCAGCTTAATATTGTGAATTCCTGCCTGGTAGAAGGGGAGACCACCTCCAGATAACTCCAGGAACATGCTGCCAAGCTCCAGGCTAATACAGATTAAAACAATTATCCTCTTAGTTTTGTAAGTTTATTCTGGCGGTATTCTGAAGTTTTTAACTGTCCAAGTGAGTTAGTCACTCAGGAGTAATTCTGAGAAGACCTAGAGGAAAGCACTGGGCAATAACAGAGGACAGAAAGCTCATGAGATTTGTTTTGTCATCCTCCAGTTCAGTGTGCAGACAGCCTGCAGCAGGGTTAGCAAAGGAAACGTGGAACTGTAGTGACGTGCAGTCTTTCATTCTTATCTTTTCAGAGTGGTTTGTTGATTGTCTGTTAGTCTGAGCATGGGTATGGGCAAGTTGGCTGAAGTGTTAGAAGTGTAACAAGAACCTGGGCATTTGCAAAAAGAGGTGAAAGGATGATCCAGAGGTTCTATCAGCAGGCAGTGAGGATAAGACTTTCCTAGTGTTTGTTGGGCTGATGTAGAAGCTGCTGTGTCCTATTGAATGGTTGCACACTCAGCTATTGTGGCTATGGACAAAAAGCTCCCAAGACTTGAAATCTTGAATTCTTGTTTGTTATCTCCAGCAGTGCTCCCAAGGAAGAACACCTTACTGCAGACCACATACTTTGGATTTCAGGAATACGTTTCTTTTGCACAGAAAATGGTATATTTTATGAGGAAGTTTTGTGCTAAGCAGGTTACTGAGGTTGATTGTCATTCAGTTGTTTTCTTTTTCCCACTGTCATATTGTTATGCTGTTTTTGCTCTCACTTGTGTTTTAAATAGCAGTGCCAGAGGGAGATATATTATAAGTAACAGCACGAGGCAAGCTCTGCTATTGCACAAACTTTCTTGGCAGCTTCTGAGATGCTTCCAGTTCTGCTCGACCCTTCCCTATATTTCTGTCAATCTCAGAGTCACTGTTTTTTGTTGGTTTGGGAGGTTTGTTTCAATCCAATATTTCTGTCATTCCTACAGTTTGCTACCTTGAAATACCTTAGTGCTCAGAGCTTTCCATATCACCAGTCTGGAGCAGACTGCTTCTGCAGATAGACATCTCTCCCACAGGACCCAGTGCCTGGTCATTTGTTGGCTTAGCCTCTTCCAAACTCAGAAGGATGTTCTTTCATTCTCTCTTTGCTGCTAAAAACATGCATGTTTATGTTTGTAAGTAGAACTAATTTGTTTAAAATCAACCCAAAGGATGTACTTTCTTCTGATTTACAGAACCGTTGCTGTTAGTTGCTTCCATTTACAGGTAACTATTGCCTTGTTAAGTCATGACAAAATAGCAGGAAGAAAATGTTTCTTAAACAAAAATAGTGTTGGTGAGATACAAAATATTAAGCATGATTCTTAGTTCAGAGTGGTGTTTAAATTGTGGCATTTCACTGAAGCATTGGCTGCCTTTTATGTGTTGTGACAGAATGGTTACTAAACCACTGCCCTTTACTCCACTGGATTGGAGCTGTCCTACGGAGTGCACTGAACCTGTCCTGGGAGTAACTGGTAGAAAATTACCTTCATTTCAAGGAACAAGAGCTGTTGACTGTGGTGCAGGACTAATTGGGAAAGCTACAGAGAACAAGGATTCTCAGGAGACAGCCATCTTTGCTTTTGGCATAGGTGAAAATAGTACTTGTTCATCCTCGTGACAGTTCTCTGTAAGTAGATTTATGTCTGGATAGCATGCAGTACAGATTATTTGGCAAATGAAGCCACTTTAAAAGCAGTATCTTCTCAGAATATGGTTGGAAAAAAACAAACAAACAAACAGAAAAACAGAATAAAACCCACCCACAAAACAACAACAAAAACATTCCTTTAGTTATAAAAGGGAAGCACTGAGTGTGAAGAGGACATCAGCTATAAGCTGATTATTGGTTCAAGTATTAGCTGATTACTAGCCAGTTTTATGACCTGTGAACTCAGTGAGAGACATGTTGGGAAGGAGCTGGGTTGACCACGTGTGTAATGCAGCCCATTGCTGTGTGAAGTGCTTTATGTTCATGAAGCTGAATAAGCTCCAAACAGTGTTGGCTCCATGTGCAGGAGTAAAGGTTTAAGTCTCTGTTTCTCAAATTTACGTTCACTGTAAGATATGCATACAATTTGTATTCTGATTGTATCTTTCTATGTTGTGGTGGGGTAGCCTGCTGATAAAGAAGGAAAAGTGAGGATAATAGGGTGTAAACTGTGCTGAAAAGGCAGAGGGCTTTGCAGTGATAGAAGAGTTAACCTAGATTTCTAAATAAATCCAGTACACAGTTATATCCTATACTGCCCATCCCGTGACAGGTATTTCACTGTAATGTACTACTGAATTTCTAATTCCAAATGATACAAGGAAGCACACCCATGAGAAGTGTTGGCAGTGTAATTTAATTTTATTTGTATCATTGGCATTTCATGTTTGGGACATTGTTTTCTGAATTTATTTTAACTTTTTTTTTAAATGAGAAACATTTCATCAAATGTGAAAAGAACTCCTTCTGTTCCCAATGCATAAGCAGAAAGCCTAACCAAACAAAAACTCAATATTATGAAGAACAGAAAAATAAAACAAGGTAAACAATAATACTTGACTTCTGTGTATAATGCATTGACTTAAAAAATCTGAGTCATTCTGTCTGTATAGACAAGTTATAGAGTAGTAACAAAGTGCAGGAAGCAAATTGCTAAGTTGAACTAAGGTTTTAAAATAGAAAGTACTTTAAAACAATACTTTAATACAGTTTCTTGCCATGATTCCATCATGCATCAATACAAATCAAATCCCGAGGCAACCTGTGCCTTTGACAGTCTTTCTGTATCATTATGTAAATAAATGGAAGTACTGATCAAACTCGCAAGAGGGTTAAAAACATTAAGACAAACCACCTATTTATAAAAGAGTTGTATTTAAAAAAAAAAATTAAAAAAAATCAAAGTGCACTGCTGGTACATCTTACTTGAGGCTATTTGAGATGTATCTAACACAGGGGCCTGATCCAGTCTCCAATGATTTCAATGCTTTCTTCAAGCACCAGGGAAATAAAGAACCGTGCCTGTTCTGTTACTAGCATTGCTATGACTAGCACAAAAACTGAAAAACTGTACCAGAATATATACGTAAACATCTTTTGTATGTTGAGGAGGCAAACACTTTTAAATTATCAGATGTGTACAGTACTGGTACTTAATGTTTTGGTGCCAGTACCAGACTGGTCCAGTAATTGACATTCAGATCTATTTCTAATTACAGATAAGGTATATAACAAAAAAGTAAATATTTGGTTATTAATATATTCTACAGTTCAGCAACCCAACCAGTCAGAACTTATCTTGCCAATTTTAACAATCTTCAAACTCTTGTCTTCCATTTGTAGATAGTACTGGTCTTTGAAAAAGTAGGTGTACCCTGTGAAGGTAAACAGAACGATATACTCAATCAACTATAGAGCACAAAATCTTTGATCAAAGCTTTTTTGTTTCATTTCACAAATCTTAACGAACCACGGGCGTTATTTCCTGAAATATTTACACACATTAAAAATGTGTTTTGTTTTTTAAAAACCATTCTGTGAGCCAGAACTTTCCGGGCAGAAATATTTGCTGGCAAAATTGATGTTGAAACTGTAATCAAGTTGGGACTCATGTGAGGTTAGCGATGCTTCCAGATATTTACACTTATCTGAGCAGCATAAGAGGCCATGTGAGACCTAGGGCTGAGCTCTCAGATGCAATCGCTAGGATAAAATAAAGAAATAATTTAAGATTGGGAAGTGGGGGGAGGAAAATAACACCTGTTTGTGTCTGTGATCAAGGGAATATCATGCTCTAATTCTGGCTGTGCCACAAGAGGATGATGCAGGAACGGTGCTGGGTCTGCATGCCTGAAGGGTAGTCAAGAAGTTGGGAAACTTTCAAGCAACTGAGCCTGGCCTGATCGTGTGGCCTTTGGCATTAAGACATCCTGTGCCTTACGTGCTGGAAGGCAGAAGCCACTTATTCTCTCAAGCTATGAGAGATAAAGAGTTCTCCAGCAAGCTGATTTTCCCCATGCTAAAATTGATGTCAAATTGTCAGATTCAAATGCAGGTTTTCTTTAGTTTTTCAAAGTGACTCCATCATGGGTAGCTCTTCTTCATTTATGTAACAGCCTGACATCTGTGTAGGGGGTTTCTAGGTCAAAACAACATACGAATGGAAAGCACCTTAACAAGACATACATGGCCTTATGGCTGTTACTATTGCTAAGAAAATAGAAGGAAAGAATAGGGGTAAAATTCTACTAGAGACTGTTTCTTGCCTTGTTAATATTTGCAGTGTTCAGTGTAATGGACGTAACCAATGCAAAGCAAATTGAAATTAAATAATCTTTGTTAAAAGAGATATTAGGGAAACTATTATTAAATTTTGGACAAAAAAAAATCCAGGAGAAGTTGTGTTCTGTAAATGTTTCCGTTCAAAAAGCTTAAGCTGTGATCAGTAGGATGTAGTTACCAACTGATGTTCAGTGGAAAAATATAAAGTTTGAACTGGTAGCCTGCAAATCTGAATGGCAATTTGGCTCTTATTTATGGACCACAAGAAATTAAAGTATCCAGTAATGTCACAGGAGACAAATAAAAGTGTTAGTGACTTAAATCAGACCATAGCTTACCACTGTCAGTGAGACCCAGGACAGCATCGAGGTTATCTGGAACTCCGTTCCAAGAATCCGCAATGAATTTTGGGGATGCAAGCTCCATTTTTTTCTTTTCTTCATTGTACCTGAAGTGAATTAAATCCAAACTTTACAAGTCTGTACTTAATGTAGAAATGTAACTTAATTTCACAGGGAGTCCTCCTGTGATTGTGCAAAGCAATCAAATGGAAATGATAACTGAGATTGTAACATTGCTTCCATTTCATTGTTCTTATTCCTGATAAACTTTATACCCTGTGAAATCTCTTCTGGAAATGCAGCTCTCACTGAACTGAGACTTTGCTTAGCAAACATTTTTCACAAGTGTAGCTTCAAAATGCCAGATTCTCGGGAAGGCGACTTATCAAGCAGCAACCAACAGATGAAGGTCTTAGTTTTAATATGGATTTTAAAAAAATCCTACCTGAAATTTTATGCTTGTAGACCACTTGATTGATGGATTGTTACTAAATTATAAATTACTTTCCTTAACTATTTATTTAAAAATTATTATTTTCACACAGTTCTTTATCTCTTTGTGACAGTCAAAAGATAAAGACCATGTTAAAAAATATATTCATTTCTTTGAAAAACACAATAGTTTTCACACTGTGCTTTGAAGATAAAACCTCATCTGAAGCAAATCCACACAACGTCAATAAATCTTGTAGCTACTTTGCAGTGTCCTTCAGAAGTGAGTGGGCCTGCATGTATCTGCAGCGCCAGATTATCAGAGGTTCTGCAGAAGATGCTTCCCCCTTTTTCTGACTTAAAGTTGGAAGTCAGTGCTGAGTTTGAAAGGTGGAGTTGCCCAAAGGAGCAGTGGCACAGGATGTAGTTTGACTGCCAGTATGTATGAAGCCTCAGTCACTCTAGCAGCATCTCTTCAAACCCAGCAGATTTCAGAGAGGTCTGTGGCTAACACTGGAGGGAGGAGGGAAGTGTGTTTGATCTTTCTTTCTCTTTTTGGTCACCTTTCCCTCATTACCAAATGGAAGTACTTGGTTTGTATCCTATGGTACGCTGGTACAAATGAGCAGCATCTTGGTTAAAAATGATTTATGTAATTAATTTAAATCGCTTCCTGTGTTTTCTTTGGATATTTAAAGAAAATCTAGTTAGTTGCTATATAGCTTTAAAACTTCAGGTGCGGAACCTGAGCCAGCTTCTCTTCCTCTGTCTCACATAACTTCACTTTGCTCAATAATATTGTTATAATAACACTCAAATAGCTTGGGGCTGGAGGAAAATCCATTTAAAGCAAGTGTGATAATAGCAAGGAGAGTATTATGGTATGTAACTATTTTGATTCTGTGGCAGAGTCCTTGTATAAAATAAAACAGACTCAAATGTTATTGCATCTGTTAGATCTATTTTTTCCTCAAATATTTTGATTTCATCTTTAAACAGATAAAAATCACCTCAGATTATTCTTATTTCTTAATAAATTTTGCATTTTGCAGTGACTGCAGTTGATAAGGCACTTTGATAGGAATACAGTCTGTGGCTAGAATGATGAATTACCTGGGGGCTCTGGAGTGCAGTTAATCAAAACAGTGTTTGATACAGACCAGCAGTTTTGCTAACTCACAGTCTGTAGCTCTTATTAGGAATTGCAAGTATTGCAAATGTCTGTATTAAAACTACTTTAATTCATTTAACAAGATGATCTCTGCAGCATTATAAAGTGAGTAAAATCCTTAGCTTTTAAGTTTTCATTTTTCCTAGAGATAATGGATAAGAATCTTCACAGTAATCCCAGAGGCATGGAATTGCAGGGGTTGGAAGGGATCTCAAGAGATCATGGAGTCCAATCTCCCTGCTAAAGCAGTTCCTTACAATAGATTGCACAGGTAGAAGTCCAGACAGGTCTTGAATATCTCTGTATAAAGAGACTCCACAGCCTCTGTCATAATGTCATGATTAATGGGTAGTTGTGAAATGATATGTTATTTACTTACAGGAATCCCCAGCCAGTAGGCTATAAAAAAAGACAGTAATCCAATTTGATGATAATATGAAATTAATGTTTATGTAAAATGGACTTAGTTATACTTTCTTTTCTATTTTTATATAGATTGTCTCGGAAAGGACTCATATCTTGTGGATCTTTTCATGGTTTCTGATTTTTAACTTCTCTCTACGTTGTCAATTTATGAGTGGTTCAATGTTCAGCCCATTGCTTAATGGCTGCATTCCTAGAGTGAAGTCCTGTTTCAGGAAGAGATCTCTGATAGTGAATGATGGAGTTAGTGTTTCTATTTCTGATCTCACCCTGTTCTGATGGGCAGCACCCAGTTCCTCAAAGCACCAAAGTGTCTGCTTTTTAAAATGATATTTTGTGCCACATCTTCCTAGTGATTAAGATACTGAAATTCTATTAAATACATTTAGTGCACACTTTGTCAAGCACAATCTAAGATGTCTATTTCAAACACATTAATCTTTGCACATTTTCAAGACATTTCTTTCCTCATCTCTGTCTGATATCTTTCCTGAACAGTGTGTTTTTGCAGCAGGTTACTGGCCAGCTCGATTGCAGTCTGAAATACTTAAATACTTACATAAATGTACTTCAATACCCAGCTCTGCCACAGCTTGCTGTATAAACTTAGGCAAGTGCATGCATCTTATTTCCTTCCTTAGAAATGGGCCCTTGCTAGCCTTACTTACCTAAAACATAAAGTCTCTGGTGAAACTGTTGATGGTTATACTAACACAATTAGATCCCATACTGATGAAGGTGTTTAGTCTCCATCGCAATCCAAGAGTTCTTTTGATAATAAAATGGCATATGAGTTTAGTTGATAGTTACATCATATTTTGCATCTTAGACAGTCTTTTGAACAGGAACCCTACCCCAAATATACATGTAAAGACTTTTGTGAATATTTGTGGTCTTACTTGCAACAAAGCTTCCCTGAGATGTGCTGGAAACATGAAAAAGATTGCAAAGATGGTCAAAACAAATAGAAGCCTAGATTCTTCCCAAAGTACCAACAGACTTTTTGCGGTTTCTTCAGGTCTCCTCAGTGCCAACTCTATTAGTAAACAAATGCATTAGTGACTGGTACATCAACTGCCAATGGGACTGCAGTCATCTGCAGTGTGTTTTATTAGTCACAGGTTGTTGTTTCTTTTGCATGCAGCGCCTTCAAGCCTGTTGGCTTAGTGCAAGAATTTCGAAGGCAATCCAGTTTTTAGCTTCAGATGACTGGTAATCACCACAGTGTTTAGGAAGTCCTTTCAGAGCTTTCTCCCACAAGTTTTGGTCTGACAGTAGAGACAGTGTGCCCTTCTTAAGAGCCTGGGACTGACTGGGGTGGCTGCTCAGACACAGGGCTTGAGGGGGATGTTAGTGATGGGCAGTCTGATATGGACACCCAGATGTCCTCTTCTCTTGGAAACTGTTACCTCACTTGCATGCTAACCTGCTGCTACCATATGGAAGCTCTCTCTTGGCTGTATCTCTCAAGGTCAGCATCTTCTCTCATCACCCTTGCTCAACACCACTGTCAGTGCTGTCCCAGCCGCCCTCATTTTGAGTTGGCCAGGGATGAAAACCCTCAGCTTAATTCTTGCCTCCCAAACCTGAATGTGCATTCAGCACTAGAGATATGATCTTGTCTAACAGCATCTGTGTTGTTAGACCACCCCTTCCATGTCTCTTACTTCCAGTATCTGTCTCCAGAGAAAATATATGTCTTCTTGTTTCTGCCCCAGTTGAAGACTGCATCAACGCGTTGCACATCGGGGGGTAGTCCCAGGCTGGTGAGTTTCTTTGGATAGCCCCTATCCAGGTTGCTGGCTGTATAAACCCAGTACTCATTTCCTAAGAAAGGGAAAAAACAAACTGCTTATTAATCAGGCACATAGGAATATTTCTTCTTTTATACTTGGATATGGCAGTTTTCATTGTACGAATTGTACTACTAGTCTTTCTAGTATTTTTCTGTCTGCGATGTACTAAATTAGAGTGCAGATGTACTGAGATCACAATTTCTGTGTTTGCCTCTCAGTAAAACGTATCATTTCAATGTGCTTTTGCTTCCTATTTCTTGTCTGTTTCATTTTTCTGAGCTCTGAGCCAGAGATTGCCAAATGTCAGCTCTTTAAAAAGGAAGAAAGGAAGAAAAAGAAAGAAAGAAAGAAAGAAAGAAAGAAAGAAAGAAAGAAAGAAAGAAAGAAAGAAAGAAAGAAAGAAAGAAAGAAAGAAAGAAAGAAAGAAAGGAAGAAAGGAAGAAAGGAAGAAAGGAAGAAAGAAAGAAGGAAAAAGAAAAAAGTATAGTTTGGAGTTGCAAAACAAATAGTTACTATTTGGTAATCTTCTGTGTGATAAAGATGGTCTGAAACCAGACATGGATCAACATGGGTCAATTGCAGAAACTCATGCTCACCCTCTATTTGTTTTATTCAGCAGTTTGTCTCCTTGGTTTGTTTTCTTCAGCAACTTTATTGAGCTCTTACCAGGATGTTTTTGCCCAGAATTCATATTTGTGTTGTCTTTTTTGTCATATGACATTTTCTAATTTCTCTCCAAATACGTTGTGGTGGAAGAGATCTGTTTCTACATTCCTTACATGGATTTGTAACTTAGTAAACACCTAATGAGATTCACTGAAAGCCATGGAAAGACTTGTTCATGAAAGGGTATTTCCTGGATTCTATGATACAGATAGTGGTGAGGAAAGTATTTAATATAGGAAAGCTATAAAAAGTAGCACTTGAGCTCCTGAGCAGTTGCCACTTCAGAAGCAAAGGATGGTTCTCACTCACAAGCATTTTGAGATAGTTAAGTTACAGGCCACTTTCAAACCAGTCTTTGATGGTCTGAAGAGTTCTTATTTAAAGCAGGTTAGTTATATTTCTTTCCCTGGAAAATATAAAGAAAGGGAGAGAGATGCACATATAATAGGATTATGTATAGCATATCCAACTTTTAAAGTGTTTTCACTTGGCTGAAATAAAACATCTTAAAGCTTTTTTTCTCTCATGTAAACTAAAGGAAATAGCCTTTGAGACATATGGAATAGATTACCATTACTCTTTTCCGTCCTGTACAGAAAATGTACGGGAGCGTGGGCCATGTGGTTTTTATATGATTGGAGATGTTTAGTCATGTTTTTGGTAGATACTGGAGCCTAGTTTTTGCTGGCTCAGTTTTTCATAGAGCCTCCCAGCTCTGCTAAGTTGGCTGGTACAGCTGAACCATACGTGTGACTCCAGATGGCCAGAGCAGTGCTGCCTAATCTCCTCCCACTGTGCAGGCAGTGAGCACAGCCCCTTTGTGCTCTGCTGGTGAGCCACCAAGGCAGATCCTTGGATGCCAGAGTAGAAGTCAGTGTTTGGCAAAGGAGAAGAGGAGGAGAGGCATGGGAACAAAAGATGTAATATTCCCAAGCAACATGCACAGAGACAATAGCTTATCATGAGAGGAAGCAGAAAGAAAACGCAGGAATGGATGTTGGTGGCTTTGTGTATGAAGTAATAACTCTGGTACAGTCCTGCTTATTGTTGAATGCTTCTTTCTGGGTGCTGCTGGCTCCCTTTGGCTGTAATGGGGGCTGTATGCTGTTCCGAGCCTTTCAGATCCAGCCTTTGTTGCGATGTCCTCAGCATAGGATATTTGATATCTGCCATCCATACCCACTGGCTATGCTTACTCTCAGCAGGCTGTTCCCTGGCTCAGTTACAACTCAGAGGAACCTGAACTTCAATGCAGCATTTATGCAAATGCGTAATTCCATTTTAAAACTAAAAGCAGTACCTGCAAAAAATACAGCCTTCTCATCCTGAGGGGACTCGTAGACAGCATCGATTTTCTCTGGTAGGTCAGGCCAGAATGTAGCAACAAGAAGAGGACCTGTGGGTTTTCCTCGTGGGTTTACAGTCCTCCACATGAATCTGAGCAGAACACAAAATAGTACGAGGTTTACAATGAACTAATTCACCAGCACATCTGTTTCTCATCATTTCTGGCAAAGGCCACATGTGCATGTATACACGTACATGCACACACGTTAGCAGCACCACACACTTATAATTGTTTTCCTGCACTGGCTGCAAAACCAAATCATTTAGAAATGTATTGCTAAAACAGTTGCATAATAAGTTGCAAGCTGGACTGCAGATTACATTGCTTATGCTGATTGCTTTGGAGTACATGTTGCTTTTTGCAGCAGAGCAAAATGTATTCTGTGCTTTGATTATACAAATAAACTCATTTACAGAGCATTTAAACTATTAGAGCTCTCCTGCTGTTGTGTGTGGAGCAGATGGATGAGCGTTTGACAAAAGCAGAGATCGGTATTCCATGGATTGCTCTTGCAATTACTGTTGTAGTGACCAGAGGTTCAAATGTACCAGCAGTATGTCAGTCTGCTTGGAAGTCAGCTCGGCTGTAAAAGAAACTGCTAGCTCTAAAAATGCTCGAAATGCAGAGAATAATTTATTGGATACTTTATGTGTAAGCAGGATCACCATTTGACTTAAACTTTAAAAAGCTGCAATTATCTTCAAATGGCAAAGCTTTGTGCTGAGGGCCTTTGGTACTCAAAATGGCACTGCCATTTCCTCCTCCACAGAACACGCAGCTTTTTTCCTCAGCAAAATAGAAGTTTTGTCATTGTCATAAAATGAAGAATCAGCAGGCTTGTAGAATCATTTTTGGACCAAGTCACTATGAAATTCTCAGATCAAGCAGCTTTCACTGTTATTTTATTGCTGAAGATCAAGGTGCTACTGGCATATGATTTTTTTGCAGAGAATAAGTTATCATTACCTATTCCTAACCAGAACAATTAAACCTTTCAGAAACCTAGGAGCTGAAAGTGATTTATTTATATATTTTAATCCAAAACTTGGAGAATCAGTCCTAAATTCCTATGATAAATTCCTGTGTTTTTATTAACAGACGTTTGACTATGAACAAACAGTATTAGCTAGGACAAATAAATCATTCTGAAATGCATCTGCAAGTATAATTAGTTGCCATGTACTGAATTAAGATACTGTTTGAAATGAGGAACAGTGCAACTGGCAAAATGCATTGTTTTTTCTCTCTCCATTAAAAATATATATTAATTAAATCAGACATATGGTACTAATAATTAATGTAGTGGTAAGTTAATTCACTCTCATTTTGCAAGCACAGATGTATTTTTAATGTATACAAAAATGTATCAGCATGTCTCATAACCTTCTGTTTAGAAAAGAGGAGAAAAATAAGGTGTTTAGCTAATTACTCTTAGGACAGTTTTAAAGTGCAGGTGAAATACTGTAAAAGGAAATGATAAAATGTGTTTTGTGTATCTTGTTTTAGACAGAAAAGTAGATTTAATATGACATAAAATGGAAATCCACATAACAAATCTTTTCAACGCTGCATTCATAAAAGTAGCTCCTTTAATAATGCAGGTTATAGGATTCTTAGTCAGATTCGGAACTGATTTACGGCTGAGTCAGCACTAATACTTGCTATCTGCATGAGTTCCAAACTTTTTAGAGCCAATGGAGGCTTAAACACAGGAGTTTTTCTTAAAGCACACATTTTGAGGGACTCATTGAAATGGTGAGGTTTTCTCTTGGAAAGGGAATCTTTGTCAAAGTTGTATTTCCTTTTGTTTTTGGATTGAGTAAGGAGTGTTTTTATTTCTTCTCCTCTTATTGAGGAAATGGTGGAAATACTTCTTTGGCTTTCTCATTTCTCTTTGAAAATTTTGAAATGTTTAAGTTCATTCATGTTAAATTTTAATATTAGATATATAGACATTTCATACTTCTTTATGCTCAGTATTTTACATTCTATTTTAACGCAGTATTTGCCATTATTAGTTGTACTATTACTATTATATGCAATTATATAGAGGGTCCAAATTGGTGGGATTGTAGTCAAACATTCTGGTTGTTTTGAAAATACTGTCCCAGTAAAAGGCTCAGTGGTCCTCTGTGTATTCCTATTTATTAATTTGGTTTGAGATGTGATTTGAAGGAAAAGGAAAAGTCTTTTTTTGAGAGAATTCATCTGATCTGACCTCCTTTTTTGCTACTTGCCCCTTCTGGCTATGTAACGTGACAGCTGGGATCATTTTCATGAATCATAGAAGTCACATGACAAAACAGACATTTTGTTTTTTGAATTCCAAAAGTGAATCATAACGTTGCTTGCCTGATATTTTGAAAGCCCTAAGACTGACAGGCAAATCTATTCCAGAGCAAAACAATTAAGCAATTGTCTGCTTTTGCTGAATGTTAGATAAGGAGTGAGGCAGATGAACAGATTGTCTTGTATTTGCATTCTTTGACCGACTGGATCTGAATGCAAAATCCTTCTATTTTGTTCAGATTACAAAGAGTAGTGAATTGCTCTACTGATTTAGAAATTGATTTAAAATTGTTCCTTGTCGAATCAAGCCTTGTGTGGTTACTGCTTCACAAAAGCAGAAGTGAGGTGGAGGTCCTGGCTGAAAGCCAAAGCCCACAGGTGAGCCAAAGGATGCTGTGAGCACTGTGGAACTTGTAAGGATTTTTACTGCTCTGAGAATGTGTTTTTGTTTTTGAAAGCACTGAGATGAGGTGAATACTTTAGCTCTCTGAGTATGCTAACAGAAGGGAACAATTTTTTTGGCAAACTTGTTAGGCCATGGTGCTGAGGCCAACTCTGCAGCTTAGTGGGGGAAGGTCCAGAGCTGGCTTTCTGTGAAGCTGGCCTGTTGGTAGAGTGGGACCATTTCTTGGCCGAGTAGGGGCTATTTCTAGCCATTACAGATGATTGGCTTGTAAGGAGTCTGAGCCTGCTGCTGCTGGGGCAGGGGAACAGTACAGGAGGTATTGGACTCAGTCCCGTGGACATACTGAACAAATCCTTTTTGCTTATAGTTGTTGTAATACAAATGGGGAACATTAAAAATTCCCAGTTATAATAACATAATCACAGCCTCTGCATTGCTGAAACTTAAACCATTCAATAAAGGTTATTTTTGATTTGTTGACAATCTGTCAAGGAGCAAAGAAAATGTGAGTTCAGCATGTCAGACTGAGATACTTGTATGTTTATATATGCTAGGAGATGATGTTTGATTTGGGCACACACACTGAAAATACGCGGTCCTAGATCTTCTGTTGCTTTGGAAGAATGTTCACAGCAACTGAGGATGAATGAATCAACCAGGCATTGATTTACGGAAGGGAAAATAGAGCTTTAGAGTATCTCAAGCACGGTGATGCCAAGTCTCATAGTCTTTAGGAGATGCTCTTCATTGCTGAGCAGCTGGGTAATACAGGGCCTGGCAAAGGCAGTGGAAGCTGCAGCTGTGCAGCTGCCTCATTTTCCTGCCACATATCAGGAATGTGTTCTTTTGGACCAAAAAGGCCTCTTGTGTCTTCTGCTGTGGAGCATTTGCACTCATGGAGCCTGTTCTAATCATCAGTGTCTTTGATGTGTAATTATGGCAGCTGCGTGCCACATAATACTATTATTTAATGATTTTGGACTAAACCTAGACTAAACCATCCAAGGACAGTTTTGCTGGCAGATTTCCATAACTGTGCCTTTGTGCACATGGGAGAAAAACAGACCCTCTTTGGACCAGGCCATTGTAATGCCTACATTCAGGTTTTGCTTAAACATTGTCTCTGTGATAGAGGAGGAGTTGGAGATTATTGTCACCAGTTCTGGATAGAGTACTTCTGTTCAGATGTGTTCAGATTGGAAATGTTCCTGGAATCAGATTTGAATCTTTTCTCTGGAGTGCAGATTATGTGGAATGAAATAAGGAAGGACAGTGCCTCCAGAAGTGTACTCAGCTGAAAGTAATGGGATTTCCAGTGCTGAGTTCCTATCCTTGTAGAAACATTTAGAAATGTTTTATAGGGAGTGAATCCTTCTTTGGCAGGTAATAGACTGCATAATGCATCTCTTCCATTGCTAATTTTGTGATTAACATTACAGATTGGTAAATCTCTTAAGATGTGGGAGGGGGTTCAGATATTTTGTGTAAACATTTAGAAGTTGGGATACGTTTCCCAGATACTTGACACTTTTGACCTGCTTACAAATCTGTAGAAGCCTGCAGAGACACCAAGGTTAATTTTAGCTCTCCAGTCTGTAAAATTGGGCTGAAGATACCATGAAAATAAGATTTTTTTTTCTTGAGGTAACTTGCATTTTGTTCAGGTTTTGGTTATAATTAATACCAGCCCAGCTGTCACAACATGTTGGCATGAATATTCCCAGTGCAGACGGAAGCCAGAAGTTAAAAATCACCACAAAACAACTGAGATTGAAAGCTCCAGAATCTCAAAGTGGTTTGAGTGTAGCTCTAAGAGAAGATGAATTTATTTCAAAATCATTGCTCATGTGAGCTGCCTCACTTGCCTGTAATTACAAACAACCTTTTGGACATGAAGGTGACTGGGAGTGGTCAGCATGGACCAACCTTCTGTGATGAAATGACTTGCATGGTGAATGAGGGGAAGGGACTCTGTAAAGGTTTTTTGGCACTGTCTCCGTTAAGATTCTCATAAAGAAGCTGGTGAAGCATGAGCTAGGTAAGCAGCCAGTGAGGTGGGCTGAAGACTGGCTGAAGAGCAGGCTCCGGAGGGTGTGATCAGTGGTATGATGTCTGTTTGGAGGTCAGTCACTGGGGGTGTACCTCAAGGGAAGTACTGGATCTAGCACTGTTCAGCATCTTTGTTAATGGCCTAGATGAAGGGACAGTGTGTCCTCAGAAAGCGTGCTGGCGGTAGGAAACTGAGAGGACTACTTGGTGCTCCCATCCAGGGGGACCTCAACAAGCAGCAGAAGCAGGCTGACAGGTGCCTCATGCAGTTACACAATGGGCTGGAAGGTTGGATATTAGGAAATACTACTTCTCTGAAAGGGTGGTCAGGTGCTGGAATGGGCTGCCCAGGGAGGTTGTGGAATCCCCTTCCCTGGAGGTGTTCAAGGAACGTTTGGATGTTGTATTGAGGGATATGGTTTAGCGAGAACCATTGGTGATAGGTGGATGGTTGGACTGGATGATCTTATAGGTCTTTTCCAACCTTAGTGATTCTGTGATTCTGTGTAACAGCCCTGAGGACCACTACTTACTGGTGAGGTGAGGTCCTGGTGAACGCTGGTCTGACAGTGAGCCAGCAGTGTGCAGGAGGCCAGGAGGCTGCATTATCTAATCACAACAAGAGAACGTGCCATTTCTTTCTCCTAGGAGTTGATTAGGACATGTTGCTATCTCTGAGCATACAGAAGAACTAATAGTTTGTACTTGATTATAACTTCCTAGACTCTGATGAACAGGTTTGATACTTGAGATGCCATCAGTAAACAATTTATCTCACTTACCTGTCTTTGAAGAAAAATATTTCTCCTCTAATTTGTGCGACTCCATCAAATACAATGTCATGCTTGCAGAGCTCTGGAGTGACAGGTCCAAGGGTAGGACGTGGTCCTGGCCCTGGTCCTGGCCCTGGTCCGGGTTCCACATCAGGTGATACTTCTGCAAGAGTGAACAGAGGGAGTCTGGGTGTTATACTATGCTGTAATGCAGTGCTGCATCCGTAACAGAGATCATGAATGATCATAATTAATACAAGGGAATAGTTTTGAGAGATTTTGAAGAGGAAAAAATTCTAATGAAGTCTTATAAAGAAGGATGGCTGTGTCCAGCTGAGAAGGCCTTAGCTTCCAGTCTGCCTGAATCTGCTGTGATGCCATTTGAGACACTGCACCTAGCTGTGTCTGTTGTCTTTAGCTGTCTGTTTAAGTGAAAGATCCAGGGTTGACAATATTGGGTTTGAATGTTAACATTACAGTTTTTATTATAGTGATTTGTAGAATGAAGAGAAATGCACTTTGAAGTCCTTCTATTCTCTGCAACTCAGCTGAGACATAAAAATGGATTTTTCTTCCTTTTACAAGTGCTAATATTTTGCAGATTATAAAGATGAATTTTGAGTAATTTGTATATGGTCCTTGTGTCTTTAACACTAATCAAAATGTGCTTTTCAGAACATGCTCTTTGCTGCCTGGTTTGTTCTTTATTTTCTGGTTGTTGTGATGCTTACCCTAGACATCAGACTGATCAACTCTGTTAAACACTGTGTGTGAGTAGCTGATTAGATGTAGCAGTAATGGATGAATTTTTTTTTTCCAAACAGTTGTTTTATATAGAATGCAGTTTGTGTAAGTATTATTTCAGTTACAAAGAACCATCATAGTTTTGTCTTGGCTTTTGATGTGCAACTGGGTTAAATTCTGAGCTCTATCAACGACATGCTGGGTGAGTTTAGAAAATTCACTTAACCTTGCCCATGTCTCAATTCTCAGTCTTAATTAAAGCAACTAAGAACAAAACAAGAAAAGAGTTAAATCTGTTTTTTGACAAAGAAGGTCTCATGTGATAATCATTTTGATGTATCCTTATAATAATTTCTGAGGTCCCGAATGCTGTGCCACGTAGTCATAGGAAGATATGCTGGTAGAAAAGTATAAAGTGCAGAAAGAGAAATGAAATGCATTTTTCTAGACTGCTTAATGGATAAACAGAAGGGCCTTCAATCATAATTATTTCTATGCATTTTACTAAGTGTCTGTGAAAAAAGTAATGAATTTTAAAGATATACCAGCATAAAAGTACTTATCTGTGAGCCTTCCAAATTTGTTTACACACAGCTATAATCTCCCACACATTATCTGCAAATGTTATTGTGACTACATAACTTGAGTAGTGGGAAGTCAATGTGAACTCTTTTCCAGCTGGGACAGGAAACAAACTCTTGCCCTTGTGGGGAAGGGTTGTGAGCCGGGAAGATCAGGGTTGTGTAGGCAAAAACACCCACATCTGATATTTCAAGATAGAGGAAAGCACAGCATTTCACTGTCTTGGAAAGCCATTTGTCAGGGAGGTTTGGAGGCTCTTGTTATTGCAATAAATTTAATGACTCCTCATCCTTAAATTGTGATATTTGTTTAAAGTAAGACCCCTGGTAGTAACATGGAGCAACTAGGGAAAGGAACAGAGGATGTCTCTGGCATTTGAGATATTGTGCATTATGACATCTACTGTGAGTTCTGAGTCCCAAAACTCAACCTGTGCTCCTGTTTCTGATGAATTCTGCTGATGAGGGAGGACAACTTTACCATATAGCTCCTGGATCCCCTTAATGTCATCCTGGGAAAGTCGGAAGTTCTTGGTGTAGGTGTAGATTGGGGCCATGAGAGCTCCGGGGTCCTCAGAGTGCTCTAATCCCATAGCGTGGCCGAATTCATGGGCAGCAACCAAGAAGAGACTGTATCCTGGATAACACAGCAAGTTAGTATCAGCTGCCTTGTAGCTAAATAAAAAGGCACCATGCAGGTTAGTCACTGTTTCATTTTTCTTGCCATTTGTCAAAAGTCTCTTAGTCCTAAACAAAATAGTTAGCATTTACAGCCTGCAAATACATATGTCATACATAGATCCAGAATGGTATTTCCTAAGAGTCTAAAATCTCTTCTATATTTGATGTTGCTGGAGTCTCACATGTAACTTTGAACACAGTCAGTCTTAATACCTCTGTGAAACAAAGTGTAATAAATAAAGTCATTTTTAAGCACAGAAGAATTAAACTTGCAATCTCGATCCCAAATCATGAAAGTGTTAAACAGGTCTGAATAGTCATGTGTCTAAACAAAGCCTGAATCAACACTGTTGTACCAATGACTAAGTTTAAAAAAATCTTTTGTCATTGGAACATTTTTTGTCAGTTATGTCCAAACAGTCTCTAAAATATGGCATTTGTTTTCCTTCTAAAAGAAAAAGGGGAAATAATCAAAAACCTGAATCTAGTACCTCTTTGTAGCTGTGTAAAATGCTGTTTATATTATTTAATTTTACCAATGTTAAAACATGGCAAGGATTAACACAGTTAACTTTAAATACTTGTATTCACTATAAAAACTTAGCAGGGCTCTCCAATTCCCAGTACTCTTTTTTTTTTCCTTTCATCTCTGGCAATATCTGTTCCAAATGGATTCATTTTTTACATTTACTGTTTGTTCCTGATTTGACTGGCATTGGAGTCTCATTCCTATATAAGAGAAATACTATAGTACATGTGGATATTAAATTTGAGGGAAAATTTGGTCATGAAAGAAAAACTTCAGTTTGGGTTTTTTTTTTAAATTTTTTGTTGTTGTTGTTATTATATTTTATACATATACTTTCTCACCACAATTTTAAAAAATCAGTGTTTCAGGCCGACCAGCTCTGGAACTTCCTAAGATTTTTCTCAGATTTCAAAGTCAAGGTTTTGCTCAGTTATTGGGTGGGGAGGAAGTAGTCTGACCAGACAGGAGTGATGTACGAAAATGAAATCTTCACAGTGTCCCCAGCTCAGAATGTTGTTACCATTGTATGCTGTGACACAGTGTTACCTTGATCTGGACAAAAGCCCCACTTGCGGTCATCATCATAGCTGCTGGTAGAAGCACACCACAGCTTGCCATCATTGCGACCTGCACTTGTACAGGAGTCGTATTTATTCCCAAGGAAGATGAAGGGGAATACACAAGGAGCTCCTTCTGAATTTCCACCAACTGTTGACATGGCTGTGAAAAATGGTAGAGAAATAGTGAGGAGGGAATCCCTTTTGTAAGCTTAATCTGATGTCTCTTTTCTAAGCTAAACATTAAAAGGCAAAGTGAGCAAAAAATCTGAAATACTCTTAACAATGTCAAGAATAAGATTAAAAGCATTATTTAAGAAGAAAATCCTCTAACACAGAAAAGAGGGAAATGTCTAGCTATTGCCACTGCTATGAACTTGTCATCTTTTTGGTGGGAAGGAGAAGTGCTGGCCCCATGTGTACAGCTTTGAGAAAGAAATGGGTAGCCGTGTTTTGAGGAGGAAGATTGCATTGCAAATATCTGTGTTGTCATTTTGATAATGCTGATGATAATTTCCTGTTGATGTCTGAATGTAGCTCAGGAAGATTTGCAGTAGGCTTAGTGTCAGAAAACTCGAAGGGCCACTGAGCAACAAGTGGTTGTTAGTTGTCCCACTGAAATATAAGATTTCAAAGAAAAAAGGTCCAGTGGAGAAGTCAAAAGGTCATACCTAACAGATTGAGGAATTGCTTTATGTTGACAGCAGGATGCATTTTGAAAACCTATGGTTTCAAACTTTCTCTAATTGAAAATTTGGGGTTTTTTTTTACAATACTGATGCAAAAACTTGCAAAAATTTCCCCTAAAACTTTTCGCAGCTCCAAAATATATGGCAATGTATAATAAATTAAAAAAAAAAAAAGAAAAAAAAAGCTTAAACAGCATGTATTTCATTGTTTCAGTAATAAAGTCTCTTTTATCCAGGAGTTTTGATGCATAGATTCTAGGTTCTTTTAATTGTTGAGCCGTGAATTCTATTGCATCTTTTGCCTATTGACCTATGCTTCAGATTTTCATCTTCTTAACTATGTAACATGCTACAAAGAATTCGATCCTTTCTTTAATTTTAATTTTAATTTTTTCCTTTTTAAATCATTTGCAGGGTAAAATTGAATGGTTACCCCCGAATATCAGAAGTATCAGGAAACCAAACACTGACACAAATCCATATTTCAAATGAGAAGGGCATTTTCACAAGACTGGAAAAGCAGGGCACACCTGTGTGCTCTCAGCTGGCAGTGGTGCCAGCTGTGCACAGAGGCTTATGGCCCATTGTACATGAGCACAGATTCACCCTGCCTCTAGCAAAAGGCTGAGATTTTAGAACCACGACTGCTAACTCATTAAGTCTAAATAATTGTATCTGTAGCTGGTATCCTAAAACTGAAAACATGCCAAGCTACAAAAAGTTATCTTTTTGTTCTTTTGTGTAATAAAATTCATATAATTCAGGTTAAAAATATATATATATTAAAAAAAATTGTAAAGAAAGCAGGGATTTATTTTCCTGGATAAAACATTTTCCTCAGTTCCCCTGATCTGCTAAAAAGATCCATTAGCTCAAGTTTACCATACTAAACAGGATTTCTTTCTTTCCCATGTGAAAATGTTAAAATATTACTTACTGAGAGTTGTAAGTTAAAACATTGCCCATGCTTTATTCTGTCACGAGTCTTCTCTTTCAGGGCCATTAACAAATTGTAATCTACTCATAATTATCATGCAATGGTAGACATTTAGTCCTGTGGTTCAATGACTTTTGTGTATCTTGGATAGATGTAGTGTAGTTCTGTATGCCACATTCAGTATCCTTTACACAGATTGCTCATTTTATTACTTCCTTGCCCACCAATACTGAAATAGTACCTGGCTCACTGACTTCTGTATGCTCTGGTAAAGGTGTAAAAAATATTTTTGTGACTTAAAACAATGACAAATTATACTGTTACGCAAACAGTGTTCCTCATACCAGTTTCTGGGCAGAATCCATATTTCTTATCTCTATCATAGTCTTCGGTGGTTCCACACCATCGGTATCCATCTGTCCTGCCTTCTGTTGTACACTGGTCGTAGGACTGGCCTTGAAATTTAAAGGGAAACTTGCATGGCTGTCCATCACCGTTGCCACCCATTGTAAAAAGTGCTGTTGGGAAACCAGAAGAGGAAAATATTAAAAACAGCGCACAGAATCCGTGAGAAATCATAATGTGCCAGTGGTGATGTTTGAGGTCTTGACAGTGATTAGGTACACATTGTGTGCAGTGTTCACTTAAAGCCTCTATTTCACACCAAAAATACTTTGATAGGAGAGATGGATGTGTTACAGTCTCACTAGGGGGGAAAGGCAGAACAGAAAGGAATAACTACAATTAACTGGAAAGGAAGAAAACTCTACTAAGCTGTTGGAATGCAGTGTGGATTGTAGGAATCCTTTGTAGCCTGTCCCATTACATAGAATGTTTAATATATCTTTTTCAATCGGTGTTTCTGAAAACCATTCTGATAAAATCATTCATGTTCCTAGTGCTTTGCTGATTAGTTTACCTTTCATCAAAAATGTTAGCTAGGATAGTCAGCTTTGCACAGAGCCTTGGACAGTTTTCCTAATAGCTCTTTGTTCAAATTTCATGCTTCTTTAAGATGCTAGCTTGTGGTACAGTTAGTTAGATGTTATATCCTGGAGGCATTTCCCTTAGGCTTTGCTTCTCATTTCTAAGCATCCACACAGCTGTGCTCAAGCACTCCCTAGACAAGCAAGACTCCTCTAACAAAGCTGAACACTGGGAGATCCTCCTGCCTTTTGCTTTGTTTGTGCTCCCAAGCTGATCTTCTAGGGACTGATTGTTCTCTGTGCACATACACAAACAGGTCCCCATGCTCCTCTGTGAGAACTGCAAGTTTCTCACATAGATGGAGCAGGTTAAACTGAGTCAAGAGTCCTGGGACCTGTTTTAGGATTTAGGAGTGAAATTTCTGGAATTGTGTCCAAGCTGAATTGCATGAAAATACAGACGGCTGAGAGGATTCAAAACATTTGAATCTGCCTGTCTTTTCTCTGGGCCACTCTATGGGCAGGAATCCTCAGTGGTACGACTGTCCATGTGAGTGCCCCGTGCTGGTGGCAGGAAACCTCAGGGCAAAAGACAAAAGGCTAGGCCAGATTTGCACCTAAATGAGACAGAAACATCCTCCAAGCTGCCACAAACTATTTCTCCTTGAGATTTAAGCACAGCATGTCAGAATGAAACTATGAAGAGAGACTGAGGGAGTTGGGCTTGTTCAGCCTGAAGAAGAGGATGCTGTTTGGTGAACTCATTGCATCCTTCCAGTAGCTAAAGGGAGCCTATAAACAGGAGGGGAGTCAACTTTTACAAGGGTAGATAATAGAAGGACAAGGGGAAATCATTTTAAGTTAAAGGAGGGAAGATTTAGATTGCCTACTGGGGGAAGTTCTGTACCAAGAGAGTGGTGAGGTGCTGGAACAGCTGCCCGGAGAGGCTGTGGATGCCCTGTCCATCCCTGGAGGTGTTCAAGGCCAGGTTGGATGGGGCCCTGGGCAGCCTGGGCTGGTATCAGATATAGAGGTTGGTGGCAGGGGGATTGGAGCTTGATGATCCTTGAGGTACCTTTCACCCCGAGCCATTCTATGATTCTATGAACTGTGTGAATCCCCAGTGTAAAGAATGCATGATTTGGCCTTTTTAAGATCACCAGGAGAACATCTTTCTCCTCCTCCCCCGCTATAAATCCAAAGTTAAAACCCAAATATTATGCAGGAAGGCTTACCAAGTTGTTTATAACTTTGCTGCTATCATTTCTGATGACCAAACAGCTCTTGTAGCCCCAGTGTCTTTGTGTAGGTTTTGAGGGTTTATGTCTTTGCTTAGTCTGATACACAGTTGGGAACAGACAATGTTTATGAGCAAGCTTTACCTTTTAGAGTAGGAATAAATAATAAGCCAAGATTTTCTTCTGGCCAAAGGGCAGCTGAGAAGGGCTCTGACGATGGGATGTTGTGACACAAATGATTCATTTTGCTTTTCCACTTAAATCAGCAATTGGCCACAGAATCAAGGATATGAACCACTACATTACTGACGTGAGTTCCTTTCCCAGTACAGAGAGGACTTGGATCTTGCAGGCCTGGCTCACGTGGGAGGGTGTTCTGAACTTCAGATCTGGCCAAGCTTTTCTCTAGGCCCTTCTGCATCTTTGACATGGAGGCAGCCACAGAGTTCCTATCTCTAGGCAAAAGGTGCTCATCAATGTAATGGCAACACACACTGTGCCTCCCCAAAAGAGCAAGCTGCAAATGTTTGTATTTTTTAATATTCTGCAATAAAGTAGGAAACATATTAACTAGGACTGCGTCTGTGCTGATTGGAGAAATCATTTTTATTTTTTAAAAGATAGATTTGGAAAGCAAAATTAAGCTAAGTTTTTGAGATGACTCATTTACCACATGGACTGCTTCCAAATCTAGATCTGGCAAATTCTATTTTAATAGCTTTTTCTTATTTAAAAAAAAAAAAAAGGTTAAAACATGGCTTAGTTGCAGAAAACAAGAAAACATAAAGAAAGTCTTGTATAGCTTTTCATGGAGTCCTTCTGAGTCACAGTCAAAAGACAGTTTTTCATTTTGTTTGACGTAACATGATGTGATGGTGATATTGGAGGTTTAAGTTTTCAAGGATTCCTTCCCTCCATCCCCAACAATTACTAGAAAAGTCTTTGCTTTGACGTAAATGAAAATTAAAGAGACTATTTCCCCAAAACAAACAAGCAAGGAGCTTAGTGGATTGTAAGATCTTAAAAGGGCCTGTTTCTTGTTCTGCTTCATAGTAAATTCAACAGTTCAAAAATTTGTAAAGTTCTACAGTTGCAACAGCAGATTCAGGCTGGATGTAACCAAACTGTGATCTGCAATGTGCTGTTAGTTCTTACCAGAAGTATCAGCCACTAGTGATGTAAGGAAACCTCATGCTGGAAGGCTGCCAAAACCGGGTGGCACAAGCCCAAGGTGGAGGTGGCTGCAGCTACAGGAGATGAGGATGCAGCCTCTGGGAGAGTCAAGCTGCAGTGACAGCCTACAGGATTGGTGGTGACTGGTGCAAGGAGAGGTATTTGGCCTGTGGGACTTGCAGAGGAAACCTGTTTCTCCTATTCAGGACATTGTCCAGTTTTCTAAGTTGGACTGACACAACCTGCTGCCTTGAATCAAGATCTTGGTATTAAAGATGGCATAGCAGGGAGAACCCCACTGGGTTAAATAAACTGTTACGTGTGACCAGCTGGTTAGCTTATGTGTCTTTCATTGATGTGGAAAGCCCTGGAGTAAGACAGCTAGCAGTAATGTTAGGTGTTGGAGGGCCAAGATTTGGAACCTTAACTCCCTGTAGGGTAAGTGGACTTTGGTAGGGAGAGTGATTCAACATCCCTTGATCCCATATGGCAAAGGAGAGGTTTTACACAGCTGTACAAAATTGGTGTAGTACCATAGACAACTTTCTGCTTTCCCATTTTTCTATTAAAAATGATTTCTGACTCAGCCTACAAAATGAGGGTACAGATCTGAGATGAACTTTAGAAAGGCCTAGTAGAGTACCACAGCTTTAAGAAAAATGTTTCCAAAGGAGCACTGTGGCATACTGAGGTGAACTGAACCTAACTTTGGTGAGTTGAAAGACAGAAACGAACACTGACAACTAGGAATGTTGCCTCCAATACAAGCTGTATGATGTAAATCCTTCCCTATCTGAATTTATTAGCAGGGTTTAGCAAATGGAGTCTTGGAATAATGAGTGAACAATGCTGCTCTGAATTTAATAAGAAACATCTGTGCAGAACTGTTCAAGGATCTTGCAAAACAATTACATCAGAAACAAAAGGCTGAAATCGTTCTGTTCCGTTTCAGAAACCTTGATATAAGCATTTCCAGGAACACCAAATTCCAGAACCAACTCCTACTGAGAGTGCTTCACTGCTCACATTTTCTGTCTTGTATGGTTTCATCATTTTACAAAGGTATCAGTCATGGTATGCAGATGTCTGTTTGTCCAGCTTCCTGTAATATAGGCCTAATTCATGCAGTCTCTGAGCATTTCAGCTATCTTAAAAAAATAAACCCAATTCTGCTCTTTTCCAGCTGGAAGGATTAACCTATGAGAGGGGAGATTTGAGGAAGGGTGGGGAGAGAATGAGTAAAAGAGAAGGCAAAGCTTGAGGAAAGAATGATTGTGCAGTTCTGTGCACATGTGCACATGCCATTTACTGAAGTAATGAAGAGGCTAGTTCTGAAAGGAATGTAGTTAATTGTAATTGTAGTATCTCTTTTCATTAACTGAAATCTGATAAAAGTTCATGCTCTTCCTTCTTCATCTGCTATGCCATATAAATAGTTGTCACCATGGTAGATCCCAGCTCTAGATATGGTATAGAGTGGGCAGTTAGGTTTTTGGAAAGAAAAGCATACTTTTTTTTTAACATACTGTATGGGATCTGTTGACCATGGCCTGAACCTCTGATTGACCACCTGAGGCAAGCAACCAGTCAGCTGCAGGAGCACAGGTGAAGGCAATTCACCCGTGCTACTGGAAGAGGTGGAGCCTGGCTGTACCTCTCCTAGATCCCATCTAAGAGGTGACTGGCACTGAGGAAGGATCTCTTTTGGAGATTGCTCCTTGTGGAGCTTACTCTGAGCCTATGATACTGGTGAGCATTTCCATTTATTTTGGTTGTCTTTACACCATGAAAATCTTACTGAACCTAACCTCTGTACGCCTATTGGTTGTAGACCTACTGATTGTACATGTATAAATGCTAAAAGACTGTTTATATTCTGCAACAGGTTTTTTTCTGACAGCTGTTAGCTTGTTTACACAGAAATATTATCTCTTTTGGAAAGTGTACAGTCTTTAAAACAAACCTAGTGCTGTTGTTCCAAGCAGGATTATCATGGGTCTAGGAAGCTCCGTTACTTTCTATTTTGTTCTCTTTCGTAACTGCCATTATCTGCTGTCATAGCAGCAGCAGTTATAGTGGTACTGTGTGCTCATTGCTTCGATGTCAGGTAATAGGAATGATGAAATGCTGCTTGCTCCCAAAAGTTGACAGCAATTGGTTATGTACAAAGGGCAAAAATAAATGGGGAAACTGCAGTACTGGAACAAAGCTAGCGGTTAAAAGCTCCTTATTTTCTCTATCCTTTTCTCTTCTGGCATTGATTCACCAAGGCTACAGCTAGTTATATGTAATGCTTCTCTGAAGATTCCCTGCTGTGTGATATACAGGAGATCAAATTAACACTTGTACAGTAATTAATTATCTGAAATCCTGTATCTAGTAGATTAATCAAGAATTTCAAAAACGTGAATACATTCCCAATGTTTACTGGGGAACAGGTTGGCTTATAATTTCATTTTAAAATCATAATCATGCTTTGTGTATTGTAGAACAAGAAATAGCAGCATGACAACATGATACAAATTGTCTTGTCTGTTAATGATTGTATCCTGAAAGTGCAAACGTGAAATAAATTACTTGTAAAGGCAAGGATTCTCTAAAAAGCTAGAAATTAAGTATGATCGTAGCTGTCCTAGACCCACTAACATTTTTGCCCAGTTGATGATGCAGCTATGATCTCTGAAATAGCCTTGGTCCTATATGTAAAATGAGCAATTGGAACTAATTCATTAATGAAGAGTCCTAAGGCATACGTTAAAATAAAAATCTAAACTCTGCAAATGTGCATGCTATTTAGGCTAGTAATTTGTAAGGTACTAATGTAGAAATCACTTCTTACCAGCAAAGGTAACCACTTGGAATTCAATTGTTTTTATTTTGAAAAGCAGTAACATGGCATTTATAGGATGATTTATGATGATAATGTCATGGTGCATGAAAAGGGCTTCCATACTGAGCTGACTTGGGCTACCAGTTGCTAAAATAAGTAAATTGATACGTGAGGTTGGAAATTTGCCTTAATGGATTTCATCCCTAACTGCCAGACTTTAGCAGTTGAACCTTTGTATCTTTGATGTACAAACGGAGTCTGCATTGCTTCAGGCATATTTTCAGTATTTTCTTGTATTTAGAAAAATGAATTGGCTTCGGTCATTATCAATCACGTACTCTCCTACACCAATTGATTCTGCTTAATTACAATGGAGATCCTAAAGAGCAGTAAATCTGAATCTACCAGAAGGGAAGTGAGGAAAAAGTAAAAGGAGAATGGATAGATCAGTTAAGTAAGGGAATAATCTAGGAGGCAGAAGAACACTAGAAACATTTTCTACTTACACTCATGGGGACAAAAGCCATATTTTCCATCTGCGTCAAAGTCTTGAGTTGTGGAACACCAGAGGAATCCATCATTCCGTCCTGCATCTGTGCAACTGTTGTATTCCTTACCATTGAACCAGAAGGGAAATTTGCAGTATTCACCATCTGCATTTCCGTACTTTACTCTAACCACTGCAGAGAGAACAGATGCAATGCTGAAATGAGTCACTGACTGGAGGATATTGGTGTAAATGTAGTGTGGATCTCTGCTTTGAAATTCTATATGTTGTTGGTCTCTCTATTGGCAAGGTGATCATAACTGAAGTAATAACTGGTAATTTTGAAAGAATTACATAGATATTACTCATGGTGAAGTGTTAGAATGAACAGTCCTTAAAATCAGCCCAGAAAAATAAATGTGGTGGTGTTACTTTGGCAATGCAAACTTATATACATGCTGTTAATATGTTTAATAATTGAGTTTCCTGGTAATGTGGTCTAAAATATTCAGTATATTTTGAAAGTTTCCAGGCAGCATGTTTATGTTGAGCATGAGATTCAACATACCTCATGCCTCATAAATGACTTTGGTAGTTACAATTTGACTTGAATGAGATCTGCTGCTGCACTGAGTGATTTGGTGGTAATGCAGGCACACAAAGATCCTGGTTTTATTTCTATCTGTCACACGTAAACACTTAAGTCTACAGTACTGGTGCTCTGAGACACACTTCTGTACAAACAACTTGCATATCTGTAGTGTTTCTTTTAATGGCAGTGACTAATTGGATGCTTGTGTAGGATATCTACACATGGAAAACAGTTTCCTCCTGTTCACTGCTGTTGCTCTGAGGCAGGGATACTTAACAGTTACTTACAGCTACCCATCAGTGCTTGTGCTAGAGATAAAATAAAGCCCAAGTGAAGGGTTTTGGCTATTTTGTTACTGAAGTTCAATTATTTCCTTTGAGTGGGAGGACAGCTGAGAGAATTAGATCTTGAAATGAAAAGCTAACGTGAATTTCTATTCTTATTCCTAGCTTTCCAGTTTGTTCCACAGTGAAAGAACTATAGTTAGTAATATATGATTGTGGTGAAGCTTAAGCAGATAAAATGTGTTCCACACTACTACTGCTTGATTCCACTTGTCTAAGGTCACGAACAGTCTCCTTGGTTGCTTCCTTATGAAGATTACTGCCTACTAAAGATTCTTGAAGTTGTTCTTAACCCATTGTGCATGAGGGGTTTGTTTCATTTGTTTTTGACAGATACCATGAGTACGTAAACTCTAACTCAGGTGGTTGACTCAATTTTTAAAGACAGGAATCATAGCTTAGGTTCTGTTAAAAGAGAATGCCAGTAGAAAAGTTCTGTCTCTTAATAGCAATATTGCATCTTGGGCACCTGAGAACTGAAGCATTTGAAATCAATCATGGCTTTGTACTTTTCCACCCTTCAACAAGGCTTTGAGGCATCAGGCCTATTCATTCAGTTTTTCAAGGGGTAGTGGTAAAGGAGCAGGAATGGAAATTCTACAAAACATTTAGGAATTACATAAACATTTTGTTGAGAACAATTTAAATTGTATGAACTTATTTTCATCTGTAGTAATATTTTCTCCTAAAATTTTTTTTGACGTGTCAATGAAAACATTTAGTGCAGTTCCTGAAGCAACATCCTGAAGCAGTTAGCAGTTAGTTCTGAAATGTTAAAAAGTTTGGTACCTTGCCCTTCTCCAAGAGTCCACAGTTCATCATCATCAAAATGGGAGTCTCCTCCAATTCCTGGCCCCGGTGCAAAGGCGTGAGCCAGGAGACCATCTTTGCCATCAAATGGATAGCCATCACCATGTTCTGCAGGAGAAATCAAACAAACAAACAAAAAAAGCTGTTTCTAATGACGACCTCAGCTGTCAAAATGGATACACGAATGATGATGATTATATGCACTTTCTCATCCAAGACAGCAACAGATATTCTAGTGGGTGGTATGGGCTGGGCTGGAAAGACTGAAATGAAAAAGAGAGAGCCAATTCTTGCAAAGAACTTCAAGTGACAGTTTTGCAGTTGTGACAGCATGTTATTTTATATACCAAAAGTGTTGTGAAAGGGAATCAGACTGTGAAGAGCAGTGAAATGTTGCACACTGGATGTGCAACAACACGTGTGCTGTTATTTCTCAATGGAGACCAGCAGGATCTGTAAAATAAACATTGCAAATGAGAGGTATTTTTTTCAGAGAGTTTGCATCAGTCTGAAACACAGATTTGAAAGTAAAGGTGGATTTTCTTTTTTGCAGGTTTCTTTTCTCTGTTACACCTCAGATTGCTGTGTTCTTTTCTTTGCATAGTATACTGGGGGAAGCAAATCATCTGAGTGCTTCTCAGTAGAGAATCTCTGCAAAGCTAGCTCTTATTCAACGTCTGGAGTCCTGTGAATGAGCCTGTCCCTTCTCCACATCAACCACTCTGAGATGCAGGCTGCTCACAGGCAACAGCACTTTAAGTAACTCTCCTGTTATTGCACTGTAGGCTTTTCTTGGAAGTACACTGTGTGTGGGTAAGGCAGGCTGGCAAGGGCATAACCCTGGTATTCATAGCTTTCCCACCACACTGACCTGTGCAGCAAAGCTGGCTGCCAGCATCTCCAGTTGCATCATTTCAAGCTTTTCAGTCTGATGTCTTTCCATTTAACAGAAACCCTCAATACACAGGCTTGAATCTCTGCTCTGTTGCGCTGATTTCATGCTGCTGTCAGCCTCTTAATACTAGTTCAGTTCATTCATTTCAGTAGACCACTGTGTCAGTTGTTCAGGGAGCAAGAGTTTGACATGAATTTAGAAGCTTTATTCCTGTTCTTTGCTTAAGAGAAGCTGAAAAATGAACAACTTTGTGGATGTCCCAACTCCCGTGAATTTGTAGGCAATAAGGTGATGAGAATGAATGACTGTGGGAAAAATTCTCCCACTATTTCTGAGCTGAGTGTAATCTGCAAGTACTAAAATCAGCAGGAACACTTCTGCTTTTGTAAGGCTTGTCCAGTGAACCAAGCCAGCCTGGATGAGGATCTGAAGTTTTGGGTTCTGTGCAGAATCTCTGAAGCTTTTGAAGTCAACTCATCAGTGGCTAAAGCAAAGAAAACCAACTTGAAATGGAAGCTTTTACAAAGAGCTCAGTTATTCTTTAAACTGTTTGCTTCAATTCCAAAGTCTACCTCCCAAGTGACTGGCTTCAGAAATGTCTTCATTAGTATTAAAAATTCTGTGACTGTAAGAAATTCAAATGCCCCAGGTATACACTGAAAATTGTGTTCTCTTAGAGGAAACCAAGATTAATTGAGAAGGCATGCGCAGCTGAAATGAATCAAGTTGCTTATCATCAGCAGGACTAAAACCAGGATTCAGCCTAAGAGCCATACTTAGAAATTCTTCAAGACCAAAGAATGTGTTGAAAGCCTCTAGTCTGCTATGCTAAAGAACAGAGACCAGTTATGGAGATAAATTGAAAGTCTCAAATCCATTTTTAAGGCCTCCCCATATGTTAGGACCTCTGCTGCTACCACTGGAAAAACGAGCATGGAGGTGTAAATGAAGATGATGATGGCATTACGTAGTGTTCTGTTGTGAGAAGCCATCTTGCATCTGAAAAATCTGTATCAATATTTTCCATTTCTACTTCTGGTTTTAAATTTAAAAACAAAATGTTACTCCTAATAATCTTCTTCTGCAAAGGTGAATATAGAATAAGGATATGTTATAAATATTTTTCTCTTTAACATATATATATTTTAGGAAAAAAAAATCTTAGTGAAATTAGATCGTAGCCAGTATGAGCCAAGTGCAAGCCAGGACAAGATTTGCCAGAAAGGATCATGAGTCTCCTTATTGAGGGTAAGTCATTCCAACGTGAAGGATTAATGAAAGGAACAAAACCAAAAACATATGTAAAAATAGAAAATATACCCCATCGGCCAAAATTAATCATAATGTCTGCTTCTCCATCGTTTATTCGGTTAAATCTCAGTGGTGTGACATCACTCCAGACTTTAAAGGCTCGGGCAAAGGCATCATCTACTGTCTCAGGATCCAAATCCGGGGTATAGCCTATAATCCTTAGACATAAAAAGAAGAATTAAGAAACACATACCTTCCCTCCCAGTATATATGTTGCTTACTGATCAAAATGCTGGAAAGACTTTGAAACCGGTTGAAGAAGTAATGCTACTCCGTATGAGGTACAGACTTTATGCTGATCCAAGAGCATTCAGAGGTGGTGGTTACTACTCAGTTTTTCTTTGGAATTGACACAGCATCATTAACTATATAGTCAGAGGCTGTGGAACTTGCATGGTGGTGGGCCTTGCGTAAGATATTCAGTTTTGCATCAGTGCTGGTTTGCTGTCAAGACAACACCTTACATTCTTTCCCTCCATTACATTTTAGATTTGTGTTCTTGTAAACTGCTTAACAAGCTTGCAAGTCACGCTGTCACTTTAGACCTGAACATGCCAATGCAACCCTGTTTTGTAAGATTTGTCAGATAAAGAGCTCACTAAAATTCTGTCAGTCTCAAGACTGGATTGTTTTGCTCTTTAATAACAAATAAAAAAGCAGCCCTTCTCTCTCATTTTGGTAGTTAGACATATATTGTTTTATGCCAATTGATTGCTAAATCTTCAGCAGTGTGTTGGTAGGATAAAGCCCTAGACCTCGAATGTGGTTGGTTTTCTTGTGTTTTTGTTTGTATGTTCTAATTGCATTTCTCAGTGCCTTGTATTACAGCCATCTAACTTCTTCATAAAGAAAATTTCCATTTTTTTTTTTTGCTGCTGTTGCTGTGCATAACAGGTGAAACAACTCTATGCCTAGGGATAACATTGTCAGAGGAAGCATATCAGCAATACAGGGCTTTGTGCACTGCCACACGCTTACACGCTTTTCCAGCATTCATTAGACAGTCATAAAATGAGTAGTATGTAGAATTGTAACTAGTAAGGGAGCAGCAGGCCAAGTCAAGCACTTAAGACAGATCTGCTGGTTTTTTTTCTTGCTGCTGCTAAATGTTTTGTCCCAGACCATCTGATCCACAGGAATGTCTTTATTATTGAATTGAACTATATTGGTCCATAACTCTTTAAAGTACGAGTAAAAAATGAAAATATGTCAAAGCTATTGAAACAGTCTTGCTTTAAATCATTTCTCCTGACAGTAGCTGCTGGTCGTATGTATGTGCTTGGTCTGTGACAACCGTAGGGTAGCTTTGAAACAGCTTAGATGCCCAAACAACTGTGTGATACTGCAGCCTTCTTTCATGAAGGGTGGAATCTCTTGTTTGCTACTGTCCAAGGTATGGAAATAGAAAAGTGTGGTGCTTTACCAAACTGTGGTAACTTGATTGCATCTTAGCCATTAGAAAGTTCTGTGGTCATAAATAAGTGTTCTTAAACTGTTAGAAGCAGTATACAAATGGATATATTTAATATATTTTTTAAGTTTTTGTGTTCCTTATGTTGATGGATCATCACATGGATAGGTCCCACACCTTATTTAGTAGTTTGCTCCCTTTATTACCTACAGTTTTTCTTCTCTGACTGGCTTCTGAAGCTGAATTTTATTTCATTGGGTTCCTGATTGTTGAAGATTATAAGTTGATAAATAATAAATGTTTATTTGTTTTACTTTATATTTTATTTGATGAGCAATGTTTTTATGACTGCTGACAGCAGAAGGCTCTGTCTTTCTACCTGCCTTCTGCAGTCAGTAAGTCCTTTGGTCTCCATCAAGGAGGTGGGCAAGTAATGCAATCTTGCTCCAGATCCCATAGGGTGCTTGCAGCAGAGAGAGAACAAAACCAAAATCTTTTTGGGCCCAACCAAAACACTAAAACTGAGCTTTAGATAATTATTCCTGAAACTTCTGATGTTTGTTTAAATTCTAGTAGTCATCCAAACACAAGACTGTAATTCAAGAAATACTGTCTAACCCACTGAGCACCTACTCCACTTTGAAGTGCCTTGTATGGTTGGTCCTTAAAAGTGTTCAGGTTATGTATGAGCAAAACCCAGACAGTACCTGTATGTTATATGGTTCTTTTCCCATTTTGGCTTTCTTGGGAAGAAGTTGTAATTGGCCACATCTGGGTTACCACAGCGGGGTTTCTTCATTGTCTCAATTGTGTTTTGATCCAAATCTCCTGTTTCAGGCAGCCCAAAAAACTTCTGCATTTTCTTCAAAGTATCTTTCAGTACAAATAAGTTGCAGTTGTCTTTTGGGCATCCATAATATTTATTCAGGTATTGCTTGGGAATAATAAAGCACAGAACAAAGACTTTAAAATTCATAAAAGAGATAAGTAGTCATTACAAATAAATACTATAATTCCATGTTAGCTTTCCATCTGAAATTTGCAAGTTTTCTTTTCAAAATTACTGTTATTAGTAGCTCAGAGACCAGCAGAATCTCCTCAATAGACACAAACCATCCTTGATCACACAAATTACTAATTGAGCAATAATTTCCACTATTAGCCATCACCTTTGCTTGAGGAATTGTTTTATTAATAAGTAGAGCAAAGAGCTTTAATGTTGAACTACAAAGTGAAAACGAGTTTATCTTTTTGCTTTCTTTATGATGTGTAAATCTGCTTACAGTCTTAGATTGCATGTACTTTTTTCCTGGAAGACTCTGTGGATTATTGAGAAACTTGTCAAGTTAAGATATCAAAGCAATGACACACACACACAAAATCATTAATTCATACCACAAACAGCTCTTTGAATGTCATGTGTGTTTGTTTTTGAGTCAGCCATTGCAAAGACCTGAGGAAGAGTCTTTGGTATATCTCAGTTGGCTGAACACTGTATCTGAACAGGATGTACATACTTAAAAGCCCCATTGGATGCATGGAAAAAAAAGAGAAAAAAGGAATAAATGAGGCAAAGAGCATGTGACACATCATCAGTTCATACCTTTGACCTACTGGATAAAATCTGCAGACACACCATTGTGGTTCCACTTCAGAGTATTAAATCAGCCTGCTGTGATCTGCTCCCTTTGTCCCAGAGGACCAGTGGGTTTGCCTGTTCCCTGGCAATTGTTACAGTTAAGCAACTTGTCTTTCAAACGTGTGTTAATAAGCTGGATAATTACGTTAAACTAAACTGTGGTCCTAAGTATCTGTTCATGGTCTCCACCTTCTGTGTAGAACACATATAAGCTCACAGAAGCTGTTTAGGATTTAGTATTTTTTTTTCTCTTAAATTCAGTGTTGAGTGCCAGAATAACTGAATGTCTTTGGGCAGACACCGACCCTCTGAGAATGCCTGGCAGTCTGTAACATGTGGTGAAACCTGTCATGACAACGTTGTTGTCAAAGGAGAAGTGTGACCTCTCATAAGAGTCAGACAATAAAACTTTCAGTTATATCTTCAACTGTGTAAAATCTTAACTCTATTCCTATCTGGTAATTAACAAATCCAAAACAAAGACAGCTGGCTATTTTGAAGATTTGGATGCAGTGTTTGGATCCAAACTAAATTTGAGAAAACCTGTTTTTCAAGCTGTTGCCTTTGCTTGGACTGTTACAAAGGTAGGTTCAGTTGAAATGTTTAGACTAGGTACAGTTTTAGATTGCTAAATTTACATTCCCTATGAAGAGCAGATAAATTGATTGATGAATATGCTAATTTGGAAACATCTTGAATGATAATTACCTATCATTCAGTCACAGCTTGACTAACAATCTGGCAGTCAGGACTTGTAGGCTTTATCCAATATAGTGAACTCTGCAGTTCTCTTCTACTTGTTCAGAGCTTTCAGTAATTCCATGCTGCAGTTTGGGTTGACAATATTCTACATCTAGCTCTAAAAGAAGTGCTAGAGCCACGTCAAACACGGAGTGTTCCCACACTGATGTGCAGGCCATCTGGACTGGTGTTTAGCATGGCACAAAGCTGAGATATGCCATTCCCAGTGATGCTGGTAGATGGAAAGGTTGTAGGTTACTGATTTTCTAGTAAAGCTGTCTTTAGCATAGGAAGGAGAGTCCATCAGGTATTGTAACCAAACTATTAACTACAAATCCAAGGTAAGAAACAAGTTAAATGTATCAGAATTATTTTTTTACCAAAGATTCTAGGAAGCCTGACAAAATGATTATGCATGTAAGTCTTTGTGACAAAAATACTCCTGAGGGAAACCTTACTTTATGTATCTAATCATCATCGACATCAGCAAAATGTAGGAAATGTCTTTTGATGACTGCTGTTTGTCTGAACCTGGATTTCATCAACGTGAAGTCCAGGAGTACCTCATTTTACCCTGTATAGGAAATAGTTCCTAGTTGAATCAGAAAAGAATTGAATCAGGATGTTACACCATTTCCTTCAGGAGGTCTTCCATCTACCTACTGACTAAGCACAGATTTTGCTTAGTTTTAATAATTTTTATATCATATTCTGATATGGTATTTCTCCTGAGGGGGATACAACACTGGCAAGAAATGGGCACGCAATGGTTTCACCTTTGCTACCAGCAAATTTTTATCTACTCAGAGGAAATGGGGCCTAGGGCCTAATGTGAAATGCACTGAGAACATAAACAAGCCAGTTCGGAGCATTTGTTCTTATACTAATTATAATTTTAATGTAGCTTGTTCTGTTGTCTTACACTTCTGTTTGTATCTGCCAGTGATATACCATGGTACAGCATAGGCTGTGCATCAGAACTGAGCTTTACTGAGGACAGAGGATGCAGCTCTTGCCATTTTAGGTTTATAAGCATGATAGACAATGAACAAAATAGAAAATGGGGCACAATAAAGAATTGTATTTGGTAAGTTTCTAAATAAAAAGCCCCCCTCTCAGTTTTTCCTAAAATGGAGATTTTACTGAAGATGAGAAATGAACATAACCAGCTGTTCTATGAGGAGAGAATCTTGAAGAAAATGCAGTGTCTGTGTAAACCACATCTTGGCCTAGACTGCAAAATTCAGTTTCCCCAGAGTCAGCAGGGAACTGTGGTGATCTGGAATTTTGATCCAGCCCATTAATGAAACAGGGTCCAGCTGCAACATAGCAATTTGTGTTCTGATTCTGAGTGTTGGGGCTGTACAGATGGAGAGTGCGAGAGAAAAGCTGCCAGTTAACTTTGCCCAAGAATATTACCAGGAAGACAAAGCAGAACTGCAGTGTTAAACCAGCTTGTAATTTTCCTCTGAGTACACATAATAAATAGGTTGTTCTAAAGAAGTAGAGATGAGGGGAGATGTGGATTGCTGCTATTTAGTAAAAGCCTAACTGTGCCTAAGGAAAATAGATTATTTAAGGATGGTTAAATTACCATTAGACGTGTATGCCTCCCCTTTCTTTTCCCACACATGCTGCCCCCACCCCCTGGCTGCTGTGCTGCCAAGACAAAAGCTCTGGTGAATTTGTCTTGTTAAAGGCTGGGGAGTGCCCTTCTGGGGTCAGTTTATCTGTTTTTCCTCAACTTTCCACCACAGTTCCCATCTGGAATTTCTCTCTCTACCCTCCCCCAGACCATTAGCCTGGCAAGCTTTCCCAAGATGCACACCAGCTCCTAAAGAACAGTGACCAACTTCCAACCCTCTATATTCTAAAATAAGAATAATTTATCTAAATCTTCCTTAAAATGGAGTTACTGCTGAAGAAGAGAAATGTCTATAATTTACATGCTAAAATTAGGATCCATCTCAATCTCCCCTTAAATGGACTTCCCCATAGAACACCGTTTTTATGAAGGTCCACAGGGTTTAAAATGAGGTTAGAATAAAATACTGTAGATTTATAGCTATAATTTGCTAATGTCACATTCAGAAATTCAAACTTTTTAAAATTAATCTGGAAAAGAATATTCCTTTAAACCTCTGAGGGTTTTTTTTGAAGTCAGAACCAGTCCTGATGCCTTCTGAAACTCGAGCCAGCTTTCAAATGTAATTGTCCCTTAAAGCTGTGTTTATGCAGCACACAGTAAACAGTCTGGAAAACAAGATCCTGAAAGCTGTGATGTATGCGTTAAGCCCAGATTTCTGTAAGTGAATCTTGATAGCCCACAGTTCTATTTGATACAAGTAAAAAATTAGACATTTGCCCTTTTCCTCTCTTACCTTTGGAATCTGTTGATTACAGTTGCCATGATTCAATGAAATTATTTTGTACGCTTAGACTGAAGGAAAAAGGAAAAGATTTTGCTGCCTCTAAATTTTTTAAGAGAGGAGAAACATTACTTGGCTCTAGTTTTTACTTCTGAAAGCTGATACCTTTGCTAGCTAGCGAGCACTAGCAGAGACCAGAGAGAAGAATGCTACAGTCATTTCCTAGCCTCAGCTGAAAGAAGAAAGAAACATCTGCTTATGAAAGAAAAACAAAACAAATCTGAAGCAAAGATGAAACCAACACTTACCACTGCTAGCTCTTTGTCTGTTTTTGGAGTGCTGTCCCCAGGGAACTTAATGATTGGTGACGGTGCAGCTAAAGTTTTGTTAAAAAGATACACTTGGATTAATAGTACTTTAAAAACGAAGCCAAATACACTGTGAGTCTTCATTCTGCCTATATTTTTGCAATCCTCTTTGAAAAAAGATTTTTCTAACTGGCTGTCAGTTACTTTAGCTGTACAGTGCACTAGTTGCTTATCTGCACATCTTAACTCTCTGCACCGTTTTCTCTTTTGCTTGCTCTAGCAATTCCTTTGTATGTTTAAAACATCCAGATGCGCAGTCTCAAGCTACCACAAGAGGAAGTCTGAAAACTAGTGGAAACATGAGAAAAGGGCAGTTACCAGATGTGATTGCTGTGATTTTAAGGTAGCAACGGGCAGATACTTATTACTGCTGAAAGAAGCCACATTTTCTCCTCATTTGCATACGCTAAAGCATTTAGTTATGCCAGAAAGCAGCAAAGGGCAAGACCTGACTTAACGTTAAAGATGAAGCATCTCTTGTATTTTTTAAATTAGAACAAACAACAAAACAATAACCCCTAAACCTTATTTTCCTTCCTAAGTGTTTGTATTATTCTTTAGCCTATTTTCTTGCTGCATGTTCCTTTAGCCAGACGTGGTTACAATCCTACACAGTGCTTCTTGGTAACCATTTTGATGACATAGTTAAAGGCAGACCCTGCATGGGCTGGGGTAGCAGCAGAGGCTTTGTGTCCATCTCCTGCCCGGGCTGCACAAATTGGTGTCTGTGTGTGGGACTCACCACTTCAGCCCTGCTCTGTGCAGAGAATAACCAGAGCTCTGAACAAGATTCCTGGGCTTGGTGCAGCTTTTATAATAACTTAAAGCTTTGCTGCCAGTAGGCATAGTGGGTCACTTTTGGTTTTCTATGGAGCTAGAAAGAATCTGGCAGATGCAGCAAATAGGAACTATGCTCAGCAGTTACTAGGGTAACTGTGTACAGAATTCCAGGTCTGCTTGCACTATGAGTTTGGTGTATTGGTGCAACTGTATGTCTGAAATTCTGGTGCAAATATTGCCTTCATCATGGCTGGCCTTTTTATTCCTTCATAATACTGCCAGCTTTGAGGTGTTAATACAAACTGAATATTATTTTAGCCGAATGGCCTTAATCTAGGGGCTTGGCTCACGACTTTTTAAGACAGGAGACTGGCAATTCTGCATGAATGCAAACTGTGTTCTGGCCAGCCAAATGTCACAGAACAGTTTCTATTCAAGGTGAGTCCAGCCATCAGGGTTCCTCTGAGCTGTATGTCAGCAATGAGGCTGTGACAGCTTTCCATGAATGTTTCTAAACTAAGGGTTTCTGGGTATAACTCCTGTTACCAAGTAGTGTTGTTAATGAAAAGTAAATACTTTGCTGGTGTTTGGTATTTATTCAAAGTACTTTGATATTTAATTGGAAATATTTGGTATTGACAGTTCACTGACTTACACTAACATCGAGTTGTTTTGCTAACTGAATCCTATTGCCTGTGAACTGAAGAACCTTATATGAAGACAAGGGTTGCAAACCATGGGCCAAGACCTTCAGGAAAAAAAACATTCACAGGAGTTTTTGCTGCCCATACAGTTTGACTGAAAAGCACAGCAGTTCTGTGCTCAGCCACTGGCTGAACAGCCATGGGATGCAGCCCTTATTGTATGGGGAAAAAAAAGAGTTGCAGTAATTTGTGTGTGAGCAGGGCTTTCTCTGTAAGCAAGTAACTCTCCAATCCTTCCGTGTGTGATTCCAATGGCACTTGAGTTACAGTGAACAACTTTCCTCTCGTGGTTCAGCTTTGAGATTGTCATCTTTTCCAGCAGTTGTTTTAATAACTGGTAGTTCTGAAAATCTGATCAAGTTTTTCTGCAGCCTGCACTTGGTTGTGGAGAATGGCTCTCCTGCTTTGTGATGATTGCTCCTGTTTGTGAACAAAGCATCAGCAATGGATGAAGAAAGCCTGTGAGTGGGCTGTGAGGTCCCTGCAGTTTGAGAATCTCACTGTATTTCTTACAGTATTACTTATCCTTGCTGGCAGTGAGAGTCCCTGCAGGTAAACTTAGATACATTTCCTCAAAGAATCTGCAGCAGAAGCATACAGACCTAGAGTGGAACATCGTTTCTTGCTTTTGACAGCAGTTTTGCTGGTAAACTGCTTTCCTGGTGCTACTTCATCTAGTGAGCATCTGTGTTCAGTTAAGAAACGTACAGGGATATTGGATTGGTGGTTACTGGGTGAACACATGCATTGACTGCAGTTAGTAGCAGTTTATGAGATTGTAGCTGAGAGTTGAAGACCTATCATAATATGATTAAATTTGGGTTAAAACATTTCTTGTTTCCATAGATTTCAATTTGAGTTCCATGGGACCACTCTGTACTCAACACGCTGTGCAGGTGCTAGGACTGCAGTGATGCTAAATCCTGGGAGCAGGGGACTGCTGCTGCTCTTGGGCCTCAGGACCAGCCTTGCTCTGAGCCCACGGCTAGGCTGAATCACATCATGGTTCTTTCTAGTTTCCGGCTGAGCTGGAAGTAACATGGTGTGATGTGTTTTGTTCTCTGATTAGATGAGTTCAAAATCAGTTAAAAGTGAAGGGAGAAAGCAAAAAAGCAAGTAGAGGAAGAGGAGCAAGGCTCCCTGAGAAGGTAATGTAAGGCCATCTACCTTCATGGAAGAGCTGAAAGCGTAACGTAGACCTCCTTCCTATTACCTTAGTATGTACTCAGCAAAACACTTCTGTCTCTGCAAACAGTTGCTACCTCTGGATTAGCTACATAAAGTAAATGCACTTATAGCCACAACTACATCCTTTATCTATTTGTGGAAAAAATATTTCAATGTTGCACATAAATTCTATATAATTTAAAATATTTATGAAATATACTTATTAAATTACCTCTCTTAAATCATAAAAAGTTGGTCTCTGGTTATTATGTTAGGTTCAGGTCAGAATCACTCTATACTGAGGCTTTAAAACCATCTATTTCAAGAAGAATTGTGCCAGATTTGCATTTCAATTGCGTATTTTCATGCATTAATAACTGTATGGCAGAAACCACACATTCTGAGATGGCGTATGCCTCTTCTTGGGACATACTTCAGTAATAACAGTAAAAAGGGAATCATGTTGTCTTGTGTTATTGAGCCGTAAGCTACATTTCTTAGGAGATCTGACTGTGATAAGAGACACATGCGTATGTATTAGCATGCTGTTTTAATCAAAGGATTATTATGTTTTCAGAAAATTATTTTTAAATGATTTAGGAACACTCAGTGGTTTCTGGATTAGACTTCAGATGATGTCCTGGGCAATTTGTTGACACAGTAGTCAACCCTCCAGAAATATACTGTAGCAATTCCTACTGTCATTCATACTGTCAATTCCAAAATGATATCAAAAACTGATGATTTCCTGGAGGTTCTAGAGAAATATATTAGGCAGAATGTCAGTGAACACAGTCCATGGGAGGATGATGGATTTATTCTTACTAAGTTTTATATTATTCATAATGTTTCATGTTTTAAATTGCTTTTTGCCACGTGTAAACTTGTAGGATGCTGCACTAGAGAGTAGAAAAGCTCCCGTACTGGTTCCAGGCTGAACTTGAGGGCATATGACTTGATTAGCTACTCACTACCATTTCCAGTGGCACCTCTGCTGAAGATGGACTGACTATGCAAGTAATTGTATTAATATACTATGGGAATAGATTCTTCCTGCCATTTTGTGCTGGCAAGACACTAAGCTCCGAGTGTGTCATTCTGCACCTGTGAGAGAAGAAGTGGGAGTTTGCTGCCGTTGACTGATGGAGGTGTGTGCCTCTGTAGGGACAGAGAAAGGCAAATATTAGCAGTTTATCCGTTTCAGTAAGCTTGTCTTCAGGAAGCAACGATTACTCATAGCAGCGTCCACTTGAGTTTAGAAGGATTAATAACTTTAGCAAGAAGTCATTTGCATTGCAGTCAAGTGAGCTGATCTAAGACACATGTGGTGAAGAGTTGATTCTAACGTAGCATAAGCCTTAAGTATTCACATAATTTATTATCTGGAGATGCTTGCTCTCAGTAGCTTGCTCGGATTCCTGTGATCCCACTCACCATATCTGACCACCACATGAGGGAGTCTTTAAACTTTGGAAATCGATGCACACGTGTGTGCGTGTGCAGAGAAAAGAGGGATGAATGATCAGCAGTTGGTAGGAGTTACGAGTTTCAGCATTTAAGGTAGCAACTGTATTCATGCTTTTGTTTTTCTCATGCCTTCCGTTTTAGGAAGTTAGGTTCCAAAGATGTGAAGTTCCTTTGACACATGGGTTTCGTTTAGTTAGCTTGCTACTAAATTAGAAATGAATTTTTATTAAGTCTGCTACCTCTAGACAAGGTATTTTTCACTGCATTTGTTCGTTGTGCTTCTGCCCAATCCAGAAATTCCTGCTTGTGTCCTCAGCTGGTGTTAATTGACATTGCAAAGCTTCTGTTGGGTGAATTAGTTCAGCAGAAATATGCTGAACAACTTCAATCAAACCCCAGCCCAAGTTTGCATGTGTTCCCCCTAGAAACTTCCTTGTTCCTGCTTGATGCTGCCAGATGTTCAGGTTTAAAACACCAAATTGATAAATTTCTCTTACCCTCCATACTGGCTTAATGTAATTCTGACCCACTTAAACTATATTTGTTTCAAGTATTTGCTAGCATAAATTAACATTGTCAATTTGGTGAGGTGTTTTTTTTTTGGGGGGGAGGAGGGTTTGTTTTGTTTTTTTCTTTAACTTGAATTTGTGACCTTACAATTATTCATTGTTGCTGAGCATTCTGCTAGCTAGTTAGTTCAGAATTTTGAAAATCTTAATGGATTTGGTTAGAACCTATGTAATTTCTATGTACCTATGTAAAAGACTTCTACTAAAAGTTGATTGTTACCTGCTTATCCCCCCTGAATTTGAGGTGTGTTTGTTTAGAGACTGGCTTATTGTGAAATAGTGTGCTGATATGACTTTAGCACAAGCTCAAGTAATTCCCTTGTAGCTTGTAGAGATGTTGAATGTAAAGCAAATCAGATTGGTCAAGATAAGCTGCTCAGGGAAAGCCAAGCCCAGTGCGAAGTTGTCTCTGGCTTTCTTGAGAGCCTTGTTTGCCAGCTCCTGCAGGCCTGGCCTGTCTCTGCACCCTCTGTTGTGTAAAGGGAAAACAGAGTTCAACTGCCCCTCAGCAGTGAGGCAAGAACAAGGTTTTAGTGTCAAGCTTTCAGTTGCAGAGGAGTAAGAAGAAACCTTATTTTGGAAAGTGAGTCAAGCTGATTTTGTGTAAGGATTTCTTTGGTTTAGTTTTGAGTTATCAGGATTCTTTGAAGGCAGTGAATCTGTGAATTGCAGAGAAAAATTGAGTTATTTCCAATGTACTCATGAGCACTCCACTTGCATCAGTTTGTAGTGTTTCAAAGAAAAACTTGTTGACTATTAGCACCTGATGTTATACTTCTGTTTCTGTATTTTTATTAGCTCTTCCCCTATTCTCAAGCATCCAATCACACAATAATTTACAAGTGAGTTTATGATTTGTAACAGCTAGTAATCATGTGTTCAGTTGCATTTCACTTTGGTCTTTATTCTTTGGTGAAGAATAAATGGGGTTTCTTGTAGGGAGAGAGAGGGACCTTTGGCCAATAGCTTCTCTATTTGAAAATATGCTGGATCTTATGGATAAAGCAGAATGAACGTGCCTTTAAAACTCCACATCACTGGGAGTTTGGCAGAAGAAGGAAGCCCTGATGCTGGTAAACTCAGCACAGTCGTAAGTAGCACTGGGAGTGGATCCTACATCTATATTGATGTTAGCTTGCATCATATTTTGTCAGTGACCCTGTTGATCTTCATGAGGCACCTTGCCGTGACGGATGTGAGAAAGCACGATGTTGCCCAGCTCATAGCTGGTAAGGTAGCCATAATATTACTGCACACATTAATAAGAGCAAGAGCTAAGCTGATGTGTTTATGTGATGGGCTCCAAAGCGAGCTACGTAACTTCAGCATTTCAGATTTCAAAAGGAGTACCTCACCGAGTGACCCATTTATCGAGCACTGGGAGGATGTGCAGTGCTTGCAAACAGGGCCATGCCAAAGCTGGGCTATTCCCACTGCTCTGCTGTTTGTCTTCATGAGAGATACCTTTGTTGGAACAACCAGCTAGTGCAGTCCCAAACATGTCAGAATAATTCTGCTTGCTTTGCTGCTGCTGCTGAGCAGCCGCTTGTTGATAGGCACTGTACATCTCGCTTGTCATTATAATGTTAGTATTCAGACACCAAAGGGCTTTAATTAATGACTTTGAAGATCTGGTCTTTTATAATTCATGACAGAACTTTAATTAAAATCAAATATACAGCAGTTGAACTAGCAAAGGATTTAAAGTGCACAATCTTTGATAGAGAAAGTGATTCCCTCTGACCACCAGTACTGTATGCTGAATGCAAATTCCATTTCATTACAACAAAGTCAGAGAACAGGATGGGCTTTTTCTGAAACAGATTGGTCCCTGTTGTTATAGACTCTGGAAAATGGTAAGGCCGAAAGGCCTGTTGTCATTTGATTCCTCCTCCAGTTCCCCTTTTCTCCTTCTAAAATGCTCATATACTTTACATGTCTGTATTAGTAGAAACAAGATAAAAGGACAGAAATTTGCTTGATGTTTATATACTCAGTATTTATACAGACTGTGTAAAAATGCTGTGTATGTATCAGGGACTCACTCAAAGACTTGTTAAAGCAGTAGGCAAATTCTTATTTCACACAAAAGGAAACTAATGCACTGCTTTTAGGCAGTGAAGGGGAAATTAATGTAGTTTTGAAGAATTCAGAGTGGTGCAGTGATCAATTATATCTTTTTCTCAACTATGTTATGTTAGCTGGACCTGAGCAAATATGTAACAGTACATTGCTCATAGACTAACATGTAGTACTGGTGAATGTGGTTTTATTAGGGCAATTTGATTTGTTTCACTTTGGTCTTACTGTATCCCATGAGCCACCTCAATTTCTTCTCAAATACACTTTTATCTCGGGGCCTTGTACTGTTGTCATGTTATTGCACCGACTTCCATAAGTCCTTTGAATGGACTTTGTTGTCTTGTTGTCCCTCTGCCTTCTTAGGGTAAAGGTTTAGAGGATGCTTGTGGCTTTGATTTTACAGCTGGGTGCAGTATTTTAAGAATTGCTGTCTGAACTCCTGACTGGTGGGTCTTCCTTTCTGTGGCAATAGCTGATTGTTTGGGATTGCTGAATTTCCCCATCCTGCATATGAAGGACAGTCTGCTGCTCTGAAAGTAATGCCTCCTATTTATCTCCATGGAAACTACAACAGATACAAAGAGCACAATAACGCTATTTTTCAACATAGTCATATTGAGCAGCAGTTTGTGGCATCATATTAGAAAAGCTTTGGATTACTTTCAAGAACAATCAGCAGGCAGTATGTTTAGTGTC